>NC_048926.1:56840199-56869813 GCF_011077185.1 Oxyura jamaicensis | reverse complement strand
AGATGGTTCATTTTCTTATCTCTGAAAAGCTACTTTTAGACATATGGCTTAGGAAGGACAAATTCTACTAACATTGATCTTTCCTTCCTTTTGATGTTATCCTCTCAAATTCCTGCTCTCCTTTGTATTCGAGAAAAGGTGTTTTGCTTTTAAGACTGAATTGACTTGGTGATAGAGCTTCAAAGCAGACAACAGTGCAACAGTTCCTCTCTCTCCTGGCATCTGTCTGTGCCAGTCATGAAGAAACTCCTCACTGAAGACATGTCTGCAGTGAGTTAATTTCACTGAAATCACAGCCAAACCTCTGAATGAAGTATATGCTTACTAGCAAGTATGTCTTTTTCAAGAACTTGATCCCCAGATACAAATTAAAAGATTGAAAGATGCCTTTTAAAATAGAAACTAAAATTTACTGTTTTTTGTATACAAACCAGTTCCTTCAAAAGGCACCACCTTGATGCATTTTCATGCACTTGCTATGGCTTGTCCAGGATTCTCGGTTCCTGTTTTGCAGCACTAAGGAGAAGAGCAAGCTTCTTTATCCTGCTGAAGGAAAACATCACGTTTCCTTGGTTGTGCCAGACAGTTCTAGTGCACTTATTTTTTAGTAATGACTGTTGATAACTGCTCTGTAGAGATAAATGACAAATACTTGCAAATACACAGCGGTATTTTCCTTGTGATTGTGTAGATTATGGTGCAGAGGTGGAGAGTTATGACACAATAATCTATCCCAGGCATAAGTAGAGTGGAAATGAAGCAAGTTGGGAATTTCTGAAAAGAATACTCTAACCTGAATATTATACCACTTAATGTTGTTATGGGTAAAGTCAGTTTCCTACCTGTACAAAAGTGAACTCCTGATTACCTTTTCTCAGCCTGGAATTTCAGCTTCAAAATTGTGCAAAAAACTCCCTAGTCTCAGTAGATGGTTATCTATAGCAGGGCAGAAGCTATGGACAGGAACACATGGAAGCTGTGTGGAAAGATTTAAGAACCCTTAAAAAACACCCTTTTTGTAGATAAGGTATGAACTATTCTTTGGAAACTCAAAATAAGTTATTGTTATTGATGTAAAACAAAGCCTGCTATACTGTCATAGCTTCCTATACCACGCTGTTCAAGGAGAAAAGAAGTTTCATGCTGGTGCTCATTTAGATTTTTTTTTTACATAAATCCAAAGCAATTTTAAAACAGGACTGTAATACCCTCCATGACCTGTCTTTGCAATTCTAAGTTTGCAAAGCTTTTGCTAAACAGTAGGACCACTGTTTAAGATCATGGAACTGAGGGTACTACTATCATGTAAATCAACAGTAATGATGCCCAGCATTGCTGGAAAAGTGTTTGGTGGAAAGTAAAAGAAATTAGCAAATGCAGTCAATAAAACTGTCACTGTGTTAATCCCTTTCATACAATTTTATATTTTTCAAATGGTACAATTGTAAACAAAAATAAAATAAAGTAAAATAAACAACAGCAAAACAAAACACAGCGGAATGTTAATGTGCAGATAAGTAATATCTAAAATTAGTTTTTGCACAAACCTAGCAGCAATACGTTCATTACTGTGTGGAGCAAGTGACTAATGTAATCAATTCTGGTAGTAATAGTTACACAAAATACAACCTAGGTAAAAACTCGGTAATACCTACAGCTTCATTATACTCCTTCCTAATTAGATGACTAATGAGACTGATTTACTTTTCATTATAGTGTCCCTGTTGGTAGCAAGTTGTATTAGCTAAAGCATAAAAATATTCCCAAATACAGAATCATGCAGTTGTATAACTAATCTTTCTATTTCCCCTTCTGTGTTTCAGTCAAGTTTATCTTCCAAGCAAGACATGAAGGGGTTAATAATGTCTTTGAAAGTCAAGAAAATTAACCAAATATATTTTGGTAAGGATCAGCACTTGCCAGTAAGAGGCTGTAAGTGGCTGTCTTCACAAAGAAGAATTTGGGCTTTAGGAACACATGGTGAAGAAAAAGAATTTTCTCTGCCTGTTGCTTGGGCTTGTGGTTCAGAGTTGTGAGATGAGAGAGCCCCACATCAGAGCTTGGAAGTGTGAGCTTCGCCCTGAGCACCAGTAACATTTATGTGGTTGCTCATTCTAAAACCTACTTCCAACAGCAAGTTAGCACTACAGCAGTAGGAAACATTTAGGAACTGAACCCTCTTGAGTTGCACAAGACTTTCTGTTCTATGACTGTTGAAGCAGAACTACAGAAGCAACTCTAGCAAATTTAATGAAGGCTTTATGCCCTGCAGAGTGTCATGACAGCATGCTAAAAAGTGATTATGCTAGAAGTATCTTAAGAAAAACTGACCTAAGGATGTCAATGCAATTTCTGAAATAGATTTTAAATGTGGCTGAAATTTTTTTTTTTTTTTTTTTTTTTTTAAAGGTATATGTATATGTATATATATATGTATATATTTTCCAGTCTGAGATATGGACCATGCTGGAAATATGCTTTACAAAATCAGGTCCTTCACAGGGAAAGAGGTGAAGGAGGTTTCTGCTCTGAAACAAAAACAACAGGAATTAGTTTAGGGTCAATGAAAACTCTCTGCCTAACTTGCACAGGTAAGTGTACTGTAAATGTTTCAGGAAGATTGAAAGACATTGTATGCTTCTGAGTGAAAAAATAAATAAAAATAAACCTTACAATATCCTATACTGAATTTAAGACACAGTAATCAGCCAAAAGATAGATAATCATTTCAGCTGTTTTTACACTCCATAAAGTGTTCCTATGCTCTGACTTCCGTGAAAAAAAGGTCTTGTAGTTGACTAAAATAAGCATTTTTATTTATGAAACCTGAACTTTATTTTCGATATCAGAGAAAAGGTTAATGCAGTGATTTTTTTAAAATGATCTTTTACTCATTAAAGAATTTTCAGAAAACAGTTTAAAAATGAACAGAAGGTGGAAACCATTTCCTCTCCCAAATTTAAAAATTTGCAACTCTTTCAGTTAAATCTTTTAGGGTGAAACACTATAAAAGAATGTACTCAATGAGACATTATACTAATTAAAGGAATAATGAAAAGGAGAACCTAATTCCTATGATATCTCAATAATCTCAAGTGTTTTTTATCACATAAACTCTAAGAAACCGTAACAGTTTCAATCATCTGCATTGGTTGCTGTTCTGGAGAAAGAATGACAATAACCCTGACCTTTTTTTTTACTTCTCCTTTCCCCCATCACAAATGGTTTCATCAGCATGGTGAGATGAATTATAACCAGCCCACAGCTAAACAGGGAGAAATCACAACTCTCATAAGTACTCTTCCCATACAAGAGTCCATCCATCTCCTTTGTATTCTGTATATGTGACAAGATCTTCCAGGTGGAATAGCTTCTGACTATAACCCATCAGTGTCTGTTGGGGTCTTATTTCATAAAGAAAAGAGGAGATGATGGTGGATGATTCTAAAATTCTTAAAAACACTAATTTACTGTCTAGCTAACTCCTGCTTAGTTGCCATGGCTGGCAATATTAGTACATAGGTTTTCTTAGACACTGTTAAATCTGCATTTCCTTCCCAGTATAAAGTATTTATAATGCTGTGCTTTGCAGAAAAAGAAGAATTAAAGTGGGACTACCGTGACAAATGTTTCCCTGAAGCAAATTTCTTCCCCTTTGAGATTAATCACTAATTATTTTCTGTTATCTCACTTGAAGACCAGTGTCAGGTATTCTATAAAGTCATGTCTTCTACTAAATGAAGTGCTTCCTCTAGGGTGGTTTGCTATCTGGTTAAATATATGGAAGAACTGTTTGGCTAGTCCTTCCATATATTTTAAACTTTCCATTATTACTATAGTTTCCATCTCTCTCTCTCTCTGTCTCTCTGTCCCCCCTCCCCTACACCCCCCATCTCTGAGCTAATTTTAGACCTAATGAGGTATTATCTATATGTGGGTGGAAAATATATGAGATGATGGCATCTGGCACCTTGTAGGGATAAGAGGAAGTAAGGAGAAGAATCGCTACCAATTTCTATGGAGTACTTATACTGGGGTTATGCAAAATTAAGCTAATTAGCAATAAAATGACTCCTTTGATATAGTGTGCACATGCAAGACAAAGAGGTGATCTGAGACAGCCAGCATGGCTTCAGCAAGGGTAAATCATGCCTGACCAATCTGGTGGTTTTCTATGATGTAGTGACTGCATCAGTTGACAAAGGAAGACTGATCGATGTAATCTACCTGGATTTCTGCAAGGTGTTTTACATGGTTCCACATGATATCCTGGTCTCCAAATTGGAGAGCTATGGATTTGATGGCTGGGCCATTCAGTGGATAAGGAGTTGGCTGGAAGGTCACAGCCAGAGAGTGGTGGTCAATGGCTCTATGTCCAGGTGGAGGCTGATGACAAGTGGTGTCCCTCAGGGGTGTGTCCTGGGACTGGTACCATTCAGTATCTTTATCAATGATATAGACAGTGGGATTGACTGTACCCTCAGCAAATTTGCAGATGACACCAAGCTGAGTGGTGCGGTTGATACAGCAGAAGGAAGGGATGCCATCCAAAGGGACCTGGACAAGCTTGAGAAGTAGCCCCATGTGAACCTAATGAGGTTCAACAAGTCCAAGTGCAGAGTGCTGCATCTGGGCTGGAGCAATCATGGACATGAGTACAGATTGGGAGGAGAAGTCACTGAGAGCAGTCCTGAAGAGAAGGACTTGGGGGTTCTGGTGGATATAAAGCTTGATATGAGCAAGCAGTGTGCTCTTGCAGCCCAGAAGAACAACTGGATCCTGGGCTGCACCAACAGAGGAGTGACCAGCAGGTCAAGGAAGGTGATTGTCCCCCTCTACTCTGCCCTTGTGAGTCCCCACTTGGAGTGCTGCATCCAGGTCTGGGGCCCCCAGTATGAGAAGGATGTGGATCTGTTAGAGCAGGTCCAAAGGAAGGCTACAAAGATGATCAAGGGGCTGGAGCACCTCTCTTATGAAGAAAGGCTGAGAGAGCTGGGGCTCTTCAGAGCCTTCTCTCTACAGAAGAGGAGGTTTTGGGGTGACCTCATTGCAACCTTTCAGTAGTTGAAGGGGACTTATAAAAAAAGACGAGGAGCATTGACAGGTATTGACATTTGTATGCTGCAGTCTTTTAACTACATAGTGTTTTAAGATGGTAACTTTATCTGAAGCACAGAAAAGAAAAAATAACAATGTTAATGAACAGATTAATACTGGTTTAGTGTCACTGCTGAAATTTGTGATGTCATATTTCCCTTGATATGCTTTCTGTTTCTCTTTAAACTCTGAGTTTAGACAATGTGCACTACTAATTTCTCAGTGGGCTCACCTACCAGTGTGATTCAGAGACATTTGTTTTCTATTAGACATCTCAAAAAGGACCATTGTCACTCTTCCCAGTAACAGGATTAGAAACGGAGGCAGAGAAATTAAGATCATCAGCATCTGATAAATAAGGATGCATCAGTTTAAACATCACCAAGTCCTGCCCATGTTTGTATCATAGTTCATCCTGTTTTCTTAATCTCACAACTTCAGAAATTCAGGTTTCAGTTTCCCAGATCAATCATTCAGAAAAAGTAACCTGAAATTACAGACAACCTGAGCAGAATTTCTTGGATGTGATTTGCTTAATCTGACAATTTTTCAGCTCTTGAGAACTTTTATCTTATTCACTGCATATCCTTCAGTTTCTTCAACAAATGAAGTTTGATTTAATATACATGTTGGATCATTTTCAAAGCAAGATTGTATTGTATGGACTAAATGAATTGGAATCTTGTTCTGGAAGATTGTCTTGTGGAATGAATGAATTAGAATCCAGGAAACCTTATATATTATGATATAGCCTATAATGCAATTATAGTACCAGTGTACCTCTTGTTCAGCTGCAATCAGCAAAATAAAAAGCCAGCTGACCATTTTGCACATAAAACTTTAATGATCCTTTGCAGATGCATATTTTTATTGCTGTTCTTATGAGAATCAAATAAGCAAACCTCTACCAGAGATGTCTTATGAAGGCAGATTTCTGACTGCATGCTTTGATCTGGCAATGATGCCCACCTTTGTGATTCTAGTGTAGAATGAGCATAAACTTTCTGTTATTTTCATTGTATTTTAGATGTGAATTTCAAGCAAGCTTGAATATCTTTCATTATCATACAGTCATATTTGGGGATGCACTTCAGACCTAATGAAAGAAGATGGCTAATACAAATAATTTTGTATATTAAAGATTTTTATAACATTGATATCAACTGATCCTATTCCTTCAGAACCTCTGGATTATTCCTTAAAGGAAACAGAGTATGTTTCAATCTACTCCATAGCTCCTATACATACTGTTAGTATTTGCATGGGCACAATATAATATATTCTCAGTTTTCCATTCCTGAAGTTTTCTTTCAAGATGAATATGATTTTTATCTATCTATCTATCTATCTATCTATCTATCTATCTATCTATCATCTATCTATTTATTTATTATGCTTTCTGAATCATACCTGTAGCCTGCAAAGGAGAAGGCACTTTGCTGATATAGAAAAGAGTAAGAAGTTAGATTAAAAATACAGACTGGGGGTAAAGGCTGAGATAGTGCAGGGCTTTCCAACAGCTAAAAATTCACAGCCCTGAGAAAAAGGACCTAAGCAAAGGGAGAAACTGAACAGGTAACCTTGGACCATATCACTTCCAGCTGCTACTAGAAGTGGTTACACTAATGCTGCTGGTGGTGATAGAGGAATTCGGAGAAAGTGTTTAACATACCTTGGCTCCTCAGTTAGATGTAATAACAAAACAGCAACAGGGCTTAAAGCAAAGCATGACGCCAAAGTAGTTTATTACCCTCCTGCAGTCTGCTTCTGTACTTAGAGTCTAGGTCTACCTCTATACGAGATGCTGCTTCCAACAGTAAATAGAACTCAATTACTCTAGTCTGAATTTGCATAAATCAGTGATCATTGAGCTTTTTTCTTTTTTTCTTTTTTTTTTTTTTTTTTTTCTTTTTTTTTTCTTTTTTTTTTAATTTGTTCAATGACATTTGCCTATCTGCTTGCCTTCAAGAAGCTGATTGTTCTTTGTTGGCATGAACATATATGCTTATGTGCTTGTGCACATTCTAAATGAACATTCAGGCAATCTTGATTAATTTTGATTAAATCTTGATTTTTGAACTTGATTAAGTTCAAAATATTTGTTTTGTTCTGGGAGGACTGCTTTAACACCTAGTGACTGCATATTCCTTCTAGTCTGTAGATAGGATATATTATATAAGATATATTAATCTAAAAATATTAAATTAAATTTGCTAGCTTTTAAAAGAAAAGCCCAGACTTCATATCTGAATCCTGGTTTGAACCCCACTGCTTTCAGATTAGTGAATACTTCCCATATAGGAATCCACTTGAATATACAGATAAAGATAATGGCATTCCCAAATCAAGTACCCTTTCTGTAATGCTCTGCCTCCATTTGTAGTACATGACACATACTGATTCACTTGCAATAAGTTGGAAGAAAAACTACAGGACTAGCCACTAAAGAAAATAATGTTATAGCCCAGCTAAGCAAAGCTATTTCTCTTTCCACCCCCTACTACCAACCCCCCACCTCCTAAAACTTGGCCCTTACCTCTCTTTTAGTCTGATAATATGGAATTTACTGACTGCTGTTGACTGAATATGTACCCCACTTGCAAGTGGGATAACTAACTTGGAAGCCAATCACTGGATTTGAATAAAAGGTGTTAGTTGATGGGTCAAATAGAACTGATTCTTCTGTGTGTAATTGGTAGTAACTGTGGAGGGATCTAGATTAAACCTCTGTTATTTTGTTGAGGTCATTGCGGGGTGAATCATCTGTCAGAAAAAAACAAAAACAAAACTAAAAAAAAAAAAAAAACAACACACGACATAAAACATTTATCTTATTATATTTATATTATTATTAACAGAGGAAGCAGATGGTAGTTAAAATTGGAGAGGCATATTTGATAAATAGCCAGTGACAAATATTCTGTAACCTTTATCAAATGCCATTATCAGGTAAGGCAGCTATTCACTAATTCCAAGATGTAAAAGTAAATGCATTTTCCAGAAAGCATTCATTTTTCAAATTTAGATAAGTTCTCTATGAATGCAACATTTATCTGCTTTTATAAGCTTTACTTTAACTACTGTATTTCTGAGGAGTGAAGACTTAAAAAAATTATATGTATTCAAATGTTTCATGTCCATTCCTCATTTACCCTCTGTAGACGCTCCAGCTAAGACCTTTCTTTGTAGTGTGGTCAAAATGTTATAAGGAACATTTACCTTACTATCCATAAGTTAATTAGCCTCCTGGGTGATTTCAATTGTGAATATGATGGGTGACTAACAAGAAGGAGATATACCTGGAACTATTAGAAAAGTTCTTTACAGAAGGATAGGTCTTAAAATATTCAGATCACACCCAACATTACTCACCTATTTATACTACTAATATTGAACTCATTTAGACTCACAATTGGAAAATTGATACTGCAAAAACAACTAGATCAAACTGGGAAAGTAAGTGACAGGACTTTCGGATATATCTGATGGATGAGTAATGAGTCAATAAGATTAAAGCTCTCCTACAATACAGAACCCAAGTAACTTTACCCAGTTACTTGTGGACTTAATGACAGGTAACAATTGATCATAAAAGTAATATCTTTTCTGAAAGGAAAACCTGAGCTTTCAAAATTTTATAATGAAATATATATGAAATATATAAATAATGAAATTTTCTGAGAAATAAATACTTTTTAAAATTATATACATTATTCTATCACATAAGGTAAAACATGGGAAAAAAAAAAAAAAAAAAAAAGTGTGCTGAAGCTCTCTATCAGCATATTATGTGAGCTGCCTCATAAAGATTCTCCTCCCTAAGCAGCACTAGCTTATCATTCAATGTGAGCCATGAGTCAATATTTTTGGGCAACAAAACTTGTACTGTTTTACAACTAACTCCTGCCACTGAAGAATTAAAATGCATCAGCATTGATCTGTTAGTCTGTCATTAGCAAAGAACACAGTACATTCAGAAAGCTTAGTTTGGAAGTGACAAATAGTGCTACTATCTCTTTGAGACTGGCTGTGTGACTTGAGCTCTTGTCTGCCCAACGTTTTGCCTGCTACTTTTTCATAAAAGATTAAATCAACAATAATTATATGACACCAAGTCAGTATGAGTCACTATGTGTAAGTTCACTTCTCCATCCCTGAATCTGTTCTGGAAACCATCTGAGTTTATGGGTTTATATCCAGATGCTTACATTTATTTCCCTACTCTTATTATCACTGAGTGGATTGATATCCCCAATATGCATACAATTATCTTCTTTACTGGTCAGGTTCAGCTAAAGTGATACATTGTGGTACTGCCTGATTTAGCTATTCCATAAATTCACAGCTTAGTAATATGTGGTAGGCAAAAGTTATTGTCTGGTGTTAAGCTCTTGACTTTTAACATTTTGATAACAAGATTGATTTTTCCCTCATCAGAAAATGCCAAAATTAATTCTCCAGTCCTTATCTCCTGGGAAGAATCCATTCCTACACAAACATTCAGATGGAGAACAGAGCCCATGGTTCTGGTAATGAAAATTATCTCAGCAATCTTGTTATAATGCTGGGGAATATGGAAAACTACAACACTAGATGGAGTAGAGGGCAGGAGGTGCTCCAGGCAGGCAGCAGCAGCAGTTCCCCTGCAGCCTGTGCAGGGAGAGGCCCCTGCTGGAGCAGGCTGTCCCCCGGCAGCCCAGGGGTCCCAAATGGAGCAGATCTCCACGCTGCAGCCCGTGGAAGAGCCCCCGCTGGAGCAGGTGGATGTGGCCTGGAGGAGGCTGTGGCCCATGGAGAGCCCCCGCAGGAGCAGGCCCCGGGCCGCAACTGCAGCCCGTGGAGAGGAGCCCACGCAGGAGCAGGGGGTGTGGGGGGAGCTGCTGCCCGTGGGGGACCCGTGCTGGAGCAGTTTGCTCCTGGGGGATGGATGGACCCCATGGCACGGAGCCATGTGGGAACAGTTCCTGGAGAGCTGCTGCCTTTGCGCAGCCCCCGCAGGCTCAGTTCGGGAAGGACGGCATCCCGTGGGAGGGACCCCACGGGGAGCAGGGGCAGAGAGGGACCGTGAGGGAGCAGCAGAGACGAAGTGCAGTAGACTGACTGCAGCTCCCCTCCCGCCCCATTCCCTTGTTCGCCTGCACCGCTTGGGGGGGGTTGGGGGAGAGATGGAAGAGGGTGGATGGGAAGAAGGTGTTTTCAGTTTCCTTTTAGTTTCTCAGTGTTCTAGCTTGCTAGTGGTAGATAATAAATTATGTTAACCTGCCTTATGCTGAGTCTGTTTTGCCCATGACAATAATTGTTGAGTGGTCTCCCTGTCCTTTTCTCACCCTTGAGCCCATTTAATGGTATTTTCTCCCCTTTGAGGAGGGGGAGTGAGAGAGTGGTTGTGATGAAGTTCAGCTGCCTAGCTCAGTAAAACCACCACAAGGCCCAGAACAAGAGACAAATCTATGAGCGTTAAAGGATCTATCAGGCTCAAAGAAACTGAGGTATGCCTGCTCACCAGTTGTATTAGTTCTCTGGATTACACAGAAAGGGCATCCATAGACATAATACAAAACATTGTCTGCTTTGAGCAGAGAACTGCATGACCCTGACACCATCCACTCCTGCATCCCCAGTGCACCCAGCTTACAAGGATCCTCAGGAGAAAGTCTCTGTGCAAAAACGGGAATAGTTGGGTGGTCACAAAAATGAAAACCATGCTCTGTGTTGAACACGATCTGTTGTGTGGAATAGTGAACACTACTATTACAGGGAAATTTTGCCAGGAGGGACAGGGAGACCCAGTCATCCTGACAGTAACCAGTACAACATTTGAGATCCTGCTCCATGATCTCGTTCATCCTCTCCCTTTGGCCAACCAACTGCAGGTGTTACAGGGTGGAAAAACAGGATTGTACCTCCAGAAGCAGCCAGTAAAATGGGCCCTTCGATCTGTCACCATGCTGCCCTGCAGGCCCTGGCAATGAGTCACACACTGAAGTAAAAACATGCCATTTGAGTGGCTATGGGCAGCTTCTTCAGTGGAATAAAACTGGCCACCTTTGTAAACAATTCCTCCACCACAAGCCATGCTGCAAGTGATGCAGCACCCATACCTTTCTCACAGGAAGGATCCCCTAGATTGATACGGGCTAACCAAGACATGCCTATGTGGACTGGATAAATGGCAGAAAAATAAATAAACTCCCCACATCCTTGCTTGACAGAGAGTTGTGGAAACTGTGTCTGCATCGTCAGAAGACCCTGGCAGGTGTTCCCTCAATGGCAGCAGAGGCTGAGGTCTGGGCAGAAGTGGACAATGGCAGGTTTTGCTTTGCTTATGAGGCATGGCTAATGGTGACCTGCAGACTTGCACACAGCCCAAGCTGCCTCTTAGTGGACATGGTCAGCTGTGCTTTGAATGTGGACGAGTGACAAAGGGACATCCCACTTCAGCTCTGTCAATGCACACAGGAAATCCACAGCATACTCTGTCACATGTAGGCCCCTCTGGAGTAGGCTGAGCAGAGGGCTAAAAAGTGTGGCACATGAGGTCTCCCAGGGACAGCTCCAGCCTCACGAACAAGGACATGCAGTCATACTAAAGCTTGACTTCTCTTGGACACTCGGACTGACCTTCATCAAGACCTTCATCCCTAGCCAGGACAAAAGAAAGCTGATTTCACATGGCCACTGGGAAAACTAGTACCCAAGTCCTCCAAGAAAACTTTCTGGATTCTCCACACAATGCCAGAGCTGCTCTACTGAGGTTTGAGTCTTCTCCTGTGTCCCACACCTCTCCTGCAACTTGAACTGCAAAGCTCTTAAGAGAAGTCTACAGCACTGAAAGATTAACAATGTAAACATGAACTGCAATAAATTTTATGAAGCATGATATACCAGTAATTGCAAAATCTGAAAAGGTTTTGTGTTTGCATTTGGTCTGTTGCTCAGGAGTTGTACATTAACAGGTATTTTGGGTTAGTTAGCTCTGGAAGCCCGGGAAAGGCTATGAAGAAGCATGTAGCAGCAGTATTTCCCTTTCATGCTAACTGTGTCTCCAGTAATTGCAGGTCAAGTGTTTTGTAAGCAAAGGAAAGTTTGTATGTATTTTAGTAACACTGCAGGTCTCCTCCATGAAGTTGGCATTATATTCCTTGAAGTAATTTTTGTTTTGCTGTAGCAGATCCATGGCTTGCTAACACTGCCATGTCAGAAAATTGCATCTGTAGATACATCTGAGGGGGCTTGGGAAAGAGAGACCTTCACCCAGTGTTCCTGGAAAGTCTCTTCAAGTTATTGAGGGCAAGCCCAAAACAGATAAAAAGACATAGGATTTGAAGGCCCTAACAGGCAAGAGGTTGAAGAGTTTGAAGTCTGCCTGATCAGTTTTATCTTTCCTGATAACACATCAAAGGCAACAATTGATATACTATTTATAAAACACTGTCTCTTTTGAGCCTGTAACCACTGACAGAAAGCATGGACAAAATATGAAGACATCAGAAAGTTCAGGAGCAAGAAAAAACACTTCTGAGTCTAGCAAGTACTATTCACAATGTTATTAAATACATAAATCTAACAGTGCTTTCAGTCTCTTCAAACCAACAGAAAAAAAAAATAAATAAAAAAACACAGTAAAAAAGAAAAAACACACAGTAATAAGTGTTTGGACAGCTTCTTTGGACAATTTCTTCAAGACGGATTTGACATCTTATTGATACAGATTTCCTTTTGTGACCTTCAGCAAATTGTTCAATGGTAGCTTCACTTACTACTGAAATACATTTCTCGAAATTTTAGATCAACTACAACTCGTAGTAGATTTGTTTATCACAATTTATTTATTTATTTATTTATTTATTTATTGGTCAGTGGCAGGACTCACCTGAAATCAGATGTAGATTTAAGTGTTTTTTTCTTTTAGGATTTTTCTTGGAGTGGAGGACTGGGAAGGGCAAAGGCAATTGACAGTTTACTCTGAAGATGTTGTTAACCACTTGCCTATTATTCACTGTACAAGTCTTACTATTTTTTTTTTTTTTAATCGGAGCTTCTCTGCTTTTAAAATAATTTCTTAGAGTGTTGAACATGATCCTTCCAAGCTTAAGCCTGAAATGTCCCTATATGCTACGAAATAAACATATTTCTGTATCACTCTCTGTCATGACAAAAGTCTTCACCAACTTTAGGTGTCTGGAAGGAAAGATGGGGAGAGAAGATGCTTTTCTCTACAGTTGTCACCAACACTGCATGTTGCCCACTCTCTGCTGATAATACCATCCTGTAAACATAGGATGGGTGCTGTGTAGAGAATCAAATGTCACTGTTATTCTCATGGATTTCTGTATGCTGAAGAATGTAATGTGGAACCACAAAAGAAACTTAACGTCTAGAGACAAGTCCCTTTGGGTCCTCCATTTCCCATAAATAAGGTGGCATTTCCTTACTGTATAGTATAAGTAGTGGTACGTGTGATCAGTACATATATACATGTAAATGTACATGTGTACAGAAACTGCTGGAAAATCTGTGATATGATGTTTTCAGAATAAGTTCCTAAAATAGACATAACATAGAGCTGTTCTAGTAGTATTGAGATATTGAATAATCCTTACAGAGATTATTGTTAGACTTCTTACAATAGGACCCAGCATCTCTATTTACCTGAGGGTGAGAGCTGGAAAAAGCCTGCTGAGAGAAATGTCAGGAGTTGGAACAAATCTAGCATAATCATCTGCTTTCACAGCAGTTTGGCAGAGAGCTGACTGTCACACAAAACACCATTGTAAAGGAATCTAACCCATTGACTGTCAGAGGAATTAAGAATGAATAACTTACATATTTGGCAGTATAAAACTGGAAGTGCAAGGTAACTCAAGAATAAGGTAATGGGGTATTCTGACTTTTTGTACATTGTAATCATGTAGACCCCCCCCCTTTTTTTTTTTTTTTTTTTTTTTTTTTAAGGCATTTCTTACAATTTCTGGCTGAGAAAGATATTTCAAAATAATTTTAGAACTGATATTGCTAGAGATAGAAGCAGAAAGAGAAATTGTTAATTGTGATATGTGTGTTGTGTTCACTTGCAGAATCCTTTCCAACTGAGGAATATACTGTTAAATTATTTAATGTAGTACAAACTGTATTAATCAACAGATAGATAAAAACAGATCATTTCATTAGGATTTGGTAGTAATTTGCATTTCTCAGTCTAAATATTTAGATTAGGATTTATGATCTCACTTGCTTTCCATGGCTGAGAATGAATGCAGTTCATCATAAATCATATATTGAAATTAAGATGTATACCGTATCCCCTAAACCTCTGTATTAATGCAGATTTCTACACATGAAAAGGGAATGTGCTTATGGAGCATGCATCTTAAGAATCAACAACAGTCCTCATTGTACTGCAGTCTGAAATCTAGTGACTAGTGATAATGATGGGCACCCTAAACAGCAGCAGTACTTGAATTATTATACCACCAGGAACATTTTGTATTCCCCTTAAAGAACAAAAATCTGCCTTGGAAAGCAAATAGAGTTCAAGACAAGGAAGCAGAATTCAGTTGCAGAGATGTTCTAAGTGATGAGAGCATTACAGTATTTTTCTTGGACAAGAACACCAAATTTAACAACTTCTCGAATGCCAAATTAAGCTTCTAAAAACTAATTCAATAACGATGAAATCTTTAGGTACACCTTTACATTATTAATACTAACCACCAGTGTTAGCCAAAATAAGTTTCCAACTAGGTAGAAGTAACCCTTAGTAACTGAGAAATGTCTGAAATGTTTTTCCTCCAGATTAGCTCTTTTGCTTCGTGAAAATAAATTATGATTGTATAGGCAAAACACAGAGATATAAATGAAAATAATCATTAATATAAATTGTAAAATAAAGCATGATCCAATATTACCTAGCTGAGTTGTACTACAATGTGGTATCATTTGGTGTTAAAAAGTGTATTGATTATTTCAACAATAGAAAGCTTTACTGTTTTCTGATGTAACAGGAAAATATTAAAAGTTATAAATGAAATTTAGTTAACAAGGAGTTAAGAATTCTTCAGTTATAGGAGAATATAGGTACAAGCACAAGCAGAACCTCCTCTTGACCAGTGTTAATATGTACATTTGAGGAAGGGGAAAAAAAAAATTAAAAATGGTAGAACAAGAAAAAAGTGAGAAACAAAATAGAATATTTCAGTGTCCTTGGTGTGATTCTTAGGGGTGATTAGTCATTGGCTTTGACAGCAAAAGAATCAGTGTGACTGAGCTCTGTGTGAACTACTGAATTCAGGAATCCTGGCTGTGAAATAATTGTTTCAGATTTGAACTTTTAGTTTTTCTTTAAGCTAGTATTTTAGACTGGTAAACCTGTATGCTATGCTAGTAGGAACAGTGAAACAGTGAAAGGACAAATTTTCAACTTACAACAGGAAAAAATGGTTTCAGAGCATTCCCAGCTTGTCAGAAATTGATTTTTTTTTTGTTATTATTATTATTTATTTTTTTTTTTTAGGATTTTTGCTTTGAATTCTTGTAGCTACTACATACATTGTGATGATAACCTATTTAAACATGAATTATGGGAATATGGGTTAGGATTTTGCATATATTACATGATGATTTAAACAGAAAGACTAAGTTATTACATAATTTAAGGTAGCTCTTCCCTATAGAAAGAGAATACTCAATGCCTTTTACATTATTTTGCAAAAATAATTCCTATATTATAATTCCTATAAATAATTTGAAAACAAAGGAATGACAAATATAATGGCTTATATTATATTTTAAATTAAGGGAAAGACAGATTAGAACTCCATATGGAGCCACTCAAAACTGAAAAGTCAGGTCCCAGTTGTAAAATACTTTTTAGTTTTCTTAGGCTTTTATGAGTCTGTAGAATATTCGGTCAAATAAGGATTTCAGGACCATACCCACAGTGTGCGTCAAAGACGCATGTGTAGAATAATAAGAGGCACAGTAGATTAATGAATATATGTCAGTGGGAAGGTTTTCTGATGTGCAATGTTTGTCAGTATGGTACTGTCTCCATATTTTGCATTTAGGATTTGGACTATTCCTGCTAACCATACTTAAATTATGGTACAAGACGTTTCAAGTAAAAATGTCATGTGTGCCCCTGTGCTTTTTGTGGGCTGCATTATTGTTGTTGAAACCAGAGTTTTTTTCCAGCAGAAGAAACATTTCTGTTTATCTTAAAATGCTTTGTGAGCTTTAAATGTCACTAAGTAGCCAGCCAAGTGTAAACCAAACAGTCAGTTTGGTACATGCACCCACTACCTTTCTCTAGAAAATTATAGCATATAGCTTATAACATGAGAAATAGAAGTCACTCTATCAAGAATGACACTGTAATTACAACGAATACCTTATCAGGAAGCCTCAATTAATTCCTATCCAGAGGGTCCATTCTCTCCACAGTCTCATTTGTCAAACTGGCAACTGTGAAGTACTTTCACAGATTTTGAGATTCAGCTGGTGCTAAATGAATAGAATCCTGATCCCATTCTCACTGAAAACAGCAATGTAGTATTGCAGTCTGAGAAGTTGAATCCAATGGGTACCGAGTTCCCTGGCTCTGAGTCAGCAAAGGACTTGCATAGTTGTACTTGTTTAGAGGGTGCATAGCTAAGTCCTGCGCACATGGTTAATCACTGAAATCCATGTCAGCAAAGAAAGCAAGTACTTTAATATGTATAATAACGTGGTGCTCAAAACAGACTCATATGCTTGACTGTGTGCTAGGCATACTAGTTAAAGGGGAGTTTTGAACAAATAGCAGCTTTCTGCATCATCTGTCAAGAGTGAGAGAGCTGAGGAACTTGACAAAGAGATAGTATTTTTATTTTAAACATGTATTATGCTTCTAACGGGTATATGGAAGTTCTCTTGAGAGAGAAGGCAAACAGAAAATCAAGGTGGCATGTTGAAAATATGGTAAAAATGTAATAATAATAAAACCTGTGGCTTTATTTACAGCTTCGATTGTATAGAGCACGACTGTGCTCCATGCTCCCACTCCACTGATTATCCATGCTGTGTGAGTCCTAGGCTAGCTCTGGCTCAATTGATTTAAGAGTCAGTTTTTGTTCCTTGAGCTGATGCACAAAGCCTTTACAGTCACGGATGTTACTTGTCAAGGTTCATGTCTGGGACACAGTTAGATTTTAGCCCTTACCCTGCTGCAAATTGGTGATGCTGAATAAGCTATTTGTTTACTCTCTTGTGGCAAGCATATGTCTTTGTGTATATAAGTCCTTATATTACCTATGCTTGGTTAGAAGATCTAGGCATTGTTGTGGTTTATGGTTTATTGTTACTAAGTACGTTGATCCTTATTTAAAGTGCTGATATATGTTGGCCTGCTATTCACTGTGGGAAAGAATAATGCACATATTTGGCACACCTGACACAAACAATGAATGTTTAACAGGTGCCTCTACACTAATAAGAAAATGACACATTTTATTTTCTAAACTACGAGTCCTTACTCAATGGATATATTGTAAAATTAGAATTAAAAATGTACTAGATGATTTAATGAAATAGCTACCTCTGCAAAGTGACTAAATGCAAAATGTCTTTAATAGATTATAGTGTAACACTTGCGCTTTACAGGCTTGTATGGTAGATCTCACACACAACATGAATGCTAAAGCACTTCCTTTTGCCTGTTGGTCAGAAGTCTCAGTGAAGTGGCCATAAAGGTGAAACAACCATTATAAGACTTGAGAAACCCATTCAGCTAATACGCATTTATCAAACACAAAAGCTAATATACTCTGGTGAATAAGGAATCTTGTCTCCTGTGTGTTTTCAGAAGCAAACAGTCCCATTTGATTTATTTTGTGAAGGAATGGTGATGGAAGTGAGCCTGTAGCCACCGCACCTCTATGTTGTTCTGGAAGATACTTGCAGGAAGAATAAGCACTAGAGAGCAACATCTCAGCTTTCAAAAGAGAGGAGTAAGTCTTCTTTCCTGCTATGCATTCAGCTACCTCAAGAGGGATGAGGATAAAGATCAAAAATAGAAGTGAGTAGCTGCATCCTAAAGTTTCCTGAAATTTTGGTAGATGTGAGTGCAATAGATGGATTGCCCTGTGTTCCTGAGTTTTATAACATGTATGCTACAGAGATCAAGTCTGCAAGGAAACATGCACAGATATGTTTTATTTTAAAGTATGCTGATGAGCTTCCAACTGAGGCCACTATCTTTGACCAAAGAGTGCATTTGTTTTTAACAGCCTCAGGACATTTCATGCAAGTGTTGGAGCCAGTGTTATTCCCCCTTGTATTAAGTGTTAACCTTGGCTAAACTCAAGGCTGAGCCATAATTTTCAATCTATTCAATTTCCCCAAGCTAATTGTATATTATATGCTGAGTCACTGGGGTACGGTATCATGATATTGCACTCATGAGGTGACGAACTTCTTTAGCACCTCCAAGAGTCAATGAATATTAAGGTAGTTACTCCAGCTGTTAGACAGAAATTACCCTAAGTAGGACCGTGATGTTTGAAATTGCAGAAATAAATTTGTATATTAAAAAATTGCTTTGTTTCAGTTTATAGAATATTGTATTTCAATTGTGAATGATCAAAGTGTCCTGTGTATTTGAAACAAGTCTGTAAATGGAATAATAGTCTTTGAGATAGAAGGCATGATTAAAAAAAATATTTAATTAGTTCTTCAAATGTAGGATGAAGTTACCCTTTGACTTTATTAGTCGGCAAACTGCGCATGAATTACTAGGCCTGTTGTAATAATAAAAATCCTGAACATATTGATTGTGCAGGAACAGTACTGTCAGCCTAACAGGAAAATGGACATTCAGACATTCCTGTCAACTAAAAGCATTGCTTATTTGCAGGCAGTAGGGCTTCTGTAATTTATTTTTTTTATTTTTTATTTTTTTTTATGGGTTGATTCAATAAGTGTGGTAAAATTAAAAAGAATGACATCAGTAGTAGTATCATCTATAGGCAATAGTAGCCCCCACCTCAGCTCATCATTATCAAAGAGACTTCTCTTTGTAGAATATGACATCATTCTGAGAGGAAAAAATCTGGTTATAAATACTCTTTATGTACTTATCTACGGACTATGAGTTGCTATCAGTCATGGATGTGGACTGAATGCTTTGGATTTCATTATGTATATGTTTACTTGAAGTTGAATCACAAATCTTTTAAATAAATACTTTTTCTCACTGAATTCTGACAATATTCCACAGATTCAAGCTCATATGTCACTATTTGGCTCATTCAACTGTTCTGTGCTGTTAAATCATCCTATTTTTATTTGGAGATTAAAAAAAAGAAAAGTGCTAGGAAGGGAATCTAATTTTTCCATGTGTAACTTCAGCATCTGAGACATCTGTCAGATGAGGTGCGGGGTTCAGCTTCCTGAAATCTGCAAGATTCATCTTTGGTAGGTTTATCTTTTTCATGGGAAAAAGTGTCTGCTTATCCTCGCTTCTAAAACCTCACTTCTAAAACCTGGCACACTGTTTTGAAGCATAGTGAGATACCAAATGCATTTAACTCTTAAAGTTGTCTGGAGTATATCCTGAGAGATTATTCCAGTTCTGATATTTTTAGCTGACAAATTGGCTGAAATGATAACTGTAATTTGGTCTTTGCAGAAATTCCCATTTTAGTTATATCCTGTTACACAATGATCTTAATGGAGTTTTATTTTTATCTGCTACAGTATCTGCTGTGTATCTGTTGCAGAGTACCTTTATTGTGTCGTAAAGGGTGAAGAAGGCAGAAAATATTCATATGAACATACAGTTCTTTTTGCTAAGGTAGCTAATGATATACACATATAGATATATGCATATGTATAACCAGTGAACTCGGAGCAATAATTTTGTCACTAATTGCTAGAATTATTTTCTTTTTAACATCACAAAAAAAAAAAAAAAAAAAAGAGTTTTGCTTGACACAATAATTTATTTTAGTATGCATACTCTGTGCTTAATGGTTGGAGAATTTTTGAATACAACTCATTCTGATGTTATTTGTAAGTTAACCACTCAGGTCGGTTTGGCAGAAAACAGCAGATCTTCCAGGATGGAACACCAAAAGCTTGAAAAGAAATTCATTACCACATAGTGCATTTTCATTAAACTATTTTATTTAATAATTTGGATAATATTTGCTGTTTTGTAGTCTATTGATATTCTATCTTTTTGCCACTGCAAAAACATTAGCTGCTTTGCTGGCTGATACTCCCTGAGACAGTACACAGTGCCTTTACTGCTTCTCCGGGACTTACTGACTCCTGTGTCCAATATATCCTAAAGTACTTTGTTGTCATATAGTAGTTCCTTTCTCAGAGGTATTATCCCAATATCTTCATCCAGTTCATTAAGCTGAGACCTTTGGATAAGTGCATTTTAAAATATTAAAATACTTGTCTGGATGCTTTTTTATTAATGCTGAAAAACCTGTTCAAGTTCTTTGATCATTCTTTGAAAAATTTATATATATATATATATATTTCCTACTGAATTTGCTAAAGGAGGTTTTCTATTATGTGTATTTTATTTAAACACAAAATGCTTCTTAAGGATGTTGTAAGGCAGTTCAACCCTTCACATTATATCAAGGATAAGCTTGCTAACATAGTTGCCTCAGATTCTGCCCTTATAACTCTGATATATAACCAAGGATAACCAATGGACATTTGTGTGATTGAGAGTCCAGTCATTTTCAGTGATGCAATAGGATCATATAATATCCCAAGTTGGAAGAGACCCATAAGGATCATCGGGTCCAACTCCTGGCACCACACAGGACCACCCAAAAATCAGACCATATATCTGAGAGCATTGTCCAAACACTTCTTGAACTCCAGCAGGCTCAGTACCAAGACCACTTCCTTGGGGAGCCTCTTCCAGTGCCCAACCATCCTCTCAGTGAAGAACTTTTTTCTAACACCCAGCCTGAACCTTCCCTGTCACACCTTCATGCTGTTCCCTTGGGTGCTATTGCTGATCACCAGAGAGAAGAAAGACATCAGTGCCTGTTCCTCCACTGCCCCTCATGAGGAATCTATAGGCCACAATGAACTGTGGACCTCAGACTTCTCTTCTCTAGGCTGAACAAACCAAGTGACCTCAGCTGCTCCTCATACATCTTCCCCTCTAGACACTTCACCATCTTTGTAGACCTCTTTGATAAAAGGAAATCAACGTAGTTAAACAGGACTTTCCCCTTGTGAGCCTGTGTTAGCTATGAACAATGACTGTGTTGTCTTTCAAGTGCTTTTCCATAACTCTCAGAGTAATTTTCTCCATAATTCTACCAGGCACTCAAGTGAGACTGACAAGACTGTAATTACCAGGGCCTTTTTTCTTGTCCTTCTTGAAAACTGGAACAACATTGGCTAGCTTCCAGTTGACTGGAACCTCCCCAGAGTTCCAAGACCACTGAACACAACAATTTAAGTTAACACAACCACTGAACAATTGAGAGAGGTCTCACAGTGACATCAGCCGTCTCTTTCATCTCCAGTACTGTGGATTGCATAGACAGTTCATCCAGCTGGAGCAGCAAATCCCAAAGGTTAGAGTTGGCTGGGAGCATATTGTTCCTGCAGTCACGGTCCTACAGATGAGGGCTTTGGGGGTCCCAAGACCCACCATCAATGTTAAAGACAGAGGCAAAGAATGCATTCTCTTAAACGTCTCTGCTTTGCCTATTTGTCAGGTGACCAACCTCATAAAGTAACAGACCAGTGTCCTTTTGCTGTCAACATACTTAAAGAAGCCCTTCTGTTGTCCCCCACAGCACTGGCCAACTTTAACTCTAATTGATTTTGACTGCATGGATTTTCTCCCTGCAACGGCAAACAGCATCTCCGTAGTCCTCCTGTTACCTGATCTCAAATACAGTGGCCATACACTTTCATTTTCTGCCTATGTACTAGAAGAAGATCCCTGCTTAGCCAGTTGACTTTCTGCCATGCCTGCTTAACTTCTGACACTTTTGAATAGCCTGCTCCTGTGATTTTCAGAGATTTCAGAAGGGATAAGCGATGTTTAAGATTAGGCAAGGTTAGCTTCTGTTTGAAGTAATACATTCTTTGTAATAAAGCTGTGAAATCCAGGGCAGTAATGCCACTTCATTTTCTGTGGAATGAAGTGACACTGTGCTATCTAAACATAATAAAACACTGGTAAATGAACAGAACAGCTCATAGGTTTGTTACTTTTATCAGTTCAACACACAGCTGGAGGTACCAATTTCATGTTTTTACTGAACTTGTGAATGAATGGTGGCTAGGTGAGCTACTTTAATCAGTCTGTCCCACCCTATCAAAATCACTCTGTCCCACCCTATCAAAGTCCTGCTCACTGCTGTATAGTATTTATAATTTTTATATGACATTTTTATCAGGAAACTTCTTATTTCAATATTTAGTTTGGGGTGTATATGCTTTTTCAAGCACTGTGTTTGTAAAATGTTTTCCTGGATGACACTAATTAATATATTTAACTACACTGCGATGGAAAGACTCTTGCTTGAAAACTAAATACATATTTTAATGCTACTCATTTTTATGTCCTCAGCTATATTATTTTTTCTATTATATTTAGATATAGGGTTTTTTACAATTTTAGAATTTTCTGTTTTCCACAATAAATTTACCCAGCTCTGAAAGAATCCATACATGAATAGCACAGATATTATATTTGCGGGTAGAATGCTCTAAAAGTTTACACTAGTGCCATATGGTTGATATTTCTGCATCCAATATTTCTTTTCTGCAATAAGAAAAATCTAAACCTTTAGACTGTGGTATTTATCTTTTCTACCAGTGGATCTCCTGGATAGGTTTTGAACTTTACCTTTAAAGGTTTCTTCTTTACCTTCACTTGTCCTTCATATGAAATTCTGATGGCAATAAGTGTTACAAATGATTGTACCTTCTACTGTAGTAAAAACCTTCACTGAAGATTTCAGGAAAGTTTGTGATGTTAGACTGAAAGGAATAAGAAAGAAATTAAGCATAACATTATGGAATTAAATGTAATGTTAGCTCAACAAAGAGAAACTTCTGATGACTTTGCCAATATATATTTTATTTCATATGAAATATGAAATGACCAGGAAGCAATATAGGATTATGTTACAATTACTGACAACGCATACTCATAAAGTTAAATTAATCTTAGGGATATGAATAGCACCATGTAACCAGGAAGTATTTGTATGCCCTACCTAAAGTCTTTTTTACTATGTGTAACCTGCATGTTCAGAGAAAGGGAGAAAGTCAATCACAAAAAAACCTGTGGACAAAGCACCTAATGCAAAACCAAACAGTAGTTGTGTTGCTTTATCTGACAAATACCAAGTTTAAGTACACCTCCCATATGATTACTTTGCATTTAGTTGACTTTGAGAGGAAAAAAAAAAAAAAAAAAAAAGTTTTGAATCATTAATGCTAGGACAAAGTTGCTTTTTTATTGTTGTTTTATTTAGATTTTTGCCTAGATACATTGGTGCTTAGCATTAAAAAAAATAATAAAAAAATAAAAAAAATGTTTGCCTGTTTGCTCCAAATGGTTTAGAACTTGGGAAAATCCCTTAGTGGTTGTAACGGGTTCCTTGACAGGTATAAGAAACTAGCAGCCACTGAACCTTCTCTACACTTGACATCCTCTGTTAATGGCAACCTTCTGAAGCTTAGCAGCCAAAATACCATCCACTGCAGGAAACATGAAATGCAGTAATTCCTGATGGAATCTTAAATGAAGCCTTTAATAATAAAGCTTGACTTAGTTCAGTTATTATTGAATATTGCATTGACTGTGATAAAACTTCATTTTCTAATTTAGTCCTGTTACTATGGTTAGCTGGTTTCTGAAAAGGGATTTAGTGCTTGTGGAGAATTCTGACTAGACAACCTGGAGTCCAAAAGGGTAAATCCTGTGTGGCATCAGCAGTGCCATTACTAAACCACTTTTAGCCTTTGTGTTTTGTTTAACCACAGTCTTTCCCTTGCATACCCCATTCTGTGTGTTTGGCACTTAAGACACCTGAACATTTTATTAAATCTTTATGAATGTTTTATTGTGAAGACTTTCAAATAAAGATCTGTCCTAACAATATATATATTACTCTTCATATATCCAGCAGTAACAGTGTGACTGCACAGCATACTGCACTCCTGATGTATTAATTTGACTTTGGTACATAGTGAATGGGGATTAAGTTACGTTTTCTGATGATCAGATGGGTGAAAAGCCAAGATGGAGAATGGATACAAGTTGTAACCTCGTGGTCTTATGCTGGTGAAGTCTAGTTTCTTCAAGACAACTGGAAATGTAAGGTAGTGTTTTGGGGACGGTTTTGGAATGAAATTTGAATTTATGTTTCCCATTATCTTCTAAAATCAAAGCAGAAGGAAAGTTCAAGCTTGTTTTACACCTATTTGTGTAGAGTGAGGGAATTTATTAGGACCTAAATATCACATCAGTAGTATTTACATATTTCGTTTTTTTTTTTTTTTTTTTTTTTTTTTTTTGGTAGTGGGAAGGGGGATTTCTTGGCCTTGATGATGGCCTGTGTGTTCTCCATACAGGAACCAAACGGTTTGATTAATGGCCTCATAAGGTCTGGTGATCTCCCTGTGTCTGTAATCCAGGGTGGAATGCACTCCACACTGGACCTGGAAAGATTCTCTGACAGTTCATGTTTTGTGTCTGGTAGAAAAGAGAAATCCTAAAGTAAATACAGAAATAAATAAAATAATAAAAAATTGTCAGTTTAACTATTGACATTAAAAACTGTGAAGCTATATAAATGATCTTTTTAACAGGTAGACATATTTTAATTGTTGCTTTGTCCATTTATTTTAGATGTTTTCTACTCTTTAACACTCCTCAAATCTTACCAAACATTATTATCTCTAAGTGATTTGTATTCTTATGCAGAATATCACAGGGTTTTAGCTGCTTAGCAGGAGGGCATTGAATGCTCACTAAGTATGGGGCTAATTTTGAAATTATTTAATGAAAGGGAAAGATAATGACATTTCCTTAATTATATTAACCATTAGTTGAAACACTTTTCAAACTACAACTACTTCAAGGGCAGTTACAAAAATTAAAGAGACAAATACTTGTAGGTAGTAGAAAGTATCAAAGAAAAATGGCCACAATTTATGGCTTGAACTTTAGAAAAAAACTGAGCGGACAGGCTGTGTGCTTACTATTCAAGATTCATGTACCTTTTGCTTGATCTCTGTTAAAATTTGCATGGTTGAAATCTGTGGTTAAAATATTAAAATTACCCATACTGTGTCAGATAGGTATTTCTGGAACTATAAAGGAGATCCAATAATTCACAGATTATCCTCACTGTAAACCATTCCTTCTCGTCTGAAATTCCCACCTTACTAGTAAACAAAAGATTTGTCCCCAGTACAAGACGGATGTGGAACTACTCGAGCAAGTCCTGAGGAGGGCTTCTAAGACGATTAGAGGACTGGAGCACTTGCTGTACAAGGACAGGCTGAGAGAGCTGGGCCTGTTTAGCCTGGAAAAAAAAGAAGTCTGAGGGGAGATCTCGTCAATGTGTATAAATATCTGAGGGGAATGTGTCAAGAGGACAGCAGGTCTCTATTTGGTTGTGCCCAGTGAGAGGCAATGGGCACAAACTGAAGCACAGGATGTTCCGGCTGAAGAGGGCACTTTACTGTGAGGGTGACAGAGCACTGGCACAGGTTGCCCAGAGTGGTTGTGGAGTCTCCTTCTCTGGAGATATTCAAAACCTGCCTGGATGCCATCCCACTCAATGTGTTCTATGTGATCCTGCTTGGCAGGGGGGTTGGACTAGATGATCTTCAGAAGTCCCTTCTGACCTCAGCCATTCTGTGATTCTGTGATTATATAGTGTTGATCTCATCCTGTACAAAATACAGATAGATTGAGCTGCTTATTCTTGGTTGGAATGCAGAGGACTCCTGGTTTAGATACATTCAAAGGTCAGTATTTAGTTTATGACAGCATTTAAGTCAACTTTCCCTTTTTTAATAGTGAATGACAGAATAAATATTTCTATCCAAGGTTTGATAATAAGGATTTCAGTAGCCATTTTGTCATAACAGCAGAAAATCATACTCAGCGTTTTTTTTCCCATTCAACACTGCTGTTATTAGATACTTTGAACACTTTTATGTGTATGAAGTACTTCACCAATGTGATGAACTGATAGATGTGGTTTCATTGTTCAAAACCCGTTACATTTTTAATTTAATTTTACTGCATCCAAGAGAGATTGTAAATGAACAAAACCTTTCAGTCACCAACCAAAATAGTATAATGACAAACTAATAAATGGAAAGCAAATAGTTTTTGTAATATTCACACTTAGAATGCGTAAGTTAAATCCCTGTTACATATAGAAGGAAGGTGTTACAAACCAAAATGTCACAATTTTGTTAAAGCACAATTGCCTTTAAATTTAAGAAGCACTGAATTGCCTTGATATGTGTTCCATTAATATTTTAAAGGATATGCATATTAATGTATATTTACCTTTGAATGTAAATTTCCTTGACAGACAGATCTTAGTCATTTCTGTGCTTATATTACACTCTAACTTGTCTGTAAGATATGGTTACCAAAAACAACTTCTACCAATTTTATACATTGCTTTCATTTCAACAGCTCTTGTGTCATAATGGAGTTAACTTCATTGCTGTAAGAAATAGTCAAACAGGTAGTAAAGGCTTTATGCTCATTTGTCCAAAGCTTTTTTTATTTTCTCTGATAGTATTTCAAAAGAAATAGCTGTTGACAACATATTTTTTATTGCTTAATGTTTTTCTGTGTAAAAAAAAAAAAAAAAAAAAAAAAAAAGCCAAACAAACAAAATATGTCATTCGGTATTCTGGGAAGCAGTGCAGTCCCAGAGAATCTCCTATTTTTTAACAATAATATCAGTACCATCTGTTTATTTTTCCATCTGATACTTAAAAGAAAATCAAATTTATTTCAAGGAAATATGAGAAGAGAATATGTTGAAAAAATGAATGGCCTGACTTCCATTATATTTAAAGAATATGGCAAATGCAGAAGTATTATATGAAGGCTCAGATTCCCCAGAAGGTGAAGATTTAAACTGACAGAAACTCAGTTGATGGTTGCATGATATAAAGTTACAAGAAGATTGTTTGTTCTCTACCGGATGGTGTGCTGGCTGGAAGACTGTCTGTTTACTTCATGTTTGTATTCATTTTCCTGTAAGAGCAATATATAAGATTGCTTTCTCATACCAAGTCTATCATATAACTTCTAAGTATTTTAATCAAGTTTTCATACCAGAAAGAACAATTTTGACAGTTAAAAAAAAAAATAATGTAAGTGCTGTCTGTGCAGAAGAACATATAAAAACATCTCTTTTTTCATGTATTTTAGTAGGAGAACATAACCACAAATCAGAAGAGTTCAAAAGTAGAAGAAAAATGCATATGCAAATGTAGAAATGATTTCTCTGACTGGTGATCATGTATGCTCACTAAATATGTGTAAACACATCATAATTCTACTGCGATGTGAATATTATGTGCAATATTCATGCCTGTTTGGAATGAAGAAATGCATAAACTTTGTGCTCAGATATATAAAGAAGAAAACTGTAATGGGTCCTGCTGTTTTACATAGTTGGGATTTAAGAAAGGTAGACATATTTTATAGGAAATAAATCCCCATTGTGCTTCTTGAACTACTGTTACTTGATCAATAGATAATATTCTGTAAGCAAATCAAACCATTGGCGTTTAATTTTGTAAACTATTTCTAAAGAGCTTTTATGTTGCAAAAATACTTTTAGGAAAACACAGTTGTCTGCCCTTTCTGAATAGTAAAATTCATCATTTCACTTCAGGCTATAATATTTCACAATTTTTGATCTCATATGATAGCTGTTACTTAAATAGAATATTGGAGGAAAGAAGAATGTGGATACTTTTGTGTGCACCATCACTATATTAGTTTCAAATTTTTGCATTAGATCTTGTAGTTCCTTGAAAGAGATACCATATGGCTGTGAAAATGCTTCTGAAGGAGCAATAAATAATTTGGTAAGAAAGCATTTGAACATTTTTAATCTTGATGGATACATGAATCTTGTAGTATTTTTAACTATGAACTCCATTAATGTGGCAGGCCACTGATATAACAATGACTGCAAAAGAAAACTCTAAAAGCCACATCAATTTAATAACAATTTATAAACATCTGTCACTTGATATTTAGAAAACAAGCATATTTACGAATGGCATATAGCAGCTCTGATGTTTTGTTGATTGTGGAATGGAGAGGAAAAATCATCTTAAAAACTGAAAACAGTTTAAATACTTGTGCCTGATGTTTTCCTTGGCTACTTTGACACAAAAAGGTTACACAGGGTTTATTTTGATAACTGCTGATTTAAAGAAAAACAAAAACCCAACAAAATAAAACAACAACAACAACAAACCCTCCCACCAAACAGACATTAAAATGTATCCTAGCTACATTGAATTAAATAACAGCAGCAACTACATTCCTGAAGGAAAACAAACAACACCTCCTCCCTCTACCCACCACGTTTTCCCCCCAACCCTCCCTCCCCACCCAAAAAGAAACAAACAAACAAAAAAACACACTACGGAATTAAAATTGGCATCTAAAATGTATTTATTTAAAGCAAATAAAAACCTCCTGTTGGAGGATGGGAGAGAACTTCCCATCACAGCTGTATGCTTTTGTGGGGAGATCTGTGCAATTTGCTCCTTAGAGAAATACCTCAGCATTTATTTTAATACAGCTGAAATGAATTGTAATTAAACAGCAAAAAAAATTCATTGTTTCATCTACTGAACAGAACAATGCCTATGTAAGCCTGTTTGAACCAATCTTCTTTTCCTAATTGGATCTGAGCAAAGCAGCACAGAACAAACATACACAATATGAGTCAACAGAGGAAGAGCTGCAAAAAGGGACATCTTTGTTTTATGGAATTGACATGGCTGTTGACAGAGTTTTTACAAAAGATTCTAACAGCTGAGGACAAAAACTTTCTTCATAAGAAAAGCAGAAACAATAGGAATAGCAACCTTAAGTAAGCAGGCAGATGTGAAACACCAGTATGACTTGCATATTCATTTTTGTAGTGCATAACGTAGCATTTTATCTTGACTACAACTCTATGCTGTATTGGGCAAAGGCTTGGTAGCAGGGCGTGGGCTGCAGGGGCGGCCTCTGTGAGCAGAGCTCAGCATATGCCTCATGTCAGACCAGAGCCAGCTCCAGCTGCTTCAAAATGGCTCAGAACTGAGCCAGGGAGCAACGGTGGGTGGACTTCTGGGAGAGCAGATTGAAGGATAGGAAAAAACTGCTAAGACAAAGCATCTGGGAGAGCAGGGAGTGAGAACCAGCCTTGCAAGCGCCAAGGTCAGTGCAGCAGGAGGGCAGGAGGTGCTCCAGGCACACAGC
>NC_048926.1:56813199-56840189 GCF_011077185.1 Oxyura jamaicensis | reverse complement strand
GCTCCTGGGGGATGGATGGACCCCGTGGCACGGAGCCATGTGGGAGCAGTTCCTGGAGAGCTGCTGCCCTTGGGCAGCCCCCACAGGCTCAGTTCAGGAAGGATGGCATCCTGTGGGATGGACTCCATGGGGAGCAGGGGCAGAGAGTGACCATGAAGGAATGGCAGATACAAAGCATCAGGGACTGACTGCAGCCCCCATTCCCCATTCCCCTGCACTGCTTGCTCAGGGAGAGGTGATGGAAGAGTGTGGGTGGGGGTTAAGTGTTTTTAGTTTCTCATTGCTCTAGTCTACTAGTCTAGTGATAGACAATCAGTTATGTAAATCTCCCTATGCTGACTCTGTTTTGCCTATGATAATAATTGTTGAGTGATCTCCCTGTCTTCATCTCAACCTTGAGCCCTACTTCATCGTATTTTCTCCCCCTTTTCTCTGAGAATGGGAGTGGGAGAGTGGTTGTGATGGGGTTCAGCTGCCCAGCAGGGTAAAAACACAATGTCAGGACACTTACATTGTTACATCTCCTGAGCAGAAGCAGAATAACTTTCCTGGTTTTTAATAAGTAGATGTTAGAATTTGCTTTCTCTTATTCCAAAATTATGCTGTCTGTCTTTCTTGGAACAAAAATTGTCAAGGAAGTTTTACTGCTAGTTTTTTAGCATCATATATTTGGAAAAAAATATTTATTGGAGGTGAAGGAGTGAAGTACATCCACAGTTCTCTATTCATCTAAAATCAAGAGGTGTTGTAACATGCAATTTTAATGTGTATATTAGATTTTTAATAACATTTCTAGGTGTAAATCTCAGATGAAAATAATTTGTATAGCTTGTGTGAAATTAGCACTGTTATGGTAAAAGTAAAGCCTGCTCAGCTGAGAAGTTTGTGCAGGATTAGATCCTTACCAGATAATTCCTCTATACTTCCTCCCCTTTTAATTTCAATATTTGCTAACAGAATTTTATAGATAAATTATAAATATATTCAAATATAAAAATAAATAAATAAATAAATGTTTCAAAACTCTGAGAGCTACTGCTTCTATTTCCAGTATTCTTTCTAGACTGTTCTGTGGTCTTCTTGTGGCTGGTATTGCTCTCTGGTGATCTGTGTACGTGAAGTGGAGGTCAGAGGTGGACTCTGCATATAGTGAAAGGATTTACATTTTCACAAGTCTACTGAAGCGTCTTATTTCTGTCCTGTAACAACTTAAATGCCTAATTACAGAAAATGCAGTGTTTGAAATAGACATATTATTTCTAAGAAGTGGGATTTCTGAATGTTGTCTTCTTTTGGGGGGTTATCATGACATGCAATCAAAAAATGAAATACTAGTAGTAACCTTTATTTTCAGTACAATGCAACGTGGGAGAAGGTTGTCTTGGAATTAACCAAGAATAAGATAGTGTCCTCAAATATACAGATTTCTGACAGGAAACCACCACATTGAGACTAACAAATGCATAAGGCCAGAGTACGTCAAGGACAGATTTCTTTCTAAGGTGGTCTTTTGGACTTGGTATGCCTATCATAAGCCTTCCAGTGGTAAAGAAGAGCAGAACATTATTATGAGTAAAAATAATATTGCCTAATAATAATGTTTCAGTGTTGCCTAATGTAATTCTGTTATGTGCAATTTTGTTATGTACAGAGCAACTCAGCAGAATCAAAAAGACCTAATTCAAAAAATGCAGACTACAATACTTACATATATACATATATAATATACATAACTGTACGTTATATATATTTGTTCATCTGTAGTGTACCTTGACAATATTATATATCATACGTTTTCATTTCAGCTAAAACAGAACTGCATAATCTGTTTATATGGAGCTGCATGATAAACTTGTGTAATCTCATGCTCCCGAGAGTTTTTTTTTTTTTTTTTTTTTTTTTTTTTTTTTCCCATGGATAAAAGTGGAATCTATGGAAACTGCAGCTCATTTTCAGTTAGGCTGTTCAGCAGTTGAGTGATGGTAAAACTTTGGTTAAAAGTTACAAACTGAATCACCTTTTGTTTGTTTGTTTGTTTTGAATGAATAAACTGTTGCAACTTTTAGAAGTGCACATAATTGTTTATTGTCTATCCAAGGGATAGATGAAATATATTTCTAGCCTTTTAGCTTTTTACTCTATTTATGGGAAATAAACATTCATAAAAGAAAACTTTATGTTGATATTAAACCCATTTGTTCTCATCTTGTATAAGAAAATGAAGAATTATGACCAATATTTCTCTTTATCCTGAACAGATTGCAGAAAAGCAGTGAGAGAATATGCAAATACTGAAGACATTTTACTAGTATGATAGTTATAAATGATATGTTAGTTATAACTATGATAGTTATAAAATTCTTACATTATTGGTGTTAGTAAATATCCATAGTCATCACATAAAACACAGAATAGAAGACAGAAAAATCTAGTTAGCTTTTTTTTTTTTTTAGTTTAATTTCTTCAATTGAACTATGTCTTAATTTTTTCCACCTATTATTTAACTTTATCTTCCTGCTTCTTCCAAGTCAAAGATAATTAATGGCTTGTTAGAATAAACAGAACTGAACCCTTGTTTTTAAGGAGAGAAGTATAATTAAAACAATTCAGTACCTTTCAAAAGTGTTCAGAATAGAAGGAGCAACTTCTCTGAAAGCTGGAATATTTAAAATGTCAGTTCCATGCTGTTCTTTTATGATATGACAGTAGTAACATTCATTTGAAGAAAACACTTATGTCTGATGGAACACAATTGTGTGATCTTTTGTGATCTTTTTAAATATCTAAATATTTATATATAAATATTATTAGTATATAATATCCAAAGCTCTAACATGCCTCAGTTCATATGACTTATAGATTATATATTTGATTATGTTATATGCATATCTCACAGTGCAGTTCTGTTTCTTAATGAATGTATGCAGTAGAAATGTAGCATTCTTAAGAGAAAAGATGGATATTCATTTAATACATTCAATTTATGAATTAATTCTGCATGAAAATCCTCTAAACTTTAGATAGCACTTTACCATTAATCAAGAAAGATCTTATAATTTCAGTATTTCTCTGTGTGAATTTTGAACTTCCTAGGTTCTGTGATACTCTGAAGTCCTTGTATTTCATTCTTCTGCTCAGCTGTGAAGTTATCTTTAATTTTCCAGACAAGATGGGCTAACAGTAGGTTAATAGCAGAAGCAGGTTGTTGTTAAATACTGTATTCTCAGATGCTGATAACTGTGAACAAATGGATTTTATTCCCCAGTATCTTGAAAAGTATATTTTCCTTCTAGATATTTGATGGAAACATTTTCTTCAATACCTATGCAAAGATTCACAAAGAAGACAAAAATCCCTGCCTAGCAAAATAATACCTTTTTTTTTTTTTTTTTTTTTTCCAAGAAGAAATGTTGCATTTATTTTGAGGTTTTAAATAATGCAGAAGTTGATGTTTTCCCAGCCTGGAATCTTCAGTCTACTGCTCAAGCACTCTATACCTTTCTCTGATTTAGTTAAAGGTAACTCTGGCTGTGTGCATTAAAATCTGTTGATTTCATCTGTTCATGGACCACACTGGGATGTCATGCATTTTCTGAACTCTAACAGAAATTCACAGTGGGACACAGGGTTTTGCTTCATCCAGTAAATGAGTGAATTAGAGCCTAGATTGCCTTTATTTCCTATATTAAGGAAAGTACCTGTTACTAAAAATTCAAGTAAATAAAAGGTATTACAGTCTGACAGGTATGTAGGTATTTTTGTTTCTGTTTGTTTGATGTTTTTTTTTGGTTTATTTTGTTTTTGAAGACATTTGATATTAAATGTTTTGGAATTTCCAAATACATTTTTGAGTGAGAAGTTGAAATTCATGTTTGGTGCAATTTTGTCTGTTGACAAGCAGCAAAAGATTAACTGCTCTGAAATACATATATTTTTTCTGAGCCTCAGGATAAGTCATCTCTGCAAAGGATGATGTGACAACACAAGAGAGGATGAATGTTAGTCCAATGGAAAAAGAACAATCAAAACTATTTGTTTGGCTAGACTTTTAATAGAAACTCCTGTGAGCACTTCCTGCTCATAGCCTCCATAAAGGCTGCAAGTTGAAGGAATTTTGACTATAAAGATATTCAGCAAATTCTGACCCATTCAGGATTTTAATGCAAAAGACCCTCAGCAAAATCCAGCTGAAAATGCAAATGATTTACAACCAGCTGAATGTGGTTGAAACTGCTGAAAAAAAGATGTTTCTTATTTTTTCCAGCTCAAGGCATCCACATCAGTAACTGTGTGAAATGAAAAACCTGTAATGCAGTCCTGCATTTCATTTGCTCACTTGCCTATATTAAAGATGAATTCACTGTAAAATGTCAGGGATGATAGCCTTGTCTTATGGCGATCTAGCTTTTCTTTTTCTCATAGACTAAAACCATTACTGATGACGTTAAGCATGAAAGTGAAGCATGAAAAGAATTTCTGAGATTTTAAAAACCCCAATAAATTCTAAATAGTATGAGGAATCTTGGAATGGATTGTTTCTGCATGTGTGCCTGCTGATGTCATTTGCAGTAAATTTCAACTGCATTTTCATATTTAGTTGAGTCAAGGGGAAAATGATAATCCCAAAGATGACAACATTAGGTTACTCTGAAAGGGTAGCCATAGGTTAGAGCTGGGGATAGAACAAAGAACACTGACGTCAAAGAGGAATAATTCGTGAGAAATGATAACAGTGATTCCATGGAGATAATAGGCAGTTAAAAGCATAAGGCCAATCTACCAATATAATGTATTGTTTGGAACTGCTATTTTTTGACCTAATAAATAGATAGATAGATAGATAGATGTATAGATAGACAGACAGATTTTATTATTATTATTATTATTATTTTTTTTTTTTTTTCTGGTAAACAGAAATAAGGTAAGCTGAAGTGGCTAACTGATGTCGGTTTTTCATGGTAAGTATTAACTTCTTTCTCACTATTGCTCAGAATAAGCTTCCTTTGTTGGACATAGCCGTTAATGACTGTTATGAGACAGGTGTTTAATACTGTTATGAAATGAGATGGCCACACACTTCTTATTCAGAAAATCACCTCCATAAATGGAACTCTGCTTGGATGGTCTTAATGGAGAAAAAAGTCCATTTGTGGTCTTTAAGAGAGTACTGCTACCATGCTTCTCTATGAGAGGTAGTAATTTTCTTTTATTAGCTTGCAAACTAAATATCACAAACTCATGGCCTTATATTCCCTATACCATTCCACTTATTCAGTGACATTGCAATGCCATTGAAATAATAATAATAATAATAAAAAACTGACTGTACTATGTTTTGTATTTTAAAATTCTTACATCTGTGTTGTGAAATAAGATTTTGCATTAAACTGCCAACATTTCTGAAATAAAATAAATAAAATCTTAAAACTTGAAAAAGAGGTTATTATACACATTATGTTTTCTTTTTCTTTTTTTTTCCTAAGTCTACAAAGGTATGTCTGAACTATGGCCTTGAGTCTTTTTTATATTTTCTGACAAGTCCATGAAGATGCCTTATCATAGAAAATACCTCAAGAAATTGTACAGCAGTCTTCTTTTGTATTAGCATTCTTGGTGTATCATCCTTTCTTTTCCTATATATTCATCAGATGATCTGTTATTCTCTGTTTTTGCTGCACAGCAAAATGGCAACTGAATATTTTGTTAAAGTTTGTTGAATAAAGACTGCAGTGCTATCACAGTGAATGCCAGATGTGAAGCACAATAATTAAACTCATTAATAAACTCCTAACACCCAGACACTACATCTGGGGATTTATGAAATTCAACAGCTAATGTTTTACCACAATTACTGTGGTGTGTTACAAAATCTTTTACAGCATTCCTCTCTTTGCTAAAAAATGAAGGTGCCTCTCTCTGTTGGTGTAAGCAGGGAGTTATACTATGCTCAGGTAAAAAAAAAAGTACAATAAAATCACTATGAGCCAGAAAGGTTTTTTTGATTATCCTCACTTGTTATCGAAGTCCTGTAGTATCATTATTTCTGGAGAAGTCATTACAAATTTTTTATCTAATTTTCTGCTTTTTTTTTTTTTTTTTTTTTTTTTTTTTTTTTGTAGCTAGTGTTATAATCTCCATTCTTCTCTTGACATGCTTATGAAAATGTTATTGACCTTCTTTCTTAGAGTTTTTGTTAGGAGACTCCAGGGTAGATGTATGAATTTTTACCAGCAAACTGTTAAGAAATCATTGGCCATAAAACTAGCCTGATAGAACGGGTTTTCTTGCACTGTAATGCCTGGTGTGACATTTTTGTGCAGCAGAAACAGTATGACGAAATTCTGTTGTATTGCCTGCCATACCCTCAGAGTGTCTTATCAACAGTTTAGGAAATCATTGGCCTCAATATCACCCTGAATGACTGTCATCTTTCCTCACTGGGAGTGCATTGACAGGAATAATGATGCACAGTAAGTGAGAAATACTTTAATGAAATTTTTTTTTTGGCTGAGGGTTATAGCTAGAAAACTCTGCTTCAATGAAGCAATCATATCTGCCCTTGGATGTCCTCAACATACAGTACATAGTTTCTGTAGAGAGAGCGGAAGAATTGCATTTAGCAAATTTCCATTTTTATCTCCTCCCTGGTAGGCAATGAAACAAAATTCTATTAACCCTTTCATCATTTTTGCTTTGCAACAGAATGTATTCACAGAAAGGGCACTTCTGTGAGCCCTCTGGTATTTGACAAAATTTACAGACAGAACAAAAACAATTTCAGTAACTGTCAAAGTTATTTCAGTGACAACATTGCTACATCCTTTTAAATTTGTAATTAGTAAAATAATAAAAATAATAATAAAATCTATTTTTATGCTTCATTTTCAATATCATAGTTTCAGATTTCATCTTTACAGCAGCCATCTGCAAAAAATAATTCTTAAATATACTTATGACTTAAGGATCTTTTTTTCTCGGTTGAATGTGAGTGTGGTTTAACTTTTTCAAAACTGACTTCTCTCTGATCACTGTTCTAGCTCCATGTTTTACTAGCTCTACTAAACTGTGGGTCTGTCTTCTGATTTGGAGGTTTGCTATACAATCCACTGTACACTTTTAAGCTATATCTTCACCTGTTAAACACATCAGTGCTGTAGTACATGTATTCTGTAGACCTGTCTTGATAATGGCATGAGCATTTGAAGGAAGACCTGTGATTTCAACAGTCAATATTTCTAAATATTTGTACACCTATTAACGTATTCTGTTAAGACAACATACTTGTTATTTGCTCAGATATAATCAATACTGCTCTTAAGCCTTAAAAATCATAGTTCTCTTTCTAATCTTCTATTCATATCACTGCAACACAAATTTTGTATCTTTTCTGAATGATGTCTTTGTAAGATTTCTATTTATTTATTTATTTATTTCCTGACACTGGCAACAATATGAATCTTAATATTAAGGAGAAAAAATGTTTTGCCTTGTGCACAGGAAAATACAGTCTTTCCAACATAGCTAACTGCTGTTTGGCATGAGCTACTCTTTGGCTTCTTAATAAGTCATATACAATATTTGGATAAAAAATTAATAGATGTTGTCAGTGATAATTAAAAAAAAAAAGTGTTCTCCCAGCAGTGTTCCAAGTACTAATGGCAATGAAGTAAAAGAGTAATGAAGGGAACTTGCTTTGTTTTTTGAAAAATATGTGTAAAAACTTATTTGTAAATTAGAACAATAAAATGAACAAATGAAAAAATCAAAACTAATAATAATAATAATAATCCCACTTATAGTATCCTTTAAAATGGGCTTACACAAAATTCATCTTCCTGTGTTCCTTTATTAAGTCAGGTATTCTAGGCAAGAGATACATTCTTCTAAATATTGGGTTCAGAAATTGCAATTAATTTCTCTATCAAATGTCTTTTGATTGTGAACTGAAATGAAGACAGTACATGTGAGTTACCAGATTTAAAACAAGCCATTGTCTCTAACTGACAAAGCATTTAAACACAAGCAGAATGAAAATATGTGTCATGATTTTTAAGTGAGGGTTACAGAAATATTTTATTTATTTATTTATTTTCCCCAAAGTTAATGCTTTCATTAATTTCACCTCAGATCTTCATGTTAGCTGCTTCACTGTATTTATTGGGATGCCAAACCTTTTAAGATCTAGCAGATGTAACAATGCATATTTCTTTTTGGTTTGCTTAATTATTACAGCCTTAGGAGAGACTTCATTCATTCTTTTTTGTTCTACATGTTATCTGTTAATATTACAGAATAATAAGGTAAATTAACATTGGAGAGAATTTTCTCTGTGTAGCCTTATCTGAAGAAAACAGATTTTTTGGTTACCAAACAACACGATGGTAGGAATGAGGCTATTGGTGGTAAAACTCCATTTCTTTCAAGACTGAACAGTGTGTCAAACTTTGTTTAGTTTTCATTGTTTGTATTGTGGTGAATATCCACACTCATATGGGGGAATGGGGATCATTTCCTCTACTGGGAGTGGATCAACATGGGGGATTGCAAAGGCTGTACCTGGAGGAAGAGCCGCAGACATAAAGACATGCTGGAGGCCACACAGCTGGAAAGCAGTTTGGCAGAAAAGGCCCTGGGTGTCTTGAAGAACACCAAGTTGAACAAAGACCAGCAATGTGCCCTTGCAGAAAAGAAGGCTAATGGTATCCTGGGCTGCATTAGGCAAAGTATTGCCATCAGGTGGAGGGATGTCATCCTTCCCTTTTCCTCAGCACTGGCTAGGTTGTGCCTGCAGAACTGTGTCCAGTTTGGGTTCCCTTGTAGGAGAGAGACATGGGCACACTGGAGAGAGTCCAATGTAGGGCTATAAAGAAGACTTGAGAGGGCGGGCCACTAATGAGGAGCGGGGAAACTTAGTTACAAGAGATGAGGAAAAGACTGGTGTTTAATGCCTCTTTGCCTCAGTCTTTAACAGCAAAACCAGTTGTTCTCTGCATACTCAGTACCCTGAGCTGGTGATGAGGGGAGAAGGGGATGGGGAGCAGAATGTGGCCCCCACAATCCATGAGGAAATGGTTGGTGACCTGCTACAGCACTTGGATGTATGCAAGTTGATGGGGCCGGATGGGATCCACCCGAGGGTACTGAGAGAACTGGCGGAGGAGCTGCCCAAGCCACTTTCCATCATTTATCGGCAGTCCTGGCTATCAGGGGAGGTCTAACTTGACTGGCAGCTAGCAAACGTGATGCCCATTTGCAAGAAGGGCCAGAAGGTAGACTCAGGGAACTATAGGCCTGTTAGTTTGACCTCAGTACCTGGGAAGCTCATGGAGCAGATTATCTTGAGTGTCATCACGTGGCACTTACAGGGCAACCAGGCGATCAGGCCCAGTCAGCATGGGTTTATGAAGGGCAGGTCCTGCTTGATGAACCTGATGTTCTTCTATGACAAAGTGACATGCTTAGTGGATGAGGGAAAGGCTGTGGATGTGGTCTACCTTGATTCCAGTAAGGCTTTTGACACCATTTCCCACAGCATTCTCCTCAAGAAACTGGCTGCTCTTGGCTTGGACTGGTGTACGCTTCAATGGGTTAAACACAGGCTGGGTAGCCGGGCCCAAAGAGTCATGCTGAATGGAGTTAAATCTAGTTGGAGGCCGGTCACTAGTGTAGTCCCCCAGGGCTCAGTACTGGGGCCATTTCTCTTTAATATATTTATCGATGATCTGGATGAGGGGATCGAGTGCACCCTCAGCAAGTTTGCAGACAACACCAAGCTAGGTGTGCGTGTTGATCTGGAAGGCTCTGCAGGAGGATCTGGATAGGCTGTACAGATGGGCTGAGGCCAACTGTATGAAGTTCAACAAGGCCAAGTGCTGAGTCTTGCACCTGAGAGCAAAAAAAACCCCAAGCGGTGCTACAGGCTGGGAGATGAGGGGTTAGAAAGCTGCCTGGCAGAGAAGGACCTGGGAGCAGTGGTTGATAGTCAGCTGAATATGAGCCAGCAGTGTGCTCAGGTGGCCAAGAAGGCCAACAGCATCCTGGCCTGTATAAGAAACAGTGTGGCCAGCAGGGCCAGGGAGGTGATCATCCCCCTGTACTCGGCTCTGGTGAGGCCGCACCTCGAGTACTGTGTTCAGTTTTGGGCCCCTCGCTACAAGAAGGACATCGAGGTGCTTGAGCGGGTCCAAAGAAGGGCGACGAAGCTGGTGAGGGGCCTGGAGAACAAGTCCTACGAGGAGCGGCTGAAGGAGCTGGGCTTATTCAGCCTGGAGAAGAGGAGGCTCAGGGGCGACCTTATCGCTCTCTACAGATACCTTAAAGGAGGCTGTAGAGAGGTGGGGGTTGGCCTGTTCTCCCACGTGCCTGGTGACAGGACGAGGGGGAATGGGCTAAAGTTGCGCCAGGGGAGTTTTAGGTTAGATGTTAGGAAGAGCTTCTTTACTGCAAGGGTTGTTAGGCATTGAAATGGGCTGCCCAGGGAAGTGGTTGAGTCACCATCCCAGGAGGTCTTTAAAAGATGTTTAGATGTAGAGATTAGTGATATGGCTTAGTGGAGGACTTGTTAGTGTTAGGTCAGAGGTAGGACTAGGTGATCTTGGAGGTTTCTTCCAACCTAGACTATTCTGTGATTCTGTGATAAAGATCATGAGGTGGCAGGAACATCAACAAAGAGAGCAACAGAGAGAGCTGGGACTGTTCAACCTGTAGAAAGGAAGGTTTGGGGGGGATCTCATCAATGTGTACAAATACTGAAGGGATGGTGCAAAATGGATGGAGTCAGGCTTTTTTAATTGGTGCCCAGTGACAGGATAAGAGGTAATGGGCATGAACAGAAACACCAGAGAGTTCCCCAGAACATAAGGAAACACTTCTTTACTGTGAAGTTTACAGAGCACTGGCACATTGTTGCCCGGAGAGGTTGCAGTGTCCCCCTCCTTGTAGATAACCAAAAGAACAAGGTCCTGGGCAGCCTGCTGTAGGTGACCATGCTTGAGCAGGAGAGTTGGACCAGATGAGCACCAGAGATCCCTGTCAATAGCATTCTGTGATTTTTGGCCTTCTTGAAAATGGAGTGACACTTGTTTTCTTCCAATCCTCAGGAACCTTCCTAAACTGCCATCACCTTTCAAAGAAATTTGAGGGTGGTCTGAAAATGACATCAGCCAGTTCCTCAGCACTCATCAATGCATACCATTAGGTCTCATGACATAATGTATGTTCAATTTATTTCACTATCAATTCACTGAACAGAAAAACTATTTTGTTTTAGACTCCATTCTTGGAGTCTAAGACTCCTGCATGGATTTCTTTTGCTTGTTCTTTGAAATAACAGACTGGGCCCAGATCAAAGGAGACAATAACATATGTCCCTTCCAACCTCAACCATTCTGTGATTCTGTGTAATACTTATGGAATTATTTCTCTAAGCAAGTTCATTATTCAGAATTTATGTAAAGGGCAGTGGAAGTTTGACATGATATGTCTTTGTGGCTCTGGACCAAAGAACTGAATAGGACCTGCAGCCTAGCTGTGCAGATGAACATGGTCAAGCCTTGTATCAATTTGCAATTGAAATTGAATTTCTCACTTGTATTATAAATACAGAGACTGTCCACTCTTCTAATTTCCAAACTAATATGATCATTTTTTTCGGTTACACTTGTGAGATGATTTTCTTTTGGCTTGGATTCCTGTCAGTGACTAAGACCTTTGTTTGTATATGATCATGGAAGACAAAAATATGAGGGGGTTCAATTTTTTGTTTTGTTTTGTTTTGCTCTATTCTTTGTTTTTCCCCAGGACAAGGAATCTTTACTGCCTATTTGCACTGCCTACATAATCATACATTGAGTCACATGAACAAGGACAATGGAAAGCTTGGCTGTATAAAATTTCAATAAATGACATTAAAATTTGATAGTGCCTTATTCAAACTGAAAAAAAAAAAAAAAAGGCAACTTTCTCCATATGTGTTAAAAAATATAGATTCCTTTCTTCACAGTACAAATGAATGCATGTATATCCATTTTTAGGACTTAACAGAAAATATGATCACTCTTAGTGTGCAAGATTTGAGACATAACCTGGTATTCTCAATTATGTCTGTCAATGCTGGGAGTAGCCAGAGGTGTGTTTGTTGCTTCATGTTTCTTTGTCTTCAATCCCACATGACAACTGAGCATTGAAACAGAAAAACATTGTGTGTCAAAAGTGTAGGTAAGGTTTGTTGTTGACATTTATGAAAGGAAATGGCTTAAGTACAAGGATTTAACTGAAAGGCTGTACCATATTTAATAAAGCAGTTGAATCATTGTTCAGATAAGTGAACTACTTTAATCATTGTACATCATTGTACATCTAAAATAATGTTTCCTGTGTACATAGGCTGGTGCATAATTGTAGGTAAAGTGAAGCAGCTGGGGAAACAAACAAACAAACAAACAAAAAAAAATGGGCAAAAATCTACCTTCTTCTCCTGTGTATGTAATTCTAAAAGGTCTATGTTCTTGCATGGAATGTTTCTTCTTGGTAACATTTCTTTCCCATTTCACTGTAATTGAGTGCATTGTCGGTTAAACACTTGCATCATCTGTTTGTTTTCACTACCAAACAGATGCAGCACCAAGCTGCTTTATCTAATATTCAGCTGGAGAGAACCAGATGACATTTTACATAAGGCCACAGCAATAGGTTGGCTAAGAGTGTGAACCAATTAATTTTGGAGAGAAAATTGTGCTGCCCAGGCACAGTTGTTCTGTACGAAGGAGAATAATAAAAATGTCTTCCTTTTAAGGAGGACTAGTGAATGCCCGAGTAGTGAGGACTACTATTTTGGCTCTCATCTTGTTTTTTTGAGAATGTAGTGGTAATTTTGTGCAACGCAGATATGTGGCTTACATTTGCACTGCTGTGAATTAGTGAACAGTTACTAAAATAGAAAATCCTTACCAAAAGGATACAGTAGTTGATGGTCTGTATTATACATTGGCTTTCAAGTATAAAGCTTTGCGTTTATAGAGAAAGGGAAGAGAAGAAAGAATGTAATTCAGTAAATATTATCCATTTCATACTTCAGTTTTTTGTTTGTTTGTTTGTTTTTCCTGTTCCTGTTTCTCCTACAGTCTCCACTGCAGACATTTGTCACAAAGTGCCAGACTTCAGAAAAGAGAAGGAGGAAGAGAAATCAAGCTGGTGTACAGAAAGGGAATCTGACATTGTGTCATCTGTGTTCTATAATATTTATATAAGTAATGCATTTCCCCATTACATTCAGCTGTTGGAAATGCTTGCATTTATTGAAATTGTTTTGTGGAGGGGCTTTGTGGAGGGGCTTACAGCAATGCATTTTTCTGAATCAAATCATATTTTTCCTTCTTATGTATGGATAATACTTTTCACCCTGTGTCTGATCTACAGAAGTATTACTGTCATTTTGGGACAGGTTAAGTTATCCATTTCTTGTCATGACCTGTTGAGCATTTCAGGAGTAGGTTCCTTAGTGCATTTCTTCAATACAGTTGCTAGCCATACAGGTTAGCTTTTATTGTCTTGGAAATGACAAAGTTGGATTATACCCTGGCCTCAAGTCTGCCAGATGTTCAGGGTTTAATGACTCCATAGAGCTCTATTTCTACCTATTTTGGGCAGAAGTAGAAATATATTGACTCTACTTGAAATTATCATGGAAGAGAAATCTGGTCTTTCAATCACTTTTGATTTTAGCACTAGAGATGGCCTGTTCTCTGCTTTCAGCTGTGATTTGACTGTGGTTTTAGGAAACCAACTACAATTTTGAGCCTCAAGGAGGCTGAAGCTCTCAGAAGAGCCAATGTAATTTATTTATTTATTTATTTATTTATTTATTGTACATAAATAGTTCTTTTCCAACAGTACCACCTCCAAAGTCTTAGAGATTAAACGAAAAGTAACTACAGATTGTTATATGGAAAAACTTGAAGTCTACGAAGGGCTATGGTAGTTTGAAGGTTTTCCTTAAATACAAATAAGTTAAAAGTTACATAGGAAACTAATGCCAACAATACAACTTTATTTCCCTCAGACATTTAGGAGGATGAATTAATTAGCCATCATTTGAGGGACAGATTTATTGAAGATAAAAAATAATCATTACTGACATTCAAAGATCCAAAAATCAAGATATTTGCTATCAATTGTTTCTGAGTGGATCAAAGAGGGAACATTTATAAGCATTGTCATTATGACAGAGTTGTAGATGAATAATCTGTACCAATTGTGTAGTGATTAATTTTATGACAGTGGCAGTGGGGGAAAGAGAAATTAAGGTTAGTTATACTAAAGATAGTATGAAATTTTTGTCCCTTGTAGCAACATTTTAGTTATACTAAAGATAGTATGAAATTTTTGTCCCTTGTAGCAACATTTTCCCAATGTGCTTGTTTACGAAGACATTTGAGTGCTATTTATTCTCATTCTATAAACTAAGGAAGCTTTCTACAAAATGTATTTAAAAAAGCTTCTGTAAAACAAATTTTATTATTTGAATTTGTAAGACATATATGTTAAAATCAAAACAGAAGCCACATCCATTTATATGGTAGGCAAAGCATTTTAATTCTTTTCTCACAAGTTTTGCTGTATGCAGATTCTAACATCCCTCCCCTAACACAAACACAGTACATTCAAACTGCTAAGGAGTGAAATGTCTAATGAACATTGGACACTTGGTTCACTCCTGATAGCTTAGTCCAGTTTTCAGAAAAATTACTCAGTCACTTTTTGCTCTTTACTCTCTCTCCCCATTATAGAAAAGGTTCTGGTAAGAAGTCAAGAACAGAATCAATGTGAAAACATCAATGATTGCTTTGTTGTTTAGAAATGTACAGGATTATGCCTATTCCAGGCGTGTCCTATAAATAAATTAGATGTTCTGTAATCTGAAATTCTTAGTCTGACCTTTGTTACTAAATTGCTCAAAAAAGAAATAGTAGAGCTCTTCAATGCAGTTGTTTTTTTTTTTTGTTTGTTTGTTTTTCTCTGTGTGTGTGCTCTTCCTATTTTGTCTTCCAAGATTGCAACATGTGTTTTGCTTTCCTAAGTGTCCTTTCAAAAAACACTGTTAAATGGATTCTTCCAATCCTGTTTGATTTTATACTGTAATTGCCCTTGTACCTTGAAAAATGCCTGGGCAAGTGTATTTTCTTATGGAACCTATTTCAGTTTAACCTGTTAGGCATCATTCTGATTGATTAGCTTTAAGGCACAAAAGAATCTGTTGCAACTTTTTCATCAAGAATGTTTCAGTTAAGTATGAAGACCAAAATGTTGTGCATAGTTTTGTTTACAAAAAGTTTGGTAAGAACCCCTGTCTGTAGTACTTATGAGAATGCTGTTGCTCTGTTCTCGTAAGTAACGTAGTATTCCTGTGTGAACCTCATGAGGTTCTACAAGGCCAAGTGTAAGGTCCTGCACTGACGGAGCACTTGAACAGGCTCCCTAGAGAGGTTGTGGAGTCTCCTTCTCTGGAGATATTCAAGGCCTGTCGGGACGCCTACCTGGGCAGCCTGCTCTGAGGATCCTGCTTTGCAGAGGGGTTGGACCCGATGATCTTTTGAGATCCCTTCCAACCCCTACAGTTCTGTGATTCTGTGATTCTGTGATCTGGGCCAGGACAATCCCAAGAACAAATACAGGCTGTGCAGAGTATGGATTGAGAGCAGCCCTGAGGAGAAGGACCTGGGGGTGCTGGTTGGTAAGAAGCTCAACATGAGCCAGCAATATGTGCTTGCAGCCGAGAAAGCCAACAGTATCCTGGGCAGCATCAAAAGAAGAATGGCCAGCATGTCAAGGGAATTGATTCTTCTCCTCTGCTCTGCCCTTGTGAGACCCCACCCAGAACACTACATTCAGTTCTGGGGCCCTTAGAACAAGAAGAACTTGGACCTATTGGAGTGAGTCTGGAGGAAGTCCAAAAAGATGGTCAAGGGGCTGGAGTGTCTATCCTATGACAACAGGCTGAGGGAGTTGGAGTTGTTCAGCCTGGAGAAGAGAAGGCTCTGGGGAGACCTTAAAGTGGCCTTCCAGTGCCTAAAGGGGGCCTATAGGAAATCAGGGGAGGGACTCTGTCAGGGGAGGGACTCTGTCAGGCCTGTGACAGGATAAAGAGTAACAGTTTTAAACTAAAAAGGGGTAAGTTTAGATTAGACATTAGGAAGAAATTCTTCATTCAGATGGTGGTGAGGCACTGGAACAGGTTGCCCAGAGAAGCTGTGGATGATCCATCCCTGGAAGTGTTCAAGGTGAGGCTGGATGGTGCTTTGAGCAACCTGGTGTAGTGGGAGATGTCTGTGACCAAAGCAGGGGGGTTGGAAGTAGGTGATCTTTAGGTCCCTTCCAAACCAAACCATTCTGTAATTCTGTGATTCTATGATTCTATGATCTCATCTGATATATGGAAGTATAGTGCAATTATTCAGTTACGCCAAATGTAAAATTTGATTTCTTCATAAATTGGACCAAGCACATTTTGAAAGCTGAAGAGTTCACTGAAAAGGTTCACAAGACCTTAGCAAGACTAATTTTGCAGTAAATAAGAACAATAAGAATTTTTAATTTTATTTTATTATTTTTTTTTCCACCCAAGCTTACTAGAACTACTTTTAAACATTAACTATGAAAATTGGGGTCACTGAATGACAGTTTCTTTGTGAAGGTGAGGTTATATCTAGTCTAGGAGTGGGAGCGGTATTGCTGTCACATGTCCTCATCATCAGGTGTTAAAAATGAGGGGACTAGAAATTTCAACATATTAGTAGTTTTATCTTTCTATGTTGATAGTTGTACTTTGATCTGAACACTTAACGGGGGGGTTTAGAGTTCTTTCAATTTCCTACCAAATCAGGATAGTTACTAGTGTCTATGATCTGTTATCTTTACACTTAGCCTTTCTCATCTGATACTGAAGTTAATGAACTAGCATATGCATCAGAATTCTTCTGTCTTCCTACTCTCCATTGTGGCCATTCTATTTATCATTTTCCTTTTAGATTCATTGTGATATTCGTATCTGATATTCATCTCTTTTAGGTGAACTATTTATGCCTCATTTCCAGTACTTTTTCTAAATTGAGCCTGAAATTTTGGTCAGATGTCAGAGTTTGTGTGAATACCCAACTTACATAGTTCTGCAGGTTTGTTTTTATCTCCCCTACAAAATTGTTAGAAATAGTGACCCTGGTTTCTTCCTTCATGTCTTATTTTCCTGTGAATCTTGTTTTCCTCTGACCTAGAAATACTAAAAGGTACATTGGGAGTCAATTCTACCTTTTCAGTTTACATTTGAATTATCATATAGATGAATGCTTTATAGACATTGATGAAAAAAATCTTGGATGCTCTAAGGAGTATATCTAAGCTCATCTGCCTTTGTTGCATGACAAAACTATTTTGGTTGGATGATAAGCCCTAATATCAAGTTGAAATGTTTTCCTTATTCTGAGAGAGTTTATTTTATAGGAATAATAGTCTGCTTCTTCCTAAAGAATGCCCTGTGTAAAGAGATGAGTTTTATCTTGCACACCAGCCTATGTCTGCACTGAATAACTCAATGCTACATTGAAATATGTAAACTAAATACCTCCGTACAGGGAAGACTACATGAACTGCAGGACCCTGAGACAGGTTAAAGAAACTTTTATTTAATATGTGCTAAAATTACACAATCAAAAGCATAAACTTAGTTTTGAAAACAAGCATTCAGTTTTGTCTTGCGTTACACTTCACATTTAACAAATGTACATTTTTTATGACTATTCAAATTATTTAGTAGGGGGACTAAATAAAATTTAATCATAAATCTACAGCAAAATTGTAAAAGACAAGAAAGGCAGATACAGAGAGCAGCAAATTCATAGTTTCAGGCACATAATGTACATAATGTATCTCTATTCATTTAAATGTCACTTAGATTAAGAATTGAATTGTTTCCACCATTTCTATTTTAGGTGAGTTAGGGGAGATAAGAGGAAAAAAGAAAAAGCTAGGGAGTAAAATACATACTGCATGAATAAATGTATTAAGCATCAAAAAGAGTCTGTGTATTAGCAAATTTTCACTACGTGAAATATTCTTTTATCTTTCATTTGGAAGAAGACTCAGAGAAATAAAATAAAGTTAGGATTAAATTATTTCCAATGCATTTTCTTATGGACAGTTCTGATTTTAAAATGCTCTTATTCCTCCCAGTATGTGCCCAGGTCCACAGTAGTGAAAAAAAAAAACAAAACATTTTTTTTTTATTTTATTCTTTTAAAGCACATGACATTAATCTTTAAATATTTGCAGAGGTAAATGAATTCACAAAGAAATCTTGTTGGAAAATTGTGCTATCAAGCCAATTTTTATAAAAATGCATACAGCTAGATGAGAATATTTCTCCTTTTCCTATTTCTTCTCCATTTTGTCCCACTCTAAAAAAATGAGTTTTACATTCTTTTATTTGCCTGTAGGTTTCATTGTCTTCCATGCACACTAAAATCAAATTTGAAAGAGTTTGCAAAAAAATGAAATTATTTATTTGAACGAGTAACTTTTACACACAGCAGACTTCAGTAGTCTCTATGACACCAAGAGCTTCCTTATTGCTATTGTGAATCTTGCACTGGGCTCTGAAAGGAAAAGGGGAAGTATGTGAACTGTGGAGTGAACAACTTGTGTCCCGAAGAAATATTATTATATATAACAGGATTATTTTTTGGTTTAGATCCTAACCGCAAAAGAAAGTAATGCCTTAAAACTCAACTTCTAAGAGAGATGGGAAGTGGAGCAATAAATACAGGAGTAAAAAGAAACTGAGGGTAAAGAGAATGTCTTTTCGTCCACTACAGAAAAGCCAGGGAGCTTGAAGTTATCTAAGACAATAAACATTTCAGACAGTAATTTCTGAGACAGAGATCTCCAGAACTAGAGGTCAGGTGGTTTTATTGCCATATGCATTAAGCAACGCAGACCATTGTGTGACTGTCCAGTACAATTTTTTTTTGAAAGAACTGTTATTAGTTTTTTGTGACAACTACTGAATTTTATCACCTGTGCTGAGGGTCACCAGGGAATACAGCCTTTAATGGGGAGACCAGGAGAACTACTGCCAGGCTGCTCTTCCAGTGCCAGAAGCTTGGAGCCACAGAAAGCAGTCTACAGCTACCTGAAAGGAAGGTGTGGAGAGCTGGGGGTTGGTTTCTTCTCTCAGGTAACTAGTGATACGACTAGAGGGAATGGCCTCAAGTTGTACCAGGGGAGGTTTAAGTTGGAAATTAGGAGACATTTCTTCTCAGAAAGAGTAGCCAAGCATTGGAACTGGGCAACATTGGTTGCCCAGGGAGGTGGTGCCGTAACTGACCCTGGGAGTGTTCAAGGAAAAGTTGGATGTGGTGCTTAGGGACATGGTTTAGTGTGTGATAGTGGTAGTAGGGTGATAGCTGTAACAGATAATCCTGAAGGTCTTTTCCAGCCATAACAATTCTGTGATTCTATGAAATGTGTGAGGGGGGGTCAGGGCACAGCCCCATGGTGCCTGGGTGATGAGAGGAACTGGGTGAAGGGACAGGAGCCAGGCACAGCCCACAGGCCATCATGGCCAGACTGGCACGCAGTGGGTTTTCATTCTGCTAGCTGTGCAGAAAAGTTAGGTGTGGAGTGAGACAGATTATAGCTGTTCCTGAGTTCTGAAACATTGAAGCCCAACTGCCAGCCTGAAAAGTGCATTTCTGCCAAAGAACGACAGTGTCTAGCATTTCTGTTTGAAACTCTCTGTGGAAAGGTTTGCCCTTGACCCTGGCCTGTTTTTTTTTGTTTGTTTGTTTTTGTTTTTTGTTTTTTTTTTTTTGTTTTTGTTTGTTTTGTTTTCCCCATTGGGCAACCTGGTTGCTCTTTATGAAATTAAATAAAAAGAACTGCTGAAGGAGTTACCCCCTTAACCTTCAACTTTAGTATGGCAATCTACCCTCCCCTATGGCTAAATGGATTATAATTACAGGAATAAACAGGGAACGTATCCTTTTGTATATACCACTCCAAATAAAAACAAGTTTTCATAAATCTACATATGCCATGCAAAATCTGTGTTCAATATAAATGTACATTGCAGAGCTAAAGCTCTCTAAAATAAGTCTTTTGTGTTCTTTCTCTTACATTTTATTCTGAAAGACTTGAGATTTCTATTGGTCAGTTGCTGGCTGAGGAGGATTAGGCATTGGAGGAAGAAGTGCTGGGGTTTATGGAGCTTTATACTTTTATATTTCTATCAATTTTATTAGGTTGTAATTGATTTCCATACCTTTCTTTTTGACATTTATAAACATGATTGTGTTTTTTAATAATAGCACAATATCCAGCTGCCCCACTGAGTTATTAAATAATATCAGTTCTAAACAAAGGAAGTAAAATACGAAAAAAACATTTTCAGATTTCTTAAGCCATTAGTGGTTTTACTGAAATTGAAATGTAAGGAAGAACAGAAGAATGAAAACCATTTCCCTTCTCAAAGTCCAAATGAAGAAATATATACTAGGATTCTTTTCCTTAGTCTAAAAAACTGCAGCAGAGTTCCTTCATGGTGATGTTCTTCTCCCCCAAAAGCAATTCCACATACAAATCAATGTCTGCTCTTGTCTGTGAGTCAATACCTCATACCTTTTATGTATACAGACTCTTCTCTCAAAGGCTGCTGTGTCACTACTTTGGCAGAGTGCTCCATGGCATGCATCTCTGTCCTTCAGTCGTCTTCTGGTCATCAAAGTGCTTTTGTGACATTCAGTTGATTATTCAGCTGTAGTGCTGGGAAAAAAGGACTAGGATTTAGCCTAGAAAGGGTTTCCATTTTCAAAAGGAAAAAGGACATTAAAAAAACAAAGCAAACAAAAACAAACGAACAAAAACCCTGCTCTGGTCCCTGAAATACTGAGCAAAAAGATTAACAGAGAAGCAATGGAAATTAATTTAAAATAAAATTAACAATAACAGCAACTACTTAGGAAAAGGAGAATCATCTAATGTAATAAGCATCAGTGTAAGAGGGCAAGATGACACGGAGCAATGTTCTGACTCCATTAAGGCATCTGAGCAAGGAAGATGTTAATCACAACTGGACACCATCCCTGCTATTCTGAATAAGGAATTGTTCTAAACACTTGCAGGTTAAAATGATATTATCTGGAGTCTTATAGAATATGCCAAGTAGAGTGTGTAGCTCAAATCTAATGTCAAAGCACCCAGCTCTTCAGACTTTACTCAGGCAAAACTCCTACATCAAGTATCTATCAATGAAAACACCTGAAATTTGAAGTAACACCTAAAATGAAATAACAATGGCTTTGTGTAATAATAGGTTTTAAGAAATAATAATATATTAATTTGATGAGGACTTTTAATTTGCTTTGTTAACTGAAATAACAGGAATAATAATTCCTGCTCTATAGAAAGTAAATCAGAAGTACTTTGATGAACATAGTAAAATGGCTGCCTAAAACTTACTTCATTTGGGTCTAACTGAAACTTAATTAAAGATCTGGAAATACACTAGATATCAGTAATTAATTGATGAGTTTTTTGGGAGAAGTAAGAAGATGTCTTACAAAATAACAAGGCTTCTGTGCTAGGGATAAAAATTGTCAGGAAGCCACCTCCACTCTGAATCTGTACCTTCAGGTATGAAGGATCTGCTAATGTGAAATTGGTTAAGTAAGAAGTTATCCTTCTGTATAATAATAATAACAACAATAATTTATTACTATTATTGTTATTAGTGTTATTATTGTTATTATTATTATTATTATTTCAACAACTGAGCTAAAAACAAATTATGGTCTGTATTTTTTTTTCTCATGAAATATTCCATTTCACAGTGTTATATTCCCTTCACTCTCACTCAGGAAAAAAAAATTCCCATTTTTAAATGTCCTTTAAAAGTCTTAAGGTTAAGAATATGCAATATAAACCAGTGTACCAAGCGTCTTTTACCTGTGCTCCCTTGTAACGCTTACATTTTCAAATATAGATGGAAATAAAGTACAATGATGTTACTCTTCCATGTCTTTATCTGTGCCGGAGTAGATTTGATTTTTTATTTTTTATATTTTTCCTGCATCAGAATATATTCAGCCTGGAAGCAATCTCAGATTTTATTATTATTATTATTTTTTAAACCTGTTCTCGTCTAGGTCTGAAGTCTGATGTAATTATTACCTGAAGCCCTTGGCAGATATGAGGTCCAGTGCTCTCTGTGTTTTGATTAGCTTTCTGTAAGAGATTGTAAAACATTGGAAGAGAGGCTGGAACATTTTAAGAGGACTGGTTGTTGTGCAAAACCACTGGCCTTAGCTATTGTAAGTGCAAGACCCTCAGTCATTTCTGTAAAAAAACAGTAAAGTGGCTTTATGTTTTTCCCATGGTTTGTAAAAGTCTCTGTTTTTACCTAAAAGACAGTTTAATTCAACTTTGCTGAAGGAATAGAAGGACAGTGTTTGACCTGAGAGTCATAAGGAAAATATTTTTTAAGTAGGGACATTTCCCATGGAACAGTTTAAATTTGTATTGATTTAGTATTGTATCCTAGCACTTCAATTTACAGATGCTACAGCCACTATTTTTTCCTATGATTTCAATTTTATTATGTGAATTTTTAAATTTGTGCCCCCCAAATGAGTATAGTAAGCTGCTCTACTTTTAAGTACGGAAATATTTTGTTGCCTCTTACTGAGTTGAATTTTGTAACTTTGCTAAAATATAACATAATGTTCAGTATGTTTATCAATTGAAATTTAATGTCATTTAGCTGCAAAATGGATGTTGTTGATCATGCATGATGAAAAATGGGTTTAAATATTGAATAGTTTTTTAAAACAACCTCTGATTTTACATTTGGGTGGCTGCTAATGGAATATGAAATATACTTGAAGTTCTGTGTTCCCATTACCTTATTTTCAGCTCAACCTGATCAAATTGCAAATGTTATTTAATAGAAAAAAAAAAAATCATGGAACAGTGATGCTGGCAGTTACTGAAGTCAACTTCAATTACTGCTAATAATAAGTAATAATCCTTCCTCTATGCGAGACTTACCTGGACATCATTAAGTAAAGCCTCTATCTGCCATTCATAGTGACTTCTAATAGATGAAACAGCAAAGACTAATGTAATCTGTCTCATATTAATGAAACTGTACATCTCTACAGAGTATATTTTACTGTTCTATTTTAAGTTAACCAAAATGTAATCCTAAAAAATAAAATCAGTATCAATATTTAGATTAATTTGGGAATTCTCTATTTCAGCAAGAGGATAGTGTTTTGTGTATTATTATTATTATTATTTCAGCTCCTTCTTTTTCAGTGGCAACTTTGTAATTTATGGATTTCATTTTATGTAAGGAACTTATATAATTGATCTGTGTGTAATTTCTCCCTGTATTTTGTATGACAGAAATAAGAAATCGCATCTTAGTTTGTTATATTGAGACCTTCCTAACTTCTTTTTAGCATATAACGCAATAGTCAAACTCTCTCATATATTCTTTGATTATGGTAATAAAAAATTAATAACACTCAAACATTTTTAATATTTTTTCATAATCTAACTGATATGAATAGAAAAGGAATTTCAATATCATGAATATTATATTCATTAATATTTTATGAGTATTCATGAATATTCTCTTTAAGACAATGTTTAAACCAATGCTTTTTTTTTTAATGATTACTGAAAAGATATTTTCAGTTAATTACATTTTTTTTTTTTTCAGATAGCTTTGATGCTTAAATTTACACTAATGAACTCCAGTTATGATTTTGGTAAAAAGAGCTAAAAAGTCCTCGCAGCAAATTTTTCTTGTAATAGTTCATTTCCACTAGGCAAATACAACTGTATAAATGTTATTTTGTTTGCAATAGGGATTAATTGGCCCATCTTTAAAATCTATATTTTCTATGTCATTTATGTTGGGAAAAAGAGGAAAAAAAAAAAAACAAAACACTTTGGTTCTCATAAATCTCAGCACATAATACTTTCTACTGAACTTCTATTGAACTATGCCTTTATTGGTATATTTGTAGTGTCTGTCAATCATTTGTTGAAGGCATAGAGATGAATAACAGAGACATTTGAACCTTGAGGCTCAAAGTTTACAGGTATGTCTGTAAACATTAAACAACATTAAAATACCTTTAACTTCACTGTACCTTTTCCATATGGTGAACTACATCAGAAATCTGCCAGTGCTGTCCAAAAATATTTTTTTTGGCAAACCCTCAATATTCCTGATAATACTCTTTGTAATGTTTCAGTGACAAGAAGAAAAGTCAGGACCATGTATGGCTAGAATACAGCTATGAAAGCATTTGGGTAAAATTCTGTGTCAAGGATGTCCTATTGTAGAAAAGGATGAAGCATGTCTATGGCAAACTAAGTCTTTCCTTTTCCTGTTAGCAAAATATTTTTCTAGTGAGCTCTGCTGTGATATAATGCTTCTGAATAATTGGGGATGCTAATCCTAATGGTGAAGGGAACATTAAATTCCTGGGGTAAAACAAAAACAACCAGAAACAAACAAACAAACAAAAAAAACATGCCCTGTTTATAGGATGTCTGCGTATAGGGTGTGTATGGGATGTGCATGTCTGTGTACAAGATGAAAGTCTATACAAACTTAGTTACGTAAAATTCACTGGAGTAGTGCTTTGCTGCGTCATGAAAGAGTGATTTGATGTGTGTGAGGTCTTATAGGCTTCTGTTAGATATGACACTTAAGAACCTCTACTACTAGTAATATTTACCAGTTTATGTAAAGCAACTGCTCCAAAACTAGCAACAGACTGCTTCTAGAGTTTCAGGTGAAAAAGATACTCATAGCATCTTTATTAGTGTCAGTTGGTGACTTCCAGTCAGTTGCATCTCATTTCATGTTATGTTGCCTGTTTACTTTCACAGTTGGCTTTAGCACACTGAAGTGGTCTTAAAATATAAGCACAATGCCTATATAAGGGATTTTGCTTTTCTCTGTTGGTTCTGAAAACACATCTTTGGGTTTCTAAATAGGATCATTCAAAGGAGACTAGGAGTCTTTTTTCCACATCTCCTTAAAGTAACAGCTGTAGTGCCTTATGTGTTTGCAAAGGTGTCAATCATCTAGATCATCTAAACACAGATTGTGAACAAGAGTTACTGGAACACCCTGTCAGAGTAGGCTAAGCTGAAGCTGATTGTGGATGTGTACACTTTGGAATACCAGCTGGGCATGGGTTTTAGGTGAGCATGGGAGTAACTGGAAAAAAATGGAAGCAAAGGGTTTACTGGATCAGACACTATTTATTTATTTATTTACTTCAAGACTGTGAAATAATTTCCTTCCAGTTGCAATAGGAAAGGATCAAAGTAAGCCCTTGTACTCAAGGTGACATTTCCACACTGCCCCAGGTAACTAATTTTTTTTTTTGAATGATACTGATGAGCATGTGGCATTACAGATGCTTTACTTTGGTCTAATGCCAAACGACCCAAAAATATATTTGCCTTTGCAAAACTTCTCAATAAAAATAAATAAATAAATACAAAATGGAGTGAATTTTTCATGGTAAAACAGCTGACTGAAGTAAAATATTTCAAAGTTTGGTGACAAATAACATAGCTTTACTAAGGGCAAATTCTGCCTGACAAATCCAGTGGCCTTCTACAATGGGGTTTGGCATTCATTCTTAAGGGAAGAGCAGCTGACATCATCTACCTGGACTTGTGCAAAGCATTTGTACCTTGTGATATCCTTGTCTTTAAACTGGAGAGACGTGGATCTAATGGATGGACAACTCAGTGGGTAAGCAATTGGCTGGATGGTTGCACTCAAGGAGTTGTGGTCAACGGCTCAATATCCAGGTGGAGATCAGTGACAGTGATGTTTCTCAGGGGTGAGCATTGGAATTGGAACTGTTTAACATTGTTGGTGACATGGACAGTGAAACTGAGTGCACTCTCAGCAAGTTTGCTGATGTCATCAAGCTGTGTGTTGTGGTCAAAATGCTGGAGGGAAGTGATGCCATTCAGAGGGACCTGGAAAGGCTTGAGAGGTGGACCTTTGCAAACTCCATGAGGTTCAAAAAGGCCAAGTACAAGCTCCTGCATCTGGGCTATCCTAAGCACAAATACAGTCTTTGTGGAGAATGGGTTGAGAGCAACCCCAAGGAGGAGGACTCGGGGGTGTTGGTTGACGAGAAGCTCAACATGAGCTGTCAATGTGTGCTTGCAGCCCAGAAAGCCAGCTATGTCTTGGAATGCATCAGAAGAAAAGTGACCAGCAGGGTGAGGGAGGTGATTCTACCCCTCTGCTCTGCTCTTGTGAGGCCCCATTTGGGGACATGTGTTCAGCTCTGGGGCCCTTAGCACAAGAAGGACATGGACTTACTGGAGCGAGTCCAGAGGAGGGTCACAAAGATACCAAAGGTATTTGAGCAACCTGATCTAGTGGGCGGTGTCCTTGCCCATGGCAGGGGGTTGGAATTAGGTGATCTTTAAAATCCCTTATAACCCAAATTATTATATGATTCTATAATTCTATAAAAGAAAACAAACTTCTTCACACCTTTTTAGTTCTGGCGTTGATAAGTTAAGAGTGCCTAGTATGACACACTGCTTCAAAATATTAGCATTACAGAAAATGCATAGATACTTGTGTAAAAAATCAGAACAAAAGAAATAATAATAATAATAATAAAAGAATTAAAAAAAAAAAAAAAGTTGCTAGTGAAACTGATGTGTGGTTTCTCAGATAGGAACCAAACTTCAGGTCCTGACATTGGAGCATACACATAAAAATTTCCTCGATCTCCATATCTCTTCTTGTTTTGGTATTCAGTATAGAAATTGTACTCTAAGATTTCCATGAATTAGGTCTGAGCTTGCATTAATCAACTCAATGTAGGACAGGGTGCATAAACACTAATAATTAGAGGTAATATCTCCAGAGAAGCTGA
>NC_048926.1:56810161-56813189 GCF_011077185.1 Oxyura jamaicensis | reverse complement strand
GGTGCATAAACACTAATAATTAGAGGTAATATCTCCAGAGAAGCTGAGATCTCTTCCCATTTTCTTTAATACATCTGGGTCCGAAGGGCACTGATTGCCCTGCCTGGCTGTGCTTGGCCACCCTGGGTCTCCCCCACCTGACCCGGGACCAGGACCCTATGTCAGTTCTGGGGACATCAGATCCAGTGCCATCAAACCCTGCCAAGCTGGGCCCTTCCATGGGCCCATGTCTCAGAGTGGCCTGGCCTTGTCCCAAGGGATGTTCACAATGCCTGGCTTCCCTAGTGGGCCCCAGAGGCCTGCTCCCCAAGCCCCGTGTATATCTGTACATACTTAGTGTTCAATTTCTAGGTAGTAGATCACTGGCTCCCCATGACTGCTTTGGAATATCTGCACAAAGTATTGCTATGAGGTAAGACGAGTAATTTTCAAAAGTGATAATTTAATTATTTTCTTGATATCTGTCACAGGCATCTGTGTGTTTTACTTACTGGCTTTTCAATTAAGTGCATAATCAAAATTGGATATGTGTATGGAGTGGGATGGGAGGTGCAGCAGCTCTCCTGAAAGAGAAGTTTTATCAAAAAGTAACGCCTGCACTACTCTGGGAGGAAAATTTAATGCTGCCTGAAGAGGAATAAAAGAAGTGGTTAAAGTCAAAGCTCTTCTTCTTCTTCTTCTTCTTCTTTTTTTTTTTTTTTTTAAATAAATAAATAAAAAAAAATAAAAATAAAAACTTTTTTATTTTTCAATCTGATTACATGAACAGAAATATTTGTCTAATGTTGATGAACTTTTCCACAAATCTGTTAAAATGGCCCATTTACACATGGCAAATGTAATTGCATGTAAGGAGCACACAGTTTAATGTGTAATTACCTGTTTTATGCATTTAAATGTACCACTAAGGCTAACTGAAATTTAATTTTACTGATGAAACAGAATCAACAGCTGAATTTCTAGTAATCATGGCCTTTAAAAGATGTCTACAGCTGAATGAGATTGCTGTTATGCAAGTGCCTTTAAATATACTCTGCCTTTCTCAATTATATTACCTCAGTCCCCTAAGACTGGTAATGGTAAATGGTAAATGGTAAAAGGTAATGTTTTCTCCACTCCACTGAACTGCATGTTCAGCTGTTTTGTAGAACTACAAAGGAAGAGATAAATTCTAATTATTAATTGACATATCTTGTTCATGTGCCTTTTTCTAATGCTATTTTTGTGGTGCAATTTGTGGTAGTGGTGAAGGGCTTTTCTGATTTTTATTTTTTTTAAAAAACAACAAATTTTGGTATAGTACATCTTTTAATATTTTTTGGCATGTGTGGCTACATAACTTTAATCTTAAAAGTACTCATTGGATATATTGTCATTATTAATCAAGACATTACACAGTTATTCACTGTGCTGGTGGAGATGATCAGGTGATAACAAAGTTACAGGAAGCCAAATAATATATGTTTTCTATTGCCGATCCGCTTGTGTGAGGAGCTTGGGAATATTGTTTTCCATTACTTTCTTAGCCATTTTGCTCTCTGTGCCTCTGATTTTGCCTCTGGGAATTACAGAATGACTTAGACACCTGCTATAGGTATAGGAGTAGTGAAATGAAACAAAAGAAAATTCTCCATTTTATGATGTATCCCAGGACTACAAGAAATGTAAAATAAGTAGATGATTATTGTCTGCTGAAAATGCAGTTTCTGAGAAGGAGAATTGGTAGTAAAAACCCAAATCATTTTATGCCTTGTAAGTGGTGTCTTTACCTAATTAGCTGTAACTACACTACCTTTTTAGCCTTTCAAAAGATATCTTCAGAAATTCACTTTTGGAAATGATACTATCCATAATAGATATACTGACTCACTGGTGGCATAAAAAGTGTGTTGAACATGGCACAAATGTACCATTAGCATCCTGTTCTAATTGCTGGGATCATTCTGTTAACTTTTTCATTATTATTTTTATACCTACCAGGGTAAGACTGGTACCTTTATCCATTCCATGAGGCCTCTGCACAACAAGTACACCAAATGCAATTATTGCCTGCATTCTGTTTGCCTCTCACTTCAACTCCATGTGTAAGTTCAGCCTTTTTAGAAAGTAACCTAGCTTTTTATTTTAAAAGCATTTACCAATAACCTATACCTTAATATAAATTGTACTACCTCTGCTATTTTTATTTATTTATTTTTTATTGTTGTAAGTTACTGTGTGGCTCAGTCATCTTCTCATGTTTCCAAATCCACCCTATTTTTTTCCTATATTAGTTTTTCTTTGACCCAGGCCATCTTATCCAAAAAATAAATGCTCAAACCAACACATTCTTCTTTATGTGACAGAGAAAGGGAAATGTCTTATGAAACGTCATTTCCTATCTGATGCTCTGAGACATTGTTTTTCCTTTACATCAGACATGATGTTCATTCGTGCCTAAACTCCATTTAGTAAGTTAACTAATAAATGTGCCAAACAATGTGATGTACTGCAGCAAATTCTTCTGTATTTTTAACCTGTTACTGCAGAATGGGACTGGATTCAAAATCATTCCATATAGGCTATGACCACAGTTAATAAGTTGAGAATGTTGAGAAATTATCTTTGTTGAGAATGTTGGGAAATTATCTTTGTGAGTTCCAGGCTTGGTGTGGAAGGCTCTAATGTGGAGCATTTGCACTCTGAGGATGTGCAGATGCATTATAACACATCTGCTGCATTTTCAACTACTGTTTTGCTTGTGTGATTGCAGGCTAAGAAAGGATGGAGGGGTGTTCCAGGATGTGCCCTGTATTTGTTGGGAAAGGGTAAGGAGTATTGCATTAAGAGGGAAAAGGAATGTTTATTGCTGCCATTATCAGAGGAGTTGCACAATTGTGGGCTGAATTTCAGCCTTCAGAGTTATGTTGAAAGAAAGAAAGAAAAAAAGAAGGAAGGAAGGAAGGAAGGAAGGAAGGAAGGAAGGAAGGAAGGAAGGAAGGAAGGAAGGAAGGAAGGAAGGAAGGAAGGAAGGAAGGAAGGAAGGAAG
>NC_048926.1:56790924-56810151 GCF_011077185.1 Oxyura jamaicensis | reverse complement strand
AAGGAAGGAAGGAAGGAAGGAAGGAAGGAAGGAAGGAAGGAAGGAAGAAAGGAAAGAAGGAAGGAAGGAAAGAAAGAAGGAAAGAAGGAAGGAAGGAAAGAAAGAAGGAAGGAAGGAAGGAAAGAAAGAAGGAAGGAAGGAAAGAATGAAAGGAAAGAAAGAAAGAAAGAAAGAAAGAAAGAAAAAGAAAGAAAGAAAGAAAGAGAGAAAGAAAGAAAGAAAGAAAGAAGGAGAAAGAAAGAAAGAGAAAGAAAACTGTTTGAGTCAATTTTTAATTATTTTTTTTTTTTTTTGTGCACATCTGAAACAATTTTACACCTCCCCACAGTTTGATTGACTGCACTTTAGAAACTTGTCTGATTTCCCATCACTGTTAAAAACAAAACACAAAAGGTGCAGAATTAGACTTGATAATCTGTCATCTTGAATATCTGTCATTTCCTTGTTGAGCTTTCTTGCATAGTCTTTGTGGTGGTATGAACACAAAAACAGAGCTGCACAATTTCAGCTGCCTGTTGTTTTTTATTACTTTAGGTTTTATCAGAGCTAGGGCAACAGTTACCTATTTGTCAATAGCATAGTAGATAAAAAAGCGGTTATTTTCTTATAATAATGTAATTGCCACCACTGTACTGGGGAAAACATATGATACACTTTCATGGTGTTACATGACTGCACAGTTGAATATAATGAGAATAGTTATTGCAAAATTTTCATTTCAACTTTGGAGTTGACTATAAATGTATGTTCTCAGGAACATCTCTTCCATCATTTTAATTCTCTGTGAAAATTAGATAATAATAAATTATTGGTGATCTTTTTTATAAAAAAGCTAATATTTTGAAACAATTCTTTTATGACTAAAGAGCACTTCAGTTATTCACTGTCTTCATTCAGTTTAGTACTTGTTTTTGAACCCATTTCCCCAGTCAACAATTTTAATTGCCTTAAATGTATTGGGCAAATGATAATCATACAAAAAAGTGATGAACTTCTAATGATATTGATGGCTAATTTTCATGGTCTTCTCTGAGCCTGTATTGAGGGCTGCCACATACAGTCACATTCTAGAAGGGCAGTAATGAAATGTAAATTGTATAAGTATTGATGTCTTTCCTTGATTCTGCCTTGCACTACTTTCTGCTGTTTTCTAGGTTCTGTCTGATGAAATGGTCTACTGAGGTGGCTATAATTCATTTTGTTGTTGTTGTTGTTTGTTTGTTTGTTTGTTTTTAAAAAATATTTAACTATCTTAGTTTCAGTCTTTAAGAGCTTTTTCTAAGTGCAGTCTTCAGCAAGGGGGAGAAATGAAGGAGATGATAAATGAAAGAGAGGGAAACCAGAAGAGAATGTTCTAAGTTGCCAAGGATAAAATTAATTGCATGAAATAAATCAAATTAAAAACAAAGCAAAAAGAGAAAACACTTAAACCACAATAATGCTTTGCTCTTAACTCATTGAAGGGGTATCTCTCTTGTGGGGAATGTGCTTGTTGTGTTTGTTGTGGACCCATCTTCTTTGAAGGGATACCTTTCCTTCACACCTGACAGGAGTTGCCTCCAGAGGCTGAGGGTTTGTGTCCCTTTCCCAATTGCTCTGTCAATGGCCCATTCCCTAGAGAGGGATCCCATCTGCTTGGCTTCCTGGCACCATTATCCCAGCATCAGGGCAGCTAGATGACAACATGCTCACCTCAACAACAGCTGAAATCTTTTCATATATCTCACAGCTCACCCATGGATACGGATTGGGTGGTTACTGCTGTATTTATGAGATCTGCCTCTTCTTCCTCCTGTTTCCATTATGGCCATGCTTCAGAGTACCCTGCTCCATCCTTTTCTTTCTTCTTTCCCTTCTTAGTAGCAGTTTCTTTTCTTTACTAAAAGAACTGACTTTCGCAGCCATTGCTCTGTCTTGCATTTGGGGTGACAGCACAGGTCAGTTCTCTGGTTCGGCTGCAGGGTCTGCTGCCTGGGCTGGAACAGCTGCAGGGCCTGTTGCAGGAGTGGGAGTGGCCTCATTATTTGCTGCAGAGCTTGGAGTGGCCACAGAGCCCGTTGCAGGTGTTGGAGTAGTTTTGGGTGCAGCTCGGTAGGCATGGGCCAGGCCCCAGCATGTTGCAGTGATTCACAAATCTTTGGAATTGCCAGGGTGACCACATACTTTTTCCAAATATTTTACTAGTTTTTCAGGATTTTGCACTTTCTTGCTTGGGGTGAAGTTCCAAAATTCTGGAGGTACCCGTTGTCCTAAGTATTTGCACGTCTTCCCACACTCCCTGACACTCATAATTATCCTGCCTTGGGCAGAACTCTGGATGGCATTCTTAAATAGTTCTATAACCATAAACAAAACCAGAAGCACATTTTGGAGGCACAGAACTAGGAACCCACTGGTTTAAACATAGCAAAGATATTCAACGTTCTGGTTAGCTATAGCCTGGAGGAGAATTGGGAGATGATGGAGAAAGTGAAGGTGAAGGAGAAAGTGTCACCTCTGGTCTCCCACATAGACTGGCTGCTCAAGGAGAAAAGGTAGAGGCTGTAATTATTAATAGTCTCTGAAAGATGGTTCCTGGTGATGATGGCAATACTGAAGACAAATGACAGATTAGTCTCACAACCTATAATTTTATCATAGCATGAGCAAGTGTTGCACAGTACAGCATAACGATAACCTTAAACCATCTCCAAGAAATGATGAGCAGTATGACAGTGAACATAGACAGCAAGTAAGGTGTTATACTGCACAACTCTGAGAACAAGCACAAGAAGTCAGAGAGCTAAAACATCGATATTATGAGCAGTAACTATTAAGCTGATATAATATTTATAAAAATTTGTTTTAAAACAACTCTGGTCAGATGTAATTATTCCAACCCTTTGTGCCCCTTTTTGGGTGCCAAAAGAACTGTTGTGGTTTAACCCACTCATCTAGCAGCTAAGCACTATACAGCTGTTCACTCACTCCTGTCCCCTCACACTGGGGGCAAGAAGTGAGAATCAAGGAAAAGAAAAGAAAAGAAAAAAAAGAAAAACAAAAAAAGTAAAACATGGTTTGAGATAAGTACAGCTTAATAGGACAGAAAAAGAAGGGAAAATAATGATAACAATTGTGATTATATACAAAGCAAGTGATACACAATGTAGTTGCTCACCACACATTGACTGAAGCCCAACCAAACACCAATCAGCAGCACACCTACACCCCAGCCAGCTCCTCAACTTTTATCATTCAGCATGACACCACATGGCATGGGACATCCCTCTGGCCAGCCTGGGACAGCTGTCCTGCCTGCATCCCCTCCCAGTTCCTGGTGCACCCTCAGCCTCCTCACTGGCAGGGCAGCACCAGAAGCTGAAAAGTCCTTGTCTTTGTGTAAGCACTGCTCTGCAGCAATTCAAACATTAGTGTATTATCAACATTATTCTCATCCTAATTTCAAAACACAGCACCTTACCAACTACTAGGAAGAAAATTAACTCTGTCACAGCCAAAACCAGGATATCTCTATTTTTCACCTTTCAATTCATAATAAGCTTACATCCAAAAACATGGCATTTAGAATCCTTCATTTTGCTGTATAAAACTAAACTCTTAATGTAATAAGTATAAAGCACTTTTACTCTATTTTGAGATTCTGAAATTCTCACTGAAATTCAGAACAAATGTCAAAAGACAGGAATGAAGTTTTATGTGGGTCTGCATTGTTTTTTAATGTAAATTGAGAGCAACTCCAAAGCCTCTGATGTGCTTGTACAAAATACCTGAAGTATAGAAAGAGAAAGGTTCTGGATGTATTTTTTAAATTAAAATTTTAAATTTAAAAAAATGTTAAAAATATTAATATAAGACATAACATAACAACACAGACAGAGAATGTCTGTTAACATCTTGTATGTATGTATGTAATCCAGGATCAGCAAAATGGTGTTGTACTTGTGTTAACTCACCTTGCATCTGAAACAACTCATGTTGCTTTTTTAATAACTGTGAAAATGAGTTCAGTCTTCACCTTTAAATGTTAATTTAGAGCTAAAGAAATAATTAGATTGCCATTATAACCTTAATCAAAGTAATGAGTAGCAAAGTTAACATTATAAACAACAACAACAACTACAAAAAGGAGGAGATACTTCTGACCTTATCCATTTTATGCATCAGTTTATTTATCATCTTCCTGATGTGACAAAAAATTGCTGTCTGTGGCAGTGGAAAAAATATTTATCTGGATTAGCAATGTAACCGAGCACTTTTCTGCAGTGAATGCTTGCCTCCTTCCTGGTAAACATCAAGCTGAAAAAAAGGAAAAAAAAAATCAGACATCTCTTGATAATGTAGAACCTTTATAAGACTGAAAATCTGCAATTACACTTGAAAAATTAAAATGGTTTTGCAGTTACATGTCAGTCTTTCTGAGTCTCATTTTGTTCCCTAACATTGAGTAGTGTTGCAGTGGGGTTACTTCTATGATGAACTATTGCTGAGCATGAATAAGGATGAAAGAAATTAATCCTATGTTAATGTAATATGAAGAAAATCTGAGAGGTAAGGATACTTCCAAAATATAAGACCTAATTTTTCCTAAGCATCAGTGTAGTATGTTCGGAGGGTGTGTTTATGGATTCGCTGTAGGATCCATAATCACAATATTCAATTTTTATTTAACTTTGTCTTAAGATAAACAGGGATAGAAGGGCCTGTTCTGTCAGAAATCACACAAGTTTCTTTAGTGGGTTTAACTCCATGCTAAGACCAGGCAACCTCTTCATATATGCTTTACTGCAGCAAAAATATATTGCTTCAGTTGGGTGAAACACTTTTGGGCTGCATAGGTAAGTAATCACTCTTTGACAGATGAAGATTAACACAGAGTGTATTTCATTTTAGTCTGTTCAGGTTCTTCTATCACACTAATCACTGTGAGCATTTTGCAAAGAAATAGTAACACACATCACGCATCGTTTTCAGAAATGATGTGAAGAGTAAGAACTAGCTGAGGATATATTATGTTATACGTCAACAAAATATAGATTTGCCTGAGCACCCAGTAGAGCTGAAAATCAAGGCTTTTCATTGTGTTTGGCTAAAGAGAAAAACATAGAAGCAAAGAGCTGAAATTATTAAAGGAAATAATATATTTGGGAGGAGATAGTTTTTTAATTATTTTATTATTTTTTTAAAAGGATTTAAAAGGCATAACACAATAGCGTGGAATTTAAAATAAAGTGTATATTTTGGAAAGGGTAGAAGATAAGGCATGCTGCTTAGTGGCTTTCTAGAATATGTTAGAAAAAAATGTGTCAGAATGTGAAGAAAGTTATTAGAGAAATTCAGTTCACTTAGGCTTTTAGATGGAATAGCACAGGCATCAGAAGGTGCACATAAGGGAGATGTATCTTCATGAAACATAGGTTTTTGAGAGACTGTAGAAATAAATAAATAGGTAGATAAATAAATAAATGAATGAACAGCTCCAAGCTGGTCATAAGCTGACACAAGCATTGAGATTCTGGGAAGAAATTCTGATGGGATGAGAAGCCTATAGAAAAGCTGTCTGATTCTAAGGACTCAGAAGTAAAATGCAAATGTTTGGCATTCTCACACACCAAGTCTTGATTTTTCTCCTCAGTCCTCATACCACAGCTGATAAACATGGAGTATGTCTAGGTGACAGATTCAAACAGTTTTACTAGTTTGAAAGGAGACGGCAAATGTCAGCTGTTGAAATGCAAATCAATTTATTTCATCCCCACAGAGCTGACAGGGTGCTTGAAAGTTGGTAATACCTTAAGCTTGCATAACTAAACCTGCTGCAATATACCTGTCAGGCCCCTATATGAGGGTATGATAAAAGCTCATAAGCAAATTACCCTCATTTATCAAATCATAGAATCATTTAGGTGGGAAAGGCCCTTAAGATCACCAAGTCCAACCATCAACTTAACACTACTAAGTCCACCAATAAACTATGTCCTTATGTGCCATATCCACATGTCTCACCTCCAGGGATGGTGACTCCATCATTTCTTTGAGAAGCCTATTCCAATGCCTTATCACCTTTTCCAATAAAATTATTTCTGATATCTAATGTGGACCTCCCCTGGCACAACGTGAGCCATTTTCTCACCTTCTATCACTTATCACCTGAGAAAAGAGACCCATACCCATCTAGCTACAACTTCCTTTCAGGTAGTTGTAGAGAGCAATAAGGTCTCCCCTAAGCCTCCTCTTCTCCAGACTAAAAAACAACCCTCCCACACCCTTTTTTTTTTTTTTTTTTTTTTTTTCTAATCCCTTTGCCAGCTTTGTTGTTCTTTTCTGAATGTGTTCCAGCACTTCTATGTCCTTCTTGTAGTAAGAGTCCCCAAACTGAACAAGGTATTCGAGGTGCGGCCTCACCAGTGCCAAGTGCAGAGGGACAATCACTTCCCTAGTCTTGCTGGACTGTTACTGATGCAAACCAGGATGTCCTTGGCCTTCTTGGCAACCTGGACACATGTCTGGCTCATGTTCAGCCAGCTGTTGACCAGCAACTCCAGATCCTTTTCTGCCAGGCAACTTTCCAGCCATGGTTCATGAAGTATATATATATATATATATATATATGTTTACTACATACATACATATTTTGACTAGGATGGATGGAAATTAATGTTAAGTACTTAAGAAATTTCTGTAGCCATAAGTTGTAGTTTCTGAAAACTCACAGAAGGTGAATGATGCATAGAAACTGAGAGAAGAGAAAGCACATAATGTATGTTTAAAACAGAGAAAAGAAATATGTGTAATAATAAACAAGTGAGCCTAATGCCAATTCCAGAAAGATACTTTCCAACTATTAAACTGTATGAATGTAAAGTCATGGAGAATGAGAAGATGTGAAGTGTATGCTGGTTCTTTTAATCCATAGGTTGAAATCAGCTTCAAAAGGTAAATAAGAACAATTTAGGGAAAAACAGCTTCATAGCAAAAATCATCGCACCAAGAATTTGTGTTACCTAATTAATTTTGTTTGTTTGTTTGTTTATAACTCAAAGAGACAACAGTTTGTTTTCAGTGTTCTAAATAAGAATGTAAGATTTGGCCCATGATACTCAGATATCACATTACTTTAGCTGGAAAGAGACACAAAACCCTAAAATATGTTGAAATCTGTCTAGCTGATGTAGTGTTGATTACTTTCAGTTTCTCTTGATAGACTTGCAATACTTGTTCTTCTCAGGCTTTATGCCATTATGGCTGTGTTAGAGAAGGTACAGTTAGTATGCATAGCAAAGACATCTGAAGTGGCTGCATGAGAACCCCTCTTGGAAGGGTGTGTATTGAGGAGTGGAGCACAGAAATGCACAGTCTGGCTTTGGAATAATACGTATCCAAGGTCAAATAAATTACATCCACCTGTTACGTCCAACCTAACAAGTTACACCTCTGAAAAAGCCACCTATTAATCCAAGAAGAAATATTTGTTCAGGCCTGGGTCCTGTCAGTAACGTGTTGGGCTAGCATGATCGATCTCTGTACCACGCTTTTGTAATGTTCCAGGGGCCAGTGTTTGTTATGATCATAGTAAGAAAAGTTCCCAAACCATAAGACATTGTTTAAAGTACCACATAATGATGCTAACACTAGAAAGGAAAAAGAGAATAGGTAATCTCATGTTCTTTCAGATGCTGTAAACACTGAGGTTTGCAGCATTGGACAGTCCTCCAGTTATGGCACAGTACACTGTATAGGTCCCATCTGTGGAGGCATTTGTTGGCAGTATGATCTTAACAGATTTTCTTAGAAGAAAAAAAAAAAATCCAATTCACTTTTCCTAATATTGGGAAAAAATAAAAAAAATAAAAATAAAAAAAAAAAGATCTCTAAAACAGAGATAAGGACTTGCAAGTGGACTAATCACAGGAGCCAAGTGCCTACAAGGTCCTCTATTATGATCAGCTGGTTATCTTTATCTTACGGACAAGGCATATCCAGAGCACAACACAAGCCTGAAGGACAAGATATAACGTGCAACACAGCACAGCATAAAGTAATATGGTGCTGGCCTGTGCTCTTCAGGTTGACTGCAATGTGGTCACTAACTGTGGTCACTAATGTATGATAAGTTTCCCAGTTAGGATCACTGTGGCATTGTTGCTCAATGTAAACATGCCTTTCTAAAATCTTGGTAATGTCAGTCTGATTCCCAAAACTTCAGTCTTGAATTGGTGGGGAGGAAAAACGGTGCTTCCAAAGTATGAGAGATGATTGTGAACCTTAGTTATGTTCTTTCCTACCGGTATTAAGCAGTAAAGCAGTTGGAGTGGTAGCATTTACCTCTGTTTCATGGGATTTCTGAGTTTCATTTTTGTAGATCTAGAAGTTCAGACAGATTTCAGTGCTTCAGCTACTGCTTGTTTATACTTTCGAAACCTCATTCAGCAGCTAGTGTTTGGATTTCAATAAAGACATATTTCAGTACCTCAGAGGACAGAGGCCACATTGAAGGCACAATTTTAAGATGATCTATCAATAGTAAAGCAACTAAAGTACCACCACGTCTAAACTTTCATGGGATGCAGTGACAATATACAAGGTAAATATGCCATGTATTTTGCATATGTTTGCACATTTTAATCACTCAGTATATCTGTTCAGGCATAACAAGTAGTGAATCAAGTTCTGATAGTATTTATCAATCCTGGAACTGCGGAAATGTATGTTTATGTATATATTCATATTTTTTTTAATTTGAATATATACATAAAAGTATCAAAAAGATGCTTTTGCTTCTATGTGTATTTTGCATCTAAAATACATATGTTCAATAAATATTACTTTCCATAACCTTACTGTAATATCATAGAGGTTTATGGAATGTGGATATCATGGAGGTTGATGATATGTGGAAATGAGTGAGTGAAAATGTACATTCACAGACTCAAGGACTGTTACTGTAGCATCTGAGAGTCATGATTTATGTGATTCAGAACAGACCAGTCAAAGTTTTCCTTCTTAGTCTGTACTAGGATGAGACTTAAAAAGCTACTCTTCTGCACTTCCATACAGAAGATTTCAAGATTTTTGAAGACTTTTATTCTCTTCTAAAGATGTGCGTTACAGCTGTGTATCCACCAACTCATTTGTAAGAGGCAGAAGATAGTTCTCTGATTATTAACAAAAAGCTTAATCTGATGATTGTGACACAAAGGAACAAATTCTGAGCCCATTAACCGTTCAGATTCTTTATATGTTCTGGGTATGCTGTAGTGCAATTGACATCAAACTTGAGTTTGAGCTGTTGCCTGGTGATTTTTACAGAAACTGTCAGGGCAATGACAGCATCCCCTCTCCTGCAGGTTGTCAGTGAGGGTACTGCTCCTCTGCCTCTGTTGTTACTACGGCTGGCTCTTGGCTCACCATCCTCAGCCTCACTCCTCTACTACATCAAAGCCCAACACACTACAATTTAGCATTAGTTTTCTTCAAAAGAATAGAAGAAATTTAATTTTCTGTTCATTTCCCTTATGGCTAGCCATGTGTGATTTGCTAACTACTATCTTTTTTATGCTCCTTGTAAGATTGCTCCAATAGAAGAGTAGCGATGTCCCTCATTGCTGCTGTTCGACCTATTACATTTAGTAACTAATCATCTGCAACAGATACTCCTAAATCACACAGGTTTTGGTCTTCTTCAGTCTGTGTGTAGTTTATCTATGTACTTACAGTGCTTGGCACAGAAACCTGTACTCTAAATGAATACTCTGATTCTTTTGGGACCTAAGACAATTCCTCATGGATATCTGTTTGAAGGGACAGACTATGAACATATTTGATTAAATCTGGTGAAGATTAGATTACTTCAATGGACCCTGCTAAAAGTTCCTCTTTGTTCTCAATAGTCACAAGAATGAGAAACTGGAAAATGGGTACAGTTAGGGATAGGTTACAGTGTGATTTGAACTATACTTTTGGCATTCCTCAGAAAGGATTTTTGTAGTTCTGTGCTGGGAGATGCCTGCTTTCTTTAATAAGGTATGTGGCCATGAATGAGTGTGTGTTGGATATATATGTGCTTTGGCATGTTTGTACAAGATCAGGTAGCTTCGAAGACACATAATCTGATTTTCTTCATCCTAGCATTTATTGCCAAAAAGTATGCTGGAATACTTATACCAATTCCTCTTGATTAAACTAAATATGGAGAACATGAGAGGTGTATACAATGGAAAATGAGAAAAGCACGTAGCTCATCCTAGGAGCACCATGTAGCACTGTCTCAGCATGATTCATTTTATTGCAGGAATCATCTGTTGACAAAAGGAATGGTTTCATCAGTGACTGGTTTCTGAAAATATTAATAAAGGATGTGTGTATTTATTAATAATTTACAACACTTGAATATAACATGCAAATTGTATCCCAGTAGGGTTGTATTAATGACAATGTTATGTCATTTTTCCTGAAAAATCGTTCAGAATTTCTGTAACTAAATCAGTGAAAAATAAATTACTTTAAATGTAAGGCAATGACTTTGTTCCAATGCGATACTATATCTCTGATTAATGAGATTAATTAAGAAAATCTTGAGCCAGGCTACTAATATGATATTCTTCTTAGATAACAAATGCTAATTTCACCTCAAAAGCCATTTTGTAATAGCATAGATTATTATTACTGTATGAGATCTGAAAGTAGTAAGTAATAACAGGGATATGTATCTGACCTATTTTTAGGCTTTTTATTATTATTATTATTATTTTTCCCTTACTGGTGCAAAGTTGAAAGAACAGTTCAGCCACCCAAGAAGATTTTTACAAATGATACTTATCTCCCTTTCTGAGTCGGAACCCATATGGTTTTCCTGAACTCTGAGAGAAGCTGTCACTTGAACTGAATGCCAGGATATTTCTTGTCTTTTATAAAAGATAATATGCAAATTAGTGTGCTACATAGCATCAACAGAGCAATTAATAATCCCAGTTTAATGGACTGTCTGGCTATAGTGAAATGAAAAAGGCAATAATGTTTATATGCAACTGTAGATGGAAAGTGATGTGGCTTTATAATTTTAACAAGAAAAGAAGGGAAACACTACAGTAACTTTCTTCAATGATAAAAATACATGTAGTTAAAGAATCATCATTCTAGTACAGCTTCCTAAAAGTTAATTGTTTAAGAAAAAATATGACCTAAGAATTAATTTTAAATTTCACATATAAACGTGGTGTAACTACCTTTAATTTGGTGTGTGACTTCAGATTCACCAAATTGTAACTGGAAGCACAGTTTGTCTTACTGAACATAATGAAATATTTTCTGTTGACAGTAACAGTTATTTATTTTATTGAAATTCAGAGCAGTTTGTAGTTATCAAAAGCATCTGCAGCTAGTGATTAGAACCACTCTGTGTCAGGGCTAAATAGAGGAATGGATTTTAAGAAAGAAATCCTTAATAATTCTGTAAAATAAAATTTATGTCCAATTTTTAATTAGTTTTAACTAGCTTAGGGACAGGATTAAAGGTTTTAAGTAAATGTGTTTACTTTATCCCATTAAAGAATAAATGAAACAGCTTAAATATAGAAAACTTGAGTGACCAAACCTAATTGTTTAGTTTAATGCCATGTATAGTACATGTGGTGCCTAGCAGATAACATTTTCTCCTTACAGACCACAGCACTTTGAATAAGTGTAGTGAAATTCTAGGGAAAGTTGCAATTCTTTTATTACTTTGATCTGTTTGGGCAAATATATATGTCACATGAAAAAAAAAAAAAAAAAAAAAAAAAACTAGGTTGTTGAGTAGCTGTTGCTGTGATTACCTGTGTGTATCTGTGTATTAGAAATTTAAAAGCAGCTGTATAAAATGTAAAGTCTTGTACACATTATTATTATTATTAACCTCAAGTTGGTCAAAAGCTATCAGTAACATTCTGTGGAGTTTGATGGATTCAGAAAATATAATAGTCTTGCCACTGCTTAGAAGTACCCCATCTAGATTTTAAAAATGACTAAACATAAAAATGTGTTTAAGTGCATTTTGTATATATTCTGGAAGTTCAGCAGTCCACTGTACATAAGCAGATATTTTATTAAAAAAAAAAAAAAAAAAAAAAAAGCAAGGACATATAGTTGCACTTTGGGAGCTTTGCTAACAATGAAGTACATTTAATTTCTGTTATATGAAAGAAAACAGATTTACTTTTTAATTTTCTCCTAAATTTAGCAATTAAGGTTCTCTCTCAGTGTTTAGGACATATGAAGTAAAGAAATTACAAAACTTAGTATCCCTAAAGCTTATATCCTTTCTCACTTTTATATTATATTTTTATGTTTTTAAATATGTTGCTAGAGCATAATGTAATGTGATTTGAAAAAAAAAATAATAATAATAATGTCAAAGTACACTTAACATGTAACCCTGGAAAATCTCAGATTTGTTGTTGTTTTTATTGTTGTTGCTTATTTATCTCCACAGTATCTTAGTGCAAATACACATATATATGCTCATGGCATTGTTGAGAAATTTTAGAAACAGTATTCCCTTTTTTAAAAAATAAATAAATAAATCTTTTTTTTTCAGAGGAGAAATGAAACAGAGGCAAGAAACTTCTCAAGGTTTCATAGGAAGTATGCAATTGAACAAGGCCCAAATGCATGTTCTGTATGTCTTCGTGGGTAAGTCCAGGCTACAAGTGGTGCTGTTGGTGTTGCCAACTGTAAGGATATACAGCTCACATTATGGATAGGGACATACCTGGATTGCATCTGTCTCTTTGCTAATGCTATGAGTGCTCAGTTTCATAGATTTCATTCCATCTAGTTTATTTTCTGTGAGATTGTTGTACATGCCAAAGGAAGTCACATCTAAGATTTAAGTGGTAACAATGACACTAGGCTTAACATACATTTATTCACCTACTAGTCTGTTATCTTACAACTCATTGAGTTTCTTAGGCCTAGTTACCTTTTCCTCACAAAGTTTTTATATTATTATTATTACTATTATTATTTATGTTTTTAATATAATTATCCACTCACCTCTCTTATTCTCATCCACTACATAGACAGAAAACAGAAAGAGATGGTTGCTCCTTTTAGTCCTCTGTTTTAAGCAAAGTACAGTTTTGTTATGAGTGTATTTAGTGGGTTTACTTGGCAAGGTTTTGGTATGAAAGGGCAATAGGGGTGGCTTCTGTGAAAAGAATCCAGAATCTGCCCCAAGTTAGATTATGGCCACACTGCTGACCAGATCCAAGCCAATAAGTGATGTTGTTTGCGCCTCTGTGAGAGCATATTTAAGAAAGGGAAACAAACAAACAAACAAACAAAAGCACCACCAATAACAACAAAACAACAACAACAACAAGCTGCTGTGGAACAGCAGCTGGGAGAGCAAGGAGTAAGAAACATCCTTGCAGACCCTGAGGCAGGTGCAGCAGGAGGGACGACAGGAGGTGCTCCAAGTGCTGGAGCAGCAGTTCCCCTGCAGCCTATGGAGAGGCCCCTGCTGGAGCAGGCTGTCCCATGGGTCCTGCAGCCCATGGGTCCCCCATGGAGCAGATCTCCATGCTGCAGCACCCCCGTGGAGGAGCCCCCGCTGGAGCAGGTGGATGTGGCCTGGAGGAGGCTGTGGCCAATGGAGAGCCCCTGCAGGAGCAGGCCCCAGGCTGGAGCTGTAGCCCGTGGAGAGGAGCCCATGCAGGAGCAGGGGGTCTGGGAGGAGTATCCACCTGCCCATGGGGGACCCGTGCTCCAGCAGTTTGCTCCTGGGGGATGGATGGACCCCGTGGTACGGAGCCATGTGTGAACAGTTGTTGAAGAGCTGTTGCCTGTGGGCAGCCCCTGCAGGCTCAGTTTGGCAAGGACAGCATCCCGTGGGAGGGACCCCACGTGGAGAAGAGGCAGAGAGTGACCATGAAGGAGCAGTTTAGACAAAGGGTTTAGGGACTGACTGCAGCCCCTATTCCCTGTTCCCCTACACTGCTTAGGGGAAGGAAGTAGAAGAGAGTGGATGGGGGGAAGGTGTTTTTGATTTATTTCCTTTGTTTCTCACTTCTCTGTAGCTAGTTAGCAATAGGCAATAAATTTTACTGTCTCCCTGCTTTGAGTCTGTTTTGCCCACCATGTTAATGTTGAGCAATCTCCCTGTCCTTATCTTAAACCTTGAGCCCTTTACATCGTATTTTCTTCCCTTTTCCCTTTGAGGAAGGGAAGTGAGAGAGATGCTGTGGTTGAGTTCGTCTGCCCACCCGAGTAAAACCACCACATCTTATTTTGTAGATCTCCTTTCACTGCAGTTTGTAGATCTCCCTTCACTGAGCCTTGTGGGAAAAGGGTCTCCTGTAGGAGCATTTAAGAAGTTCATTATGTGACTGCTCATGTTCCTGTTTTCTGAAATTCTGAATCTTGCACAAATGGTTCATCATGCTGTCAGTGGCAGCACTTGTCAGAGAGGTGAGCACACTTTGTATTTTTAAACTTCAAATACCTAATTTGTTTTTAGAGATCCGGGGAAGTTATTTTAGTTCTGCTGTGTAATAATGCATAAGAGCATATGTTTTTGTTTCTGAGGATCAGTTTATTGGGACCAGGTCTGCCGTTTCTCTAGTGTTCCTCCACTGAAGCATCCTAAAACTCAAAAATAAGTTCTCTTTATTTGCACCCTGAAGTATTGTTGTGCTTCAGTGAATAACAAAGACCTCTTCATAAGTGCTGAACTGGCATTCTATTATCATTCTTCTTCCTGCACAGGGCCATCTGTTTCTTCTGTTGGTAAATCTTCTGGAAATCTTTGGCTTTCTGTGAATTAAAGTCTGATTATAAAAGCTAGTTGTTTCTGGGAATAATAAAATACTGGGAGTGCAAGCCTAGCTCCATGAAAATCAGTGGAACTTTTATTAAGAACCTCAGTGTAGCCAGGATATTTTATTCCAAAAGAACCATTAAAATGTTTTCAGACACACATTTAATAGAGTAATCAAATGCAAAATGCACATAGTTTGACATTGAAATGCCTTTTATAGTTGCTGCTCCCTATCAAAATCTTGCAGTGGAAACACAACTAACAATGTGATAATTCTAATAATATACTTGGATGCTATAGAGTTGGAGAGTTCATATAAAATAGAGGTATTTAACATTACTGTATCATTTTACCTGGTGCATATGCAGGCAGGTGTTTTAACTCTTTCGTATATATCCCATAGTGTTTAAGGATAAGTAACAGAATGGCACAAATTTGCTACCCTATATGAAATATTATACTCAGGTGCCTTCTTTATTCTTCCCTGCCTTCCTATCCATTTTTATCTCTTTATTGTAACTAACTTGTACATGAAAATAACAATGATCACTCTTTCCTCTCACTAGTTGTTTCTGTACTTTTGCTGTACATTACCATTTTACTATTTATGGGTCAGACCCTGCTTTCTGGTACAGACTCCAAGATGGAATTCAGTGCTGTGTAAAGTGCTGCTGTTTCATTGGGCCTTTGTTGGGCCCATTTTTATTTTTATTTTTTCAAATGTGATTTTTTTTTAAAAAAAAAAACCTTGAGTTTCACATTCTTCTTTGATAATTGCTACAAGTATTTTTCAAATGAATTTTAAAAAATGGCATGAGTTTGGTTTAATTAATAAATTACTTAAGTACTTCATTGAATAATGTGGAAACATTTTATCTGGGAATACTAAAGAATAGATAGTTTCACTGGAAAAAACATTCATTAAAGTGATGGCAGTGCAAACTCATATGCATTATAAGCGTAGCTCTGGAAACAAGGCTCCTGGTTTGGTATAGTAACATTATAGATAATAGGTGTTTGGTTATGGGAGAGGTCCAAATAAGAAGGGCTAAAAAGGGTAACCTCATAATGGAGATTAGATGTGGTTAGGTCAAGTTTCTTAACTCCACAACAATGATCTAAGATGGACTCAAATGAACAATTTCAAATCATTTAGAGTTATCCTCCAAGGTAGTCTGTTCTGTTTGTTTTATTTACTTTTCTGTACTTCTGAAGGAGTATACAATATGTGTGTGTGCTTCCTAGGTTGTAAAGGCAACTTTATTTTAAAACTATCTGATTATTTGTTTTAATCAAATAAATAATCAAACAACTCTCTTTGCATAGAAGGAAAAGCAGATTTCAATCCTGTTCTCAGAGGACATATAACTTAAAAAATAAAAAAAAAAAAAAAAAAAAAAAAGAGAGAGAGACAATAAAAGCACAGGCACAACTGGCAACTTCATTAACTGTCATCACAGTTAACTCCCTTTCTGTAAATATTCTACAATGGAAACATAACTGTGTCCTTTTAGAATCTTCCATTATCTCTTGAAGTCTTCGTGGCCATGAGTGTGGTAAATATATCTATTTCTCAATATTTATAGGACAATAACATTCTCATTTGATATGAAAACACATTCTGTTTACTCTATCAGAGAAAATGTCAGAATATTGCCATGTTTCAAGTTTATAGTACTGGTGTCAATTTCTGAAAAATGCTTCAAAGTTTACAGCGTTCAATGTATTTATTTATTTATTTATTTATTTTTCCAAGAGCAAATGTAAATTTCAGTGAGTCACTTGGAAAATACACTGGAAACTGAAGCTTCTTTATATGGTCAGCACTACTGTTTGGGACAATGAGGACTTATTAAATGAACCTGCCGACCATCCACATGTTAGATCACAGTAGTTACCCATTTGTGTAGGTGTTCAAAACCCAACTGGAAACAGTTCTAGGCTGGCCCTGGTTGAGCAGAAGAATTGGAGTAGATAATCTCCAGAAGTTTCTTCCAACTGAAACTGTACAATGGTTCTATGATTGGTATTTACAGCTGTTCATTGGTAAGAAAAACCTTGGAATAACATACTGTAATGAAACACTACCCGTCATCTTGTATGTGGTGCAGGACTTTAATTTCCAATTCAAGTACTAGATTAGGCACTGTTGTGATTTCCATGCTAAAATCTGTGATTTGTTTTCCTCACTTAGTGGGATAATTTTGGCTGCTGCTTTTGTCCATTTTTTGTTTTGGTATACTCCTAGCTCACTGTGTAGAATATGGTAGAGATGTTAGTCACTTTTAATGCATATACCTGTGGTGCAATTGATGTTAACAAGAGGTCTCTAGGTTTCCTAAAACTGATGCAGTGAATGTCGAAGGCATATTGTATGACTACTACCTGCCATTACTTAAAGTGATCTTTAAGAGTGAATTTTCTTTCAAACCAATATGAGTGGTCTTTGTGAAAAGTATTTCTAGCTTAGCAGGAAATAATATTCTTGGTGCCAAAGCAAACTGTGATACTTTAAAGTCTGGTTTGTACTGAGGTTCAGGTTATACCTTCCTGACTATCCTGTCTGCATTTTTCTTATTTTTTAAAATGTTTACTTTTATTTTTTCTCAACCTGCAAAATATTGAATTAATATATAGAAAGGGAAAGCATCATAGTATAGAATACATTTTCATGAAATCCATATTTATTTATTTTTTAAATGAAAATATCCAATGTAGATAATTCGCATGTTTTGAAACAGTATACAAGGCTAAAATTTTCAAGATCTCTCATACTGAGATAAAGAACCTTAGTCACAATTATCATAAACTTATAATTAAAGTACAGTATATTGTTGATATAAGTCTGTATCTTAATCTTCATTTATGTAGAAGGGAAGTAGCTCCTGAACTGTATCAGTGTTGTTGAGAATCTCACTATATTGTATACATAGGATCTTTCTTGGGTAAAACTTACCTTGGAAAGAAAACTTTGCCTGTGTTTACAGTGAGAGGAGATGATGGGATTTACCTATTTGCTATGGAAACAGACAATGGAGATATTTTCATGTACAAACATATTTAGAGACATGGGAAAATAAAAGACTATTCAGCTTTAGCCAATGGGTGCAAGGTGTGGAAAGAGGAAAATATTTACAGTCTAGTTTAAACTGGAGTTTTGTGTTACCTTTTCCACAGCTGCAAAATTTTCCTGGCTCTGCCAAAAGCTCCAGCTGCTTTTTATTACCCTCTCAGCTGTCCTGGTGCACTGTTTGCAAATCACTGTGAGTTTAATTATTTAAATGACAGTGGTTTTAGAGAATGAAAGCAGTTCTTCTTTCCCTTCCTTAGTCTCTTGGTGAAGTGGTTGCTATGCTTCTTTTCATGTTTTTAGAGATTTTAACAGTGTCTTTTGTCTGTTATGTTACAAAATATATAAATATATATATATATATATAATGAGAGACTAGAGATTGGTTAAAAAAAAGAATAAAATGTAATTCCCACGTGCCTTTTTGCTGAACATAAAATTGGACAAACAAAATGAATCCCTGTTGAAAAGAAATTCCATTCCATGCGAGTATAGTCAACAATCCGAATGTCCTGTAGTTAACCTGTTTTATTGGGAAGAAGAATCTGGCCCTTAATATACAGCTTTGATTAGAAGCAGTAATGGCTATAAATGCAGAGTTTATTATTATTATTATTATTAATCTGGTAATTTATATATCACTGGAAAAGCTGAAAGCTAAAGGTTTGAGCAGTGGATAAGTAATCATGTACAAGTGAACTTCAAAGGATTCTGTACTCCTGTATTTCAAACACTAGTTGTTTTAGTAAGATACTGTTTGAAAGAAGGACTAGTCTTGTAATTGCATTAAACAACTCCAGGGACGTACTATTACACTGCTATCAGCCCACATATGAAATGCATATATCGATGCAGAGTACCTCACAGAATTTTCCTTAATTACCATTAATTTTCTGGATCTTTTTTGAGCTACAGCTGTTCTTACATTATAATTTATCATATTTTATTTTTTAATAAAATTTACATTTTAAAGTTTAAATTTTCTTTTATTTACATACACTTAAGCAAGTGTATATTCTTCCTACTGAAAAAAAAAAAAAAAAAAAAAAAAAAAACCTTGAAACTTTTAGGTTACCAATTTACTGTGGTATTGACGTAGAAAAAAAATCTTTCATTTTCAGGTGAAATTATATTAAAAAAAAAAATAGAGTTATCAGAAGAGTTATCAGAAACAATGGTTTCCAATTAGAATTTAAGGATGTCCAGTAGTTCTCTTTATAGACTGCTGACTACATGCTGTGTTGGGTCTGTCTGGGATGGAGTCACCTTTCCCTGCAGCAGCCCACACAGTGCTGTGCTCTGCACTCATAGCTGGAACAGCACTGGTATCACTCCAGTGTTGTGTCTATTGCTGCATAGTGCT
>NC_048926.1:56786594-56790914 GCF_011077185.1 Oxyura jamaicensis | reverse complement strand
TGCCCACTTGTAGCCCTCATTGACCTATTCTCAAGCATTGTCAGTCTTCAGGACAATTTGGTTTCAACCCTCAATCAGTTTTGCACTCAGCTTGCTCTTCCCATCAGATCCACTAACCTTGTAGATGAGTGTTTGTATGTTGTGCTGCACTGAAAGCTTTCTTGAAGTGGTGGTAAATTATGTCTTCAGCTTTTCCCCTGTGAATTCCTTGTATTAGCTCTTCAAAAGATAGTGAGATATATTACATAAGCTTTTGATTTTCTGATTCCATGCTGTGACTATCTTCAGTCTAACTATGCCTCATCAAATGCCTTTCAGTCATATTTCTCATTGGACCTACTTGTATTTTCTCTGATAATGAAGTCACTCTTGCATTCCTCTGTCCTAAGGTCTCACCCGTCACTCTATCCTTTACAAAACTGCAGTACTTTCTACGTATCTTAAAATGTTTTTGATGAAGGAAACTGAAACATTGTAATTACTAATAGATTTTCCTCTGCATTCATACCTGGGAACTATAAAAAGACTTATAAGACTCTTTTTTACCTAGAATGACCCGAAGTTTTGAAAACATTCACAGAATCACGTAGAATTACAGAATGGTTAAGGTTGGCAGGGAGCTCTTGTCCAACATCCTGCTTAAGAATGGGCACCTATGGCAAGTTGCCCAGGACCATGTCCAGTCTGCTTTTGAATATCTCCAAGGAAGAACACTGTGCAACCTCTCTGGTGACATGCGAGAGTGCTTTTTAGTATACAGTACAAAAATGCTTCCTGGTGTTCTGACGGAGCTTTTTGTGTTCCTATTTTCGTCTACTGCCTCTTGCCCTGTCCTTGGGCACAAATGAACAGAGCAGAGCCTGGCTCTGTCCTCTTTGCATCCTCCCTTCAGTTCTCTATAGATATTCCTGACATCCCCCAAGTCTCCTCTTCTCTAGGCTGAACAATCCAAGCCCTCCCAGCCTCTCCTCTTCAGCCTTTTGCTGTAAAAGGGCCTGCTACTACTTCTCTTACTGTTTTCTGAAAATTTATGAAACAGTGAAGTTATACAAACCAGGTATGACTTCATTTTTGTTACAGACAGGAGGAACATGTGCTTTCATAGAAGTGAAACTTCATAGAAGTAAAACTAAAACAAACAAACAAACAAAAACATTTTGGGGTTCACTTAATTTTATGTGTTCTTAGAATTTGTTATGAATACAGAAAGTGAATTAATTAGCTTGCTGTCTTAAGTTCAGAAATCTATCAATAAATGTTCTGGGAATGTTTAATATCAGAGATTCTGCATTTTTCTACAGCAAAATGAAAGCTCTACATTAACGATAGTCAGAGAAGTAATAGAATGAACATCCAGTCATGATGCAAGATTTTAATTCAAAGCTCCAGAAATCAGTTTTTCTGGGATGGGAAGAAGCATATATAGAAATCTGAGCTCATGCTGAGACTAACAATAGGCCATTCACACCATAGTCACATATAAGTTTCAAAACAATACAGCGTTATGTGACTACAACAGCAGTGAAGGAAAGTAACCTAACCTGCAACAACAACAACAAAGAGTAATACATAAGAATAGTCTTTGAAACAGGTATTCTACAGAAAACCATTACCCAAAATAATATACATGTATGAAATATTATAGCATCCCACTGTGCTATAAAGTTTAGCTGTAGTCTTATAATACTTGTGAAATAGCATTACATTATAGAGACCTACATATAAAGAGAAAGACTGTTTCTAACTGATCCAGTTGTTTCCTTCTCTGTCCCAGAACATCTATCTAACTATTTGTCATAAAAGTCTATGTAAGTTTCAGTGGTAATTGGCCCATTATTAAGTTTCTTGCCCACTGCAGTCATATTTTTCCTTTAAAAAAAACACATATATAGTGCCTGCACTTTCTGTTCACTTGAAAATGTTTGTTTTATTATTGAAAATGTGCCCTTTTCTTTTTCCAAAGCTGGAAAGCCTTATGAAACCACTTTGCATAGTTTAATATTAATCTCATTTTGCTTACACTGAACTGCATATTCCTCTCTAATAAGGTGACCACCATGACATACATTATTCACTGTTAACTTCACTAATCCCTTATGCAGAATTAAATACAAATGGGATTAAATTATTCTAATATCTCTATGCAGTCTACTGTTCTTATTGTCAGTTACTCTGCATGATAATCCAATATTTGTTAAATTTCCAAATTCTTCTTTGTATCCTCTGTATTTGTACAGAAAGTCATTTTAGTTTGATATACTTCCTTCTGCACTGAATCTTCCCTTCCATATCACATCTAGTGATTGTTGTTACTGTTTGTCATATCATTGTACTTATTATTACTATTAGTAGTTTTACTTTGCAAGCTTGAAAAGGCTTTGATCAAGGTGTGGATGCTGTAAAAAAATAACACCTGTACAAAGAAGCTTGTAACTGAAAATCTGACTTTCCTAAAATAATCACACTTGCATAGAATATATATAAAATGGTTTGTTTGTTCAACAGTGACCTATTTCCAGCCAAAAGCAGTCATTATTTAGAATGAACTGCAGAGTTGGGGGATTTCATGATTAGGAAGGTTTGCGCAAGTTTGATGTACCGCACAGTTTAAGGGGTGCTAACATCAGCAGTACTTCATATTGTTCTCATTTTTAAGAAAGTAGTGTTTGCACACATGCAGAAAAATATATAATATCAATCACCATTTCAAGATTCCAATGGAGGTGAGAAATTAGCAAGACTCCTAATAAAACTCACTTCAATTTCCTATTATAAGTGATTTAATTATATGAAAGCAGCAGCTGAGATTCTTCTGAAATTAAGCTTTAAAGTGCATCACATGTTCTTCTGCCTATATTTCATGGATTAAATGAGCCATGACAAGACAGAAACTAAATACAGCCTTCAGAAAATAAAACCTTGCAAAAGAATACAGGGAAAGAATGTAGTCAGTTTCTTATCAGCTGCTGATTGTATTTTGAGCCATCAACTAGTAACGGAGAAGAACTAAGAAAGCACTTCAAGGTGCATTTCAGGTTAAATGTTTCTCCCATTTTTTTTTTCTTAGAAATTAGGCATGAAGAAAATCATTATTAAATTGTCTGTGATTTCTTCTAAGATCTGATTTCCAGCCTCAGAAATAAAACCAGTGGTACTCTCAAGTGGATGGTGGTGCACTGAGCACAGATGACCTGACGTCTTACATTCTAGTTTTCTAAACACATCCTTATAAGTTGATAACACTACTTAGAACCTGAGTGACATGAGTCACATGCAGATTAAGGAAAGAAAATCTAGCTGCCAGACCTAACTATTGCCTTCTCTGCCAATAAAACCCACAATAAAATATGTATAAGCATTCTGAACAGGGTGGTGTTATGCTACTGATGTTGTACCACTTCATCAAAGTAAGAACAATTATTTTATTTAAGGAAATAAAAATGATGTTACCACAGTCTGGGTTACCTGCTGCTTTATAGTCTTTATAGTGCTTTATAGTGCTTTATAGTCTTTGACAGTGGAATTGACAATGGAAGTTATTTTTATACCAGGAATACTTTAGTGATATTTACTTATGTACATTTTTTTCAGTTTTGTATACAGTTCATAAATGAACTGAAATGATAACACTTTATTTTTAGTATTTATTAAAATAGTTATGATTATTTATTAAAATATATTTACATAAAATTATATTTGTTCAGGAGAGTACTGGAAAATATTCACCTGTAAATAAAATAGGCTTAAAAATATAATGGCTTGGTACACCTTCAAGGACTGAACCTCCATTTATCTTTACTCAAGGTTTCAGTGAGTGTTGATAGTGCTTGTCATCCTTCTGGGCAATGACAATTTTGAAATCTTTCCATACCAAATATATCACAACTTACATTGGATCTCACTCATAGTTTATATCAGGTGTTAAAGGTGGCATTATCATTTTCAGGAAGTCTAAAAGACTATTTCTTCATTATTAAAATGTGCCAACTCCAATAGTGCCTGTAGTTGTCCTTCAGGCAGACTCTTGCTCTAATGAGTAGGTGTATATATACACTATTCAAAATGAAATGGCATTTTTAGTGATATGCTCTGGGGCAAAGCACAGGATTTTGTTGCAGACTTAATATGAATTTCAGAAATTCTCAGCCTATTGAATTAACAGAGAAAATGGATTGTGACATTTGAAAGGAAAGAGTATTCAAGCACAATAATTGCAATATCAGCCTACAGCTGATCTATAAAATTATACTTTCTTTTCCCTTATTCAGAAGTATCTACTCATGTTACAAAATTTATATATACATATATATATATATATAT
>NC_048926.1:56763984-56786494 GCF_011077185.1 Oxyura jamaicensis | reverse complement strand
AAATATATATATATATATATTTGCCCTTTTTTGATGTCGGTATTTAAAATTAAAACTACTTTTTATATTTTTTTTTTTTTTTTTTTTTTTTTTCATTTAAAGACAATTCAACATAATATAGTCCTCTGAAGCAAAATAATAAGCACTATTTATTAAAATTCTGTTGATCTGTTTGGATTGTAGAAAATTGCTTTTAATTTGATGTGTGTTCTTATCCTTTTACAAAATATGCTGATTTGCATTTTTTAGGTTTTAGCTTTCATAAAATTTAATTGCATTTCTTATTCATTGTTCCCATAAAGAACTGTTAGATCTATTTCATCAGTTGCTGAAATTTCTACAGTTCTTTAAACAAACTGGTAGCTCAAGTATGGACTAGATTGTCAGTACGGACCACAATTGGATATTATATGCAATTATGTCTTTGTTTTTGTCTGTTTGCTTTCTTAAAAGTAACATTCTAAATGCCCACAAAGAGATGCAAATATGCTGTCAAAATGTATTATTTGAATAAAATCTGTTCCTAAAGGAATAATTTTACAGCAATTTCTTAGTTTTAGATGGCAAGGGCTTGGTAGCAGGGATCTGCAGGGATGGTCTCTGTGAACAGAGCCCAGCATCTGCCCCATGTCAGACCAGTGACAGCTCCAAAAGGGACCTGCTGCTGGCCAGAGCTGAGCGATTGAGCGATGCTGGATGGGCCCCAGGTGCAGGACCCGGCACTTGGCCTCCATACAGTTGGCCTCAGTCCATCTGTCCAGCCTATCCAGATCTTCCTGCAGAGCCTTCCTACCCTCGAGAAGATCAACACACGCACCTAACTTGTTGTTGTCTGCAAATTCCCACTCAGCACTATCCCAAAACAGTAAATCCAAGATGAAACTACAACAATGGCTTTCTAGCTCCTCTTTTCCCCACTTCAGAGAAACCAGATGAGTGTTCTTGATCCCTCGCCATTTTTGCCATTCTCTTTTGACAAGTTGAAGTTAAGGGGGAAAAAATCTATGTATCTCCAGAATCTGATTCTTCCCCAGAGTCTATTTAATGTTTTTATTTCCTTCATATTTCCTGCTTTCATTTCTAACTTGATTAATTTGTTGATTATAGAACAATGCTTTCAGTTAAAGTAAGACAGGAACCACAATATTTGACACTTGATTTAATCTTAATTAAGACTTTTAAATTATTTTTACTATATTTTCTCAAAGTATTTAATTAAGACTTTTAAATTATTTTTACTATATTTTCTCAAAGTCTTTAATTGTTCATAAAAACATCTTCTCCCTGCCTTACTAATGAAAAATTACTTGCCCTATTGCCAGAATTCTATAAATATGTAATTGCTCTAAGAGTGTATTTTTATACTATTATTTACATAGTTATAATAATAATATATATTTTTAATGAATTTTAGTCCATGGGTATTTGTGAAATGTTTCATTTGTCAAATTCCAATCTTGGTACTTTAAAAAGGATAAGTGTAGACTCATAATTGCCATTTTATTGACAAACTGCAGATAATATTTGATGGTTTGTACTGACCCCAAATACATTTATTTCCTTTTTCTTATTAAACCATAAAACACAAAATATTTATTCCAAATTGAGAGAAATGAAAGGGGGAAGTAAGGGGTGAAATTTATATTGCTACTACTACCTCAGTAGTAACAACAAGAATTGCCTTACATGTAAAAAAAAATAAAAAATAAAAAATAATGAAGTGAGAGAGACAAAAAAAAATTACTACAATCTAACAGATAATTTAGGCTATATTTCTGTAGATGAATTTTACTAATACTGTACTATTTCTAATAACTAAATGATAAGGGGAACTGATAATAGAATTGAAGCTTATCAATTTCTGCATGTATCTCTTACTAGTAGAGTAGAGAATTAATATACAGATTATCTGGGTTAATTTACACTTATACTTTATGTAAGAATGGTAGTGATGGTAGTGTCAATGATTAGATCATGTTCTTCAGAGTAGTTCATAACTCAGCTCTGGCAGCACTCATCAACATACTGTGAGATGTAAGTTCTAATTTTTCTTCATCATGTAAGTGCATTCAGTCACCTTCTGAAAAGAAGATGAGTTGATATGATCATCATAATACTGGTTCCAGGAAAAAAAAAAAAAAAAAAAAAAAAAGCCACACCAAACTATTAACAAAACTGACCTTAAATGACAAATGACAAGTGACAAATAAAATGGAACCTGGAAACTGGAAGGAAAAATGTGGCAATGGCTCATAAACCATTTGTCGTTAGCTGTTTTCCCTTGCTTTGGCCATGATGCACAACCATTCAATCAGGAAATTCAAACACTTCAGGAAATTTTTATGCCTGAATCCACAGGCTAATAAAAAGACTTTCTATTAATATTGCATTCCTGAATGTCTAGATTTATCTAGTTTGTACAGCCTGTGCTGTAAATTTTAAAACAGAAAGTTTTACTGAATATAATGGGTATTATATTGAATGAATATAATGAATATTATATTAATGAATATAATGGACTCTGTGGATAGGATTTCTTGGGTCATGATAGGAGAAATAAGTATCAACTTGTTTTCCAGTACTTAAGATATCTTGTATATAGTGTGTATCTGTGCATATGTGCTCTGTATCCTAAGTACTGTGGTATGAAAAGGGATGATTCTGCAGTGATTTATATATTATATATATATATTATTTATTTGCGTGCTTGGCAGATGATCTGGAATTAAAATGTCCTACATGAAAAAATAAGTGATGTGGAGCAGAGAAAAAGAACTAATGTGAGATTAAAATAATATACATGGAATAATTGTCAGATCAGAGTTGGAAGAGGTGAAGAAATTAAGCAGAAGGAAGGTTAATAAAGTAATAATGTCAATGAAATTAAACAGTTTGCCTAGATAATGACCTGCAGCTGAAGGAAAATTTCAGGCTCATAAAGTATCAACAGTGATCTCTCTCCTATATGGTTCTCAGTGGTTCTAAGAGGAGAAGGGCTTTCCAAATATAACTTTATTACTTGAAGATATTAGCAGTGAGGACCTGTCTAACAAATTACAGCAACAAGTTTCAGTTAGTCTATAAAAGGTTAGGCCTGTGAACAGGACTGAGAAATTAAAGCTTGCTTAGCAACAATCATCCTCTCAGCAGTGTTAATCATTGCTTCTATAGCAGGAATGAGAAAAAGAAGCAGTAAACTAGAGGAAGAAATGTTGAATGCCTCTGTATGCATATACTCTTATCAAATATAGCTTTCTGGTGTGCCAGGTGTGAATACTTGCAAGGCAGGATTTTTTTCAGTAATAACCTGTAGCTGGTTATTTTGTAATATTAGAAAGTAATATCAGGAAAAAAATGCTTTTGAAAGATATTTTATAACAGTTAGCAACAATTGCATTATTTTGTAATTTTATCTTTGATAGTGAAAATTGAAGCTGTTCTAATTTTCACCCCATTGTATGAAAGATAAAGCATTAAGTGGGCAAATAACCCTAGATACACAGGTGTGGAGCAGAGTTCATCACTTCATGGCAACTGTATTGTGCTCTTAAAAGCGACTGCAGCTGTCACCTTTATTTTTAAAAACAAAGGTCTGAATTTGCTGCTGCTTATTTTTACATGACTATTTTATTATTATCATCATCATCATCATCATTATTATTATTATTAGGTAGGAACGGACAGAGAAGGAGCCTTAAGATTCAAAGTAAATTCAAGATCAAACTTTTTCTTTTTTTGCTCTTTTGGTATGATTACAAGTTTTTGTAATGAAAGTTTATTATTATTATTATTATTATTATTTTATTTTATTTTATTTTATTATTTTATTTTCTATCTGTTCCTAAGAGATATTGGGGATACTAGGTAGTGGTGACTTCAGTCAGGCTTTTGACACCATTTTCCACAGCATTCTGAAGAAACTGACTGCCTGTGGCTTGCGTGGTTTAACCCAGCTGGCAGCTAAGCACCACACAGCTGTTCGCTCACCCTCCCCCCTCCCTCTCTGGGATGGGGGAGAGAATCAGAAAGAAAAAATGAAAGCCTGTGGATTGAGATAGAGACAGTTTATTAGGACAGAAAAGAAAGGAAAACAATAATAGCAATTATAATAGTATTACTACTAATAATTTGTACAAAATGAGTGATGCACAGTGCAATTGCTCACCATCCGCTGACTGATGCCCAGCCTATCCCCAAGCAGCCAGTCCCCCCAGCCCCGCCAGACCCCCTTCCCCCCCCCCCAATATTAATTGTTCATCATGACGCCACATGGCATGGGACATCCCTTTGGCCAGTTTGGGCCAGCTGTCCTGGGTCTGTCCCCTCCCAGCTCCTGCTGCACCCCCAGCCTGCCCGCTGGCAGGACAGTGTGAGAAGCTGAAAAGTCCTTGGCTTAGTGTAAGCACTGCTCTGCAGCAATTAACGCATGAGCATGGTATCAACATTATTCTCATCCTAAATCTCAAACACAGCACCCTACCAGCTACCAGGAGGGAAATTAACTCTATCCTTGCCAAAACCAGGACAGCTTTGTTGGCTTAAGAACTGGCTGGTTGGCCAGGCCCAAAGAGTTGTAGTGAATGTAGTTAAATCCAGCTGGAGGCCAGTCACTAGTGGCGTCCCCCCAGTGATCAGTACGGGGGCCACTTCTCTTAAATATCTTTAGCAGTGAAGGGATCGAGTGCACCCGCAGTAAGCTTGCAGATGACACCAGGTTAGGCATGAGTGTTGATGTGCTTGAGAATAGGAGAGCTCTGCAGAGGGATCTGGAAAGGCTAGGCTGATGGGACAAGGCCAAATATACGAAGTTCAAAAAGGCTAAGTGCCAGGTCCTGCACTTGGGGCACAACAACTCCATGCTGGGAGAAGAGTGACTGGAAAGCTGCCGGGCAGAAAGGGACCTGGGCGTATTCAGCCAGCAGAACATGAGCCAGCAGTGTGCTCAGATGGCCAGGAAGGCCAACAGCATCCTGGTTTTTATCAGAAATGGTGTGGCCAACAGGGCTAGGGAAGTGATTGTCCCTCTGTACTTGGCTCTGCTGAGGCCTCATTACAAGAAGGACATTGCTGGAGTGTGTCCAAAGAAGGGCAATGAAGCTGGTGAGGGGTCTAGTGAACAAATTATGGGAGGCCTTATTGAGTTCTCCAGTTACCTTAAAGAAGGCTATGGTGAGGTGGGAATCAGTCTTTTCTCCCAGGCACGAAGTGATAAGACGAGAGGAAATGGCCTCGAGTTGTGCCAGGAGAGGTTTAGTTTGGAAATCAGGAAAAATTTCTTCACCATAAGGGTTGTGAAGTGTTGGAACAGGATGCCCAGGGAAGTAGTTGAGTCACCATCCCCGTAGGTCTTCCAAAAATGTGTAAATGAAGAGTTTAGTGACATGGTTAATGATGGACTTGGCTGTGCTAGGTTAAAGGTTAGACTAGATGATCTTAGAGACCTTTTCCAACATAAATGTTTCTATGATTCTATATATGTCTGAAATAAAGATACAATCTTGAGACATGGATATATGTCAGGTAAGTAGTTTGGTATAATTAAAGTTGGCCATTCACAGTTTCCTGCTACTAATTTTTTTAAATACATCTCAGGGTGCCCGAACCTGATTGAAATATATGGTAGAACAAAAGCAGTACAATACCTTAAGAAAAAATATTGTTTGATCAAGGTTCTAAGTAACAAATAGAATCCTGTTCTTAAAGAAGGTAAAGAAAAGCCCCTGAAGACAAAATAAATTTTTAAGTCTACTTCATCTACTTCACTTCTTTTATTTATTCTGAATCCCTCAAATAATTTACAGCTGTCAAAACTGTATATGAATTGCCAACGATATCTGATTTTCCAGTAGCTGCCCTCAAACATCTAAAATTGGCCTCAGGACCTAGGCAACAGCACCTTTCACAGGGCCACCCCTTCCACCACTGTTTTCCTCCTTGCTTTACCCACCCCAGTTAGCCCAGATCCTTCTTATGGTGCTTTAAAAACACCAGTGTAGCTTGCAGCTACATTCTTGCTGCTTACTCTGGTTAGTGTCTTTCTATTTGAACTTTTTATATGTTGTGTGTACTGTATTTTCCAATTGGTGCCTTTATTATAGTTATCTGGATTGGAAGAAGACTTTCTTTTTATTACAACAGCATTCCTAGGTTAAGTGGTTAATATAAACAGGTAACATTAGAAGTAGGGTATTTTATATTTTCTAAATTGAGTGCATATATATACATACATGCTCTCTAGCTTGTGAAATACTTTTTCAAATTCTAAGACAGGTTTTTAGACCTATCATCCATGAGACACCTAAGAACAATGACTTTGTTGTAAACCTTTAAGGGTGTGTTACACACCCATCCTCGCAGTAACACATAGGTTTTTGTCACAAACATATTGCTCATGATTTATGTAACAGTTTGCTGATGTGTCTTTCTCTGATGAACAACAGTTTGTTAATATTTAAAAGTTTTCTTTCGAGGAAGCTAGTCCACCTCTATCTTTATCATATTTTATTTTATTTTTTATTTTATTTTATTTTCCTTTTATCCATTTAGCAGTGATGGTTTGAGAAATGGGATGAAGTGATGAAGCTATAGTTTTGTTATTTAAGAGTTTCTGTATTTTCTAAACATTTTGTAAGTAAAACTGTAGAATATAATTGTTATTTTACAGAAATTTATGTGTTAAAATGTAATTACATGATACCAGTCAAAAAGCAGGAGTCTTGACCATTAAGACACTTTTTTATTTGTTTGTTTGTTTTTAATTTAGTTTCTCAAAGCAAAATATAACTACACTGAAACAGTCTAGTTTTAATGCTTTTGAATCTTATAATATGTTCTCCTGGAATAATTACTTTGGTTTAGGTGTTTCTAAAAATAAAATGTATTATTTAACACATTTTATGTATTTTGTATTAAGGCCCTAACTCCAGAGATTCAATTAGATGAATATTGAAGAATTATTTAAATTAAGAGACCAGGTATTTATTCTTTTTTGAGTAGTTCTAAAGCTTATGGACTTTGAGGACACAGCATCAACTCACAGACTTCATTGATAGGATAGTAGCAATATCACCCCAACATTTTCTGTAAATTTGCTACACATTAGTTTACAAAAGCCTAATATGGACTAAAATTGATTTAAATCCTTACATGTCCTTGTATGAAAAAAGTCTTTAGCATCCTGAAAACATGGTTGCTATACATAATTCTCACTCTTCAGATGCATCTCTCTCTTTAGATTGATATGTAAGTGTGGCATTCTTGGCAATAATTCAAAAACATAGGTAATCTTAGCAAACAAAATGGGAATTTTAAATTTCTTGACTATGATCACCCTCATAAAAAATCAGCAGAGGTAGCGATTAAAATATCTTTTTATATATCTGACTAGTTTTTTCTGTATGCTGTTACTTGATATTAAGTATTCTTCAGCTTATGTAAAGATCCTTGCCTGTAAGTTTATACTTGTGATATTGTTTTTAGTACCATGACATTGTAAGTAATGCTAAAGTGTTACTTTACTTTAAAGAAATACTAAAATATATTAAAATATTTTTAATTACCTAAGGCACCTGAAAGAAATTTAAGGTCACAACTGGAAACTGATTAAATTGATGGGATTAAATTTGCAGGAGACTTTCCTAAGTAGAGATTTTTGTAGTGATTTATAATCTTAATTAGGTAGTGTGTTTAATAATTATTAAAGTATTATAAATTACCACAGAATTTTTACATTTATGCACTGTGGTCTTTTGCTTTTTGAAGTTGTGTGTGTTGGACTTAACATCTTCATAGAGCTCTCCAATGCAATTCTCCTGATTATCATTGTCAATCTTATATAGAACCCATCAATGTCTATTAATAATGTAAACTTTTCCTCCTCTGTGCATTATTTTGCATTAATTTATTTTTAATATGATGCTTTATAACCTGCTTTTAAATCCTTATAGAGCTCATTATAAAACTTCCCTAGATGAATCAAAATTATTTGATACAATTATCAGACTTTTCTGTCTTGTCCCTTTACCTCTCCCTGATAAACACTGTCTTCTGTGGCTTCTGTCCTAAGGAGAGTGAATCTTGATATTCTGCAGCACTTACAAGGCAGTATTTACGAAAACCAAAAAGATGCATGAATAAGACAGTGGCAAAAGTGATAATCAAACACAGATAATAAAGTGAGAAGGGTATTGAGTGGAGATGTGAATTACAGGTCCCAAATGCATAAATTAATAAATAATGAGTATATTTGTAACAAAAAGATGTATTTTGATTTTCAACAACAAACTTTTATCAGTTCAGCGATATCTTGCTTGGATTTTCCAGTTTATTCACAGATGTAGGTTATATCTGTAAGTCCTATAAACCTGTACAGGGCTTCAGCAACATTGCTGATAAGGGTGTTCTCTTTCTGATCAATTGCAGGTGTCACTTGAAACACTGGTACCTGTCTAGTCTATGGTTAATAACACCAAGATAACTGTGGACTCAGAAGGAGCATACAGCATTTATCATGGGAAAAAGTCACCAGAGATAAAACATCATATTGGCTGGAGCAGACTTTAGTCATTTTGAGCTGTTGCCATTTATCTCTGAGAAACAGAAACTGAAACCACTGTATTTTGGTTCTTTCTCAAAGTGGGGAATCTTGTAGGACTAAGAACATAACACACTTTAGAGGACTTAAGGGTTTTCTTTTAACAAGTTTATCCATCCAGATAGAAAGCGAGCAGCAGAAAAGAGGCCAGGACAATTTCCAAAAGAGACAAACATTTTCAAACCTCAGTATTTCTTGAAAACATGATCACAGAGAGGCACTTTAGAAGGTCTACAGTGAAACAGTTTCAGCAAAAGGATATGTGAAACTGTGCAGACTTGTTCTGTCTGGAAAAAGGGATTGCTCAGCTGAGTTATTCTGAACTCTATTACAGAAAGTCATGGTTGTGTGTTGGGGGAAAGCAACATATTTTTTCACCAGAATTTTGCAGGCAGCCAAGCAGTTTGAGCTTGTGTTCGCATGGGACAGAACTATGAGACAGTCCATCTCTGGAAGTGTTATCAACTTTATCAGGTAAACTCAATCTCAGAAATGGAGAGCTGGCATTCCTATACCTTGATATGAGACTGCTTAGACCATTAGTGGGTTGTTTGACACAACACAGTGAGCTGGGGAGCCATGGTTAGTCTGGTAGCATTGGATTTGGAGGGTCTAGTCTGAAGTCTCAAAGATTTTTATCAGTATAATGGATGTTCTGGCATTTAGTCAGTGCTTAGAAACCCTGGAAACACTCTTCCGTGGCTCTTAAACAGAAAAACTCTGAAATGCTCCAAGGAGTCTGGGAGTTTAGGATGCTGAGTTGTTGTCTTCTGACAGTTTACCAGGCTGGGGGCCTCAGCAGCTTGACAGGTGGGCTGCCTAAAATCTTGTCATGTTTTAAAATCAAATTCCCTTCACAGAAGATTTCTGCACTGACAAATCAGCAGTCCTCTGTAGAACGTTTGTTCCTGAAGCTGTAGGCATTAGTCTCCTACAGGTACTGGTTGACAGGACGAAGTAATAGAACATGAGATGACTGCTAGATTGGACTTGCCTTTTCCTGGAGTAATTGGACTTGTTTTACATATGGTATATTGCCTGTCATTGTGACAACTAGGTCCCTACAGAGTTCTATTCACAGCATAGCAAATTTAGAGATTCTTAACCAGCTCATTGACATGAGGCTGATAAACAGCCAAAACAAATTAAAGAATTAAGAGCTGCGTGTTTTTATGTAAAATAATCTAGCTGAAATGTCACCTTTTGGCAGTTTGGATATACATTGTTATTCTCTAGTACTGACAAGACTTTTTTTTTTTTTTTTTTTTTTTTTTTTTAACAGAAGACACAGCAAAGGTAAATATATTATACTTGAGCTAAAATTTGAATCTTGTAATACCTATGTGGAAAATAGGATTCTAATTCTACTCTTCTAGAAGCAAAGGTTTTCTTCTATTATCTTCTCTCCCAGGACTTTCAGGACTTTTCATCTATAGCTGTTTACCATCAGACCTTCATAGTTATTAATGACATGAATGTTATTTATTATAATATAAAGACGAAAACCAATTAACAATAGTACTATGAAACCTGGGAAAGCATTTCTCACAGCTGCCTTTTTTCTATTCTTATTTATGAAGAACAGCTCTTTCAATGAATGTCAGTACAGACTTTAGGGACAACTGAAAACTATTTACCTTCCAAGTAGCTGTGTACTTCTTTCCAAAACTCATATGTAGTTATTTGCTGTCATAAGCTCAAAAGTAATTATAACTTGCTGAGCTTTATTAATATAATTTAGTTATTTTCCATGAAATTTTGATATTATAATAAATGATTTTAGCTTGATAAATAAAGTTAATGTTTTTTGTTTGTTTATTTTTGTTTGTTTGTGTTATAGAGCAAGCAAGGTTATTCCACCAGTTCATACAGATGTGTTAAAAACACTTGAATATTTATGTGAATGTCTTTTTTTTAAAAAAAAAAAATAATAATATTACAAAGAGATTGTTTAGCTCACTCCTGACCGTGTAGACTCTTTCAGATGATTTCAGTAGGCATTGACATGTTATTTAGTAGAAGCAATTCATGCTCCCTAAAAACAGAACTTTCAATTTCTGTTCATCAGTTGAAAAGCTATCTGATGACTGGAGACAGTGGTTAGTTAGGTCTAGTCGGACATTCAGATTACAACTGAGATTTTCATCAGATGCTCTCTTGGATAGCAAACCTGCCTCTCTTTAAGTAATTTATCTGTTTTCAGATGTCTGTGTAGCTGCTGCATTGCATGAGTCTAAGAAAAGTGTGTCTTAACAACAGACTCTTAGAGGAGGTTTCTTCTCTCTTGGCATATTGTGAAGCTCATTGTAGTTTGGTTACTTAAGTATTTTCTGAGGTAAACTTGTTGGCATTCATAGCTGACTATAAAGCTATTCTTGCTGCAGTGCTTAGGTGATTTATTTTTTTTTTTAATTCTAGTTTGTCTGTATTTGCAATAGGTTCCAGTTCTCTTAGATGGCAGAAAAGAGGTAGAGTTGCAATATGTTTGCCAGAAATAGTATTGCTTACTTGGCATCAACAACACTAGTTCATTTCTTCAAGGAGTGTTTGAACAATGCTCTCAGACACAGTCTGATTTTTGGGGTGTTCCTTAAGGGACCAAGGAGCTGGACTCAATGATCCTTGTGTGTCCCTTCCAACTCAGGATATTCTATGATTCTGTGATTCTAGGATTTCAGCTAGTTCAATGAATAGGGGGAAAAGGGAAAATCCATGTTCACAAGTCCAGGGCATTTCAGTGTGTATCTTTCTAACCTAGTGATCTTAGATAAGTCTGAAGAAATTACATTACTATCTTTTTAATTTTATTCTTTACCATTATCTGTCAAGAATTTTCATGTTCATAGCAGAGTTCTTTCTAACTGCTTATTGAAATTATTTTTATTTCTCTCCTCTTTAAAATAAAATCTATGAAAACTCCATTTCATCACTTTTACTCATAGTCCTGGATCTGACTCACACTAATATTTCCTAATGTTAGCTCTTAATATGGGTCAACAGCCTTGACTTTTTGTTTGAGGTTTTCTGCTACACCTAAAGAAAGCAAATCTCACAGATGTGCTGTTATTTTCAACTGCTAGTATGACTGCCTTAAGATCTAAGGCCATTCAATTTTAAACTTTAATCTCTATGATTCCCCCTACAGCAACTATTCTCAGATTGACCTGTCTTGACTTTTGTATGCTTAGGAGATCTGTAAAGTCCTTGTTCTGTCTCTATTTAATTCTTTCTCAGTATGACTGGAGCTACCTCTTAAAGAGAGTTGCTTATTGTGATAGTCACCCCTAACTTTTTCCTATGAATTTAAAAAATCTCCAGACACTGTTTTTGTCAGTCAGTGTAGCTTATTACTTTGGACCAGTACCTTTGCTCTTCCACTGTTTGATTAACCAATGCAGTCAGTTTAATCCAAGCCTTTTATGTGTTCCTAAATGATGATACATTTAAATGAAGACCTTCACACTGGAGTTAATTTTGACACACAATGAATCAAATAAATTAATAAATCTGTACTTGAGGTTAGCATTATATCACAAAATTAGCAACCAAATAATGTTGTATCTAAACAAATTTATTCATATCATACTCAACTTTAAAATACTTTTTGAAGTTTTCTACTTTACTTTTCCCAAATTGTCATGGATTCTTGTCTTATAATAAAGGTCTATATCTTCTCCCTCCCTGAAGCATAAAATGGCAGACGTAGACTGGTAATGTAAGTTATTACTGAATTAAGAACAGCTGTACTGTGGGACTACAAAGAGAAAGTTCATTACTGTTTATTTTATTTATTACTCATTACATGCTGGTCATATGCAGACACAATAACAGCTGGTATATTGACAATGCATACCAGTGTGGGAGAAAAAAAGTGGTAGGGCATTCTTCTATAAACTGACTCTCTAAAGCTGGTTTGGGAGGATTTATTGTGTTATTGACCATCACTGTTTTTTTGTTTGTTTGTGTGTGCGCTGTTTTGAATATAAATACTGCCTATTTTTCTTGCTGTGTCCAGGTCCTCACATATTTCTCTTCAAAGAAATACACTTGACCTGTATAGAGAGCAGCTGAGCCCTCTCCTGCATTTCTTTCCTAAATTTATTCTCATAGCTGTTATTAAAAGAGCCTTTTCCTGAGCACAGTGTTGGAGCACAGGAGTAACTGGTACTACCTTTAGCCATGGCCAATACAGGGAACTACCTGAAAGGAAGGCGTGGAGAGCTGAGGATCAGCTTCTTCTCACAGGTAACTAGTGATAGTACAAGAGGGAATGGCCTCAAGTTGCACAGGGGGAGGTTCAGATTGGAAATTAGGAGACATTTCTTCTCAGAATTGGAAGGCATTGGAATGAGTTACCCAGGGAGCTGTTGGAGTCACCATCCCTGGGGGTGTTCAATGAAAGGTTGGATGTGGTGCTTAGAGATGTGATTTAATGAGTGATATCAGGGGGGATAGGTGGACCAGATATCTTGGAGGTTTTTTCCAACCTTAATTATTCTGTGATTCTATGAGAAGAACATAAGACAACACAATTGTCAGGTAGGGATAGTCTTCCCTCCCCTTCTCTCACAACCTACTCTTATAAGTATTTCCTAGTCAGAAACAACTTTTGCAGGTAGTAGTCCTTGACAGAGTTCTCTTTTATGGATGTTTTAGTCTCCCCTTGAATTTACATGGCAGTTCAGAGTCTGGTACGCCTTGTGGGCAAGAACTTCACAGATTAATTACAAATGGAACAACCAATCTCCCTTTCAATTTGGAGTTTTAGTGAGTCATTCTCTGGTGCTCCACTGAGAAAGACAATCTTTCACAAACTTTCTGCATCACTGGAACTCAACTACCTTGATAACTGTTTTAGTTAGTTAGTTAGATTGTTTGTTTGTTTGTTTGTTTTTAACCAGTATAAACTGAGGGAAAAATACAGTAGACACCTTCTATCAAAATAGTCAAAGATAAAACCAAAGTTATCCAGACAGCAGATCAGAGCTGAAGCAAAACTTGGGCTTCTGGAGTTGTAGGGAAGTCCAAAGGAGATGAACTTTTCTAAACATCTCCATATCACTTAATTACTGGGGGAATAATAATCTTATAGCCTGTGGGTATGAGTATAGAGGGCCATAATTTTGTATCTTACTCTTATTTTTTCTGAGTTGATTACAGACTTCTTTACTACTTTGGGCTTGTTTCTTTTCCTGCAATACCATTTGCAGGAAATTGAAAGCCTGTATTGTATTAAGATGAAAGGAAAAAATAAAATTCTGTAGAATGAACAAAAATCCTGAGTGTACAAATAGCTACTATTTTGTATTAAATCAAACGAACAAATAAAAACTCTTGGATCAGAAGTCATTGTTGGCATTTCAACTTGTAAAGAGGTGTAAACCCATCATTAGAGATCAGGTTTATATTTTACTGAATGTTTGAGCTATTTTTTAAGGCAACATCCTCTGAATATGAGATATGTTATACATTTCTTAAAATACTGACATGAGTGAACATGTATATGCTTGTGTTTGGTCAAGAGTCATGTGTATATATATGTACATGTTAATGCATGTGCATGAGTAACTATAGCTAGTAGATTGTATTTTAGAATTAGAAAACTCTCCATCAGTTATTAAGTATTTAATTTCTCATCATAATACTAGTTGGGTCTTACTGCAGTGCTACTCCAGAGAAGAAACATATCTTATTAAAAATAAAAACAACAACAACAAAACTCTTAATAGCACCCTTTTGAGTCTTTGTAAGACTCCAGTGTTTTCAAACTCAAAAAGCTTAGATCAAGTTTAAGTGGAAAAAACCTAAGCAACTGAAATGTTGAAAAAGGCAAGTCTAATGAGTTAAATCTCAGACCTCTGCAACTTATGTGGAAGATAATACAGTATAATACAAAAATCATATGTTTGCTGTGTTTGTGAAATCAAGCACACAAAAAATATATAATAGACAATCTGTTGTAAGCAGTAGATTATTGTATGGCTACATATATGTGTATTGTCTTTACTGGATGACTGTGCTGCCATAGAAGGACTAAATTAGACCTTTTATTATTCATAAGTATGTTTGTTGAAGATGTAGGGATGGCTGGTAAAATATCAGCATTTTTTGCTATCTAAAACACATTTGACTGTCTGTGCAGCAAATTTGAATCAATACTATTTATACAGCTTTATTTCTCTCTGGCTATGACATATCACTACAAGAAGGACACTGAGGCCCTGGAGAATGTCCAGAGAAGGGCAATGAAGCTGGTGAAGGGTCTGGAACACAATTCCTATGAGGAGTGGCTGAGGGAACTGGGTTATTTAGTCTGTGGAAGAGGAGGCTCAGAGGAGACCTTATTGCTCTCTACAAATGCCTGAAAGGAAGGTGTGGAGAGCGGGGGGTCGGCCTTTTCTCACAGGTAACTGGTGGTGGAACTAGAGGGAATGGTCTCAAGTTGCACAAGGAGAAGTTCAGGTTGAAAATTAGGAGGCATTTATTCTCAGAATGAGCAGTCGGGCATTGGAATGGGTTGCCCAGGGAGCTGTTGGAGTCACCGTCTCTAGGGGAGTTTTTAAGGGAAGTTTGGACATGGTTCTTAGGGACATTGTTCAGTGGGTGACCTTGTTAGTAGGTTGATGGTTGTACCAGATGATCTTGAAGGTCTCTTCCAGCCTTAATGACTCTATGATTCTATATCCATAATTATTATTGATTTTTATTATTTTATTTTTCTATGGTTTTAGGCTAGTTTTGTCCAGCTCTAATCTATGTGTTGGTGTAGAAGAAGATTCGCATCTGACATTTGAAAAGCTATGAGGAACTCTATATTAGCAGATAAGCTGGTGCTAAGCCTTGGCTTGTTGAAGGGCTGTGCAGCCAAATAAAATGAAATATAAAATATTCATTTCATGTAACAGACTTTATGATAAGGGACATGCAATTATTCAGTGAAGCACTGAATTGTCTGTTCTCATTTCATTCCCGTGAATTTTGAGTAAAGCAACTGAAGATGGATGTGAACTTAAGGGTACTTTAGAATATAAGAACATCTGAGTCCTTTTACGTGTCATTGTGCAGCAGAAATAAGAAAAAAACTTTGCAAAAGTTCTGTGCTTTTGACATGTCTCACAGGAGTGCTAGGGATTGTATTTATTTATTTATTCATAAATAGTGATAACATCAGTATCCTTTCTGTAAGTGAACATATATTGGGCTTAAACCCTCCCTTCTTCCTGCATATGCATTATCACAGTGCTTGACTTTATTTTTCCCCAGGAAAGCTAGCCATGAATTTCACTGGTAAAGTCGCCATAGCTCAGATTTCATTTCCTCCTGCTTTGGTTATTGTTTTGTCTGAGTATCCTGTTCTCCCAGCAGTCTATCACACTGCCATGAATATCAGTGATATTTCCCTTATCCAGGTTTCTATGAGTCCTTCAAGATGCATTTCTTTTTCAGAACATTTCTAACAATAAGAAACTTGTTTAATTCCTTTTCTTGCTTCTGCTCAAAATGTTCCCTTCCTATTGTAGGAAATACCAAGCCTATTTCCTAGCATACTCTGTTTCCATGGTTATCTCACATTTTTAAACCCTCTAATTCATCAGCGGTCTTGCTTGTGAATTTTACCCACTGGAAAAAAAACTTGCTTCCATTCTCATCAAACAAAGTTAATAATCAGACTAAATTTTGACCAAGATTTTTACTGCCATTTTCAAGCCCAGCTAATACTATTAATCTGCATTATTTTAAGTAGGAATATAAGAGTCATTTTTGGTTCAAACAAATATCAGGAAAAGGCTCTTCACAAAGAGGGTAGTTGGGCACTGGAACAGGCTCCCCAGGGAAGTAGTCATGGCACTGAGCTCAAGAAGTATTTGGACAATGCTCTCAGACACATGGTCTTATTTTTAGGGTGTTTCTTCGGGGACCCAGGAGTTGGACTTAATGATCCTTGTGGGTCCCTTCCAGCTCTGGATATTCTATGATTCTGTGCAGTATGTCTTGCAAACAATTTGTTGGTAACGTTTGGAATAACAAGGAAAATATAAGAAAAGTGCTGTTCACATAGAAAAGGTACATAATTTTATTCCTTATTTGTTATTGTTTGTATCTTCTCACTATATCACAGAATGGAACAAAGATCATCTCACTGGGAGTTTTTCATTTAAACCCTACAGATGAAGATCTGTTATGCATTAATATTACAAATATAACAGAAGTATTGTTCTAACTTGTTAGTTTTAGCAGAACAATATAGACCATGAGAGCACCATCTGTACTGTCTACACACAGAGGTTCTCAGTTTTTAATTTGAACTCATGCATTATGGGCACAGTGAAGCAGACTTTTACTGGCTGTTATATATTAGCAGCCATTGTGTTTCATAGTATAACACACATAGCAGAGAACTATAATTACATACTCACTGGAGAGGCCCATATGTATCCTCTGTGGTAGTTAAGTTAGTTAAGTAAATTAAGTCAGTTTAAACCTTCATGGGAGTCCTCAGATGGCACAAGATATGTTTAACATGGGACATCTCTGCCTTGTATTTTGGGGAGCTATACAAACTCCCATGGAGTCTGTGTCTCTGAACTTGAAATGTTAACTATGATTTTGATTCACTGTCTTATAGCTTACTCATGTAATCAATGCTTTATAGAGTACCACTCTTGACAGTCTTCAGGTAGACCTGGAGAAACAGCATTATTACTTTTTTCCTCTTATCAAAGGAGTAGTTTGAATCACTTGCTTTGAACTGAAAGGAAAGTAATCAATCAGTAATTTGTGTCTGGCTTAATAGGACAAAATTGCTGGGTGGCTCATTATTGACTGAGTACTTCCTCTGCTATAACAAGACTTCTTGGGGGGCAAGGAGGCACTGTGATAACATTTTATCTTATTATCCAGCTTTTCAGTATAAATTATTTTACTGTATGCACAATCTATTAGTGACTTTGTCATTTAATCCCTGCTGACAGAAGTTGATTGGCATTTACAGAGTAGAAGACTGTGGACTTCCATTTATTGTCTGTCCCTTTTCAGTCTAAGCAGTGTGAAACGTGAAAAGCACCAGTTAAAACCTCCAGAAACACAGTCTTTACATATGAAACTTGTTAATACTAAATATACAAAGAGAAAGCTTGCAGGATTTAATTATATTATTTCTTATGAGGTAGTCTTCATTTTCACTCTTGCAGCAGTAATATCAGTATAGCTTTATGGCTATAAAAGGAAGCTATTCATTCAGAATATATGTATATATATTGTTAAACTTGTATGTTCTAATTATTACAGAGCTCATTTGGTAGTTTTTTTCCTGATTATGGAGAAAGGCTAGTGTGAAGTGGCAGGTTCTGCTTGCAAAGCTTTGTGTATTGTAAAACAGGAAGGAACAGCCTCACTCCTGCCTTCTCTCCTCACGATGGAAATATGAAAGACTTTCAAAGCAGGATAATACAGGCTACATTACAGAACATGAGCATCAGCTGAGAAGAACTAGATTTCAGAAGTAAGGCATATGTCTTTCTTTTGAATTGTCTTTTTACTGATTATAAGCTTTCTAATGAATTAAATACATTGAAGCAGCAACATTAAATACAAGAGTTAGCACTGGTAGAAGAAACCATGCCACCATCAACATGCAAGAGGATTTTTAACTTGTGCTTGGCAATTAGGCACTTCTAGGTGAATCAGTGAAACAAAGTGTGATGAGGATTCTTTACCACTAGAGAAGAAAGCATGTGGTGTTAACAACTTGGTACAAATAAACTTTCAAACACAATCTGATTTAATAAATCTGGTAACGTTTTGTCATGTGCTCATAGACATGTTCATAGGCTCATTACTGAGAAATCTTACATTACAGCTTCCAAGCACTGAAGCAGAGGGTTCCTGTGATACTGTTTTTCCCCTCTGCAGAAGTGCTTGTAATTATTCATTGGGTAAACTCCTTAATACTTGTGTAGGAACAGAGATTATTGTGAAAATATTAAGCTTTTTGTTATTTATTTATAAAATTTGATCTTAGTTTCAGAGTTATGAAATGATGAGATTGTTCAGTTGCATGTCTAGTAACCAACCTCTCTCTATATTCAATCTTATCTATAGATACTTTTTCTAGTTTTCTACATAGTGAAATATTTTCATATTTTATTTTTTCTCCTCTTAGCTGTGAGAGATGAAAGATTCAAATTTGTAAGAAAAATAAGTAGACACTAGTATTTTTTTCAGATGCTTTGTCATTTTGAAAATGATGTCCTGGAACCCTTTATCTACTCTAGAATTGCGACTGAATGTTTTGGGACAATTTTTAAATTTGATTTTTATTTATTCACATTTAATTCTTTTGCACAGCTTACATTCTTTGATATATATATATATATATATATATATATTTTTTTTTTTCCAGCTATGATTGCTCAGTGGAGTATTACTTTATTTATTATATGTATTTGCAATGCAGTAGAGGCTGTGTGAAAGAGAAATATCTTCCAATTTAACATATGAGACATGCTTATGATGCATGTTTATGTTTACAGACTAATATATTTATGTTTTATTATGTTATTTTTGGGGAGTATTAAAAAAGTTTATTGTAATAGTCTTTCATATCTGAAAATCATGGGAGGGAGAAAGAAAACAGTATCCTTACTCAGCATGACTAAGGTATGACATTTCACTAGAAGCAGATGAAGACAATTATGGTACAATATTGAATACCAGAAGTGGAAAATATTCAGCTTTTGGTCTAGATAGGCTATGTTGTATCAGCAAGCAGTGTGACTTGACAGGTATGGATTCACTGAGTAAAATATCTGTGCCAGGGACACTTGGAGTTCTGTATGTTCCTATACATATGAAAAGTGTTCAAACAAAAAGTAAGGAGTTCATTAAATTATGCTGTACAATTTATGATTATATAATGCATCATTTGAATGTGCATCGTAGTACTTGTGCACATGGTTTAGATGTGCCCTTTCCCATGTCCAATTTCTTTGTTCCCCTCAGATAAAAAATAATTTTGGCACTTAATAGCCAATAATTTTCTATAGCCTGTGTCATGTATAAGTTGAGAACAAGAAAACAAAATTCTATACTTTAAATTCTAAGGAGTGAAAGAAAACATTTTATGCTGCTAGACCTCAGGAAGATAGGAGTTTAAACAACTGAATTTTGGAAGTGCATTTTTCTGAAATTCTAAGCTGACTTCCCACTGAATTTCCCTCATGTATATAGATGTTTATTTTATCATAGAATCATTAAGGTTGGAAAAGACCTTCAAGATCATCTGGTACAACCATCGCCCTACTACCAAGGTCACCCACCAAAACATATCCCTAAGAACCACATCCAACCTGTCCTTAAAGAACCCAGGGATGGTGACTCCAAGACCTCCCCGGGCAACCCGTTCCAATGCCTGACTGCTCTTTCTGAGAAGAAATGTCTCCTAATTTCCAAAGTGAACATCCCCTGGCACAGCTTGAGGGCATTCCCTCTAGTCCTATTTCTGGTTACTTGTGAGAAGAGGCTGATAACCAGCTCCCCACACCTTTCTTCCAGGGAGTTGTAGGGGCAATGAGGTCTCCAGGGGCAAAGAGGTCTCCTCTGAGCCTCCTCTTCTCCAGACAAAACAACCCCTGTTCCCTCAGCTGCTTCTCACAGGACTTGTGTTCCAGGCCCTTCACCAGCTTTGTAGCCCTGATCTGGGCATAGTCTAGGACCTTGATGTTTTTCTTGTATTGAGAGGTCCAAAACTGAACACAGTACTCAAGGTCCACAGCCTCACCAGAGCAGAGTACAGGGGGACAATCCTCCCTGGTCCTGCTGGCTACACTATACCTGATACAAGCCAGGATGCCACTGGCCTTTTTTGGCCATCTGGGAACACTGCTGGCTCATTGTCAGGAGAGCATTGGTCAGCACCCCTATATCATTTTCCTCTGTACAGCTTTTGATCCACTCTGCCCCAAGCCTGTAGCACTGCATTGGGCTGTTGTGGCCAAAGTGCAGGACCCGGCACTTAGCCATGTTGAACCTCATGCCATTGGCCTTTGCCCATCAACCCATCCTGTCCAGGTCCCTCTGCAGGGCCCTCCTACCCTCTGGCAGATTTACACTTCCCCCCTGCTTGATGTCATCAGCAAACTTACTGAGGGTGCACTCAATTCCCTCATCCAAATAAATAAAATTATTAAAAAGGATGGGCCCCAAAGGATGGACTCCTGGGGAACACCACTGGTGACCGGTAACCATAACCACCTGGATTTCACTCAATTCACCACCACTCTCTGGGCCTGGCCATCCAGCCAAATTTTAACCCAGCAAAGAGTGTACCTGTCCAAGCCATGGGCTGCCAGTTTCTCCAGAATACTATGGGAGGGTCTGTCAAAGTCCTTGCTGAAGTCTAGGAAGACTACATCAACAGCCTTTCTCTCATCCACCAGTCAGGTTACTCGGTCACAGAAGGAGATGGTTGGTCAGGCAGGACTTGTCTTCCATGAACCATGCTGATTGGGCCTGATCCACCAGTTGTCCTGCATATGTTGCATGATTGTATTCAAGATTACCTGTTCCATCACCTTTCCTGGCACCGAGGTCAGGCTGAGTGGCTTGTAGTTCCCTGGGTCTTCCTTACAACCCTTCTTATAGATGGGTGTCGCATTTCACATTAGCAAGTCTCCAGTCATCTAGGACCTATCCAGGTGATCATGAGCACTGGTAGATGATGGAAAGTATCCCAGCAATCACATCCTCCAAATCCCTCAGAACCCTTGGGTGGATCCCATCTGGCCCCATAGACTTGTGACAGTCCAGGTAGAGCAGCAGGTCTTCAACTGTTTCCACCTGAACTGTGGGGGGGTTCTTCTGCTCCCCATCCTAGATTTCCAGGTCAGGAGGCTGAGTACTCCGAGGGTAAGTGGTTTGGCTAGTAAAGACAGATGTAAAGAAAGCATTAAGAACCTCAGCCTTTTTCTTATCCTCTGTAGTCATGTTCCTCCCTGCATCCAGTAAAGGATGGAGATTCTCCTTGGCCATCCTCTTGCCATTAATATATTTGTAAAAACATTTTTTGTTATCTTTAACCATAGCAGCCAGGATGAGCTCATACTGGACCTTGACCTTCCTCAGTTTTTCTCTGTGTATGCTGGCAACTTCCTTGTACTCTTCCTGAGCTTTCTGTCCCTTCTTGCACCAGACATAAACTCTCCTGAATACGCGGCAAAAGTTCCCTGGTCAGCCATTCTGTTCTTCCCCAACAGCTCCTCTTGCAGCACACAGGGACTGCCTGCTCCTTCTACCTTCTTGAGGAGTGTCCAGCCTTCCTGGATCCCTCTGTCCTTGAGGACTGACTCCCAAGGGACCCTCCCTACCAATGTCCTGAACAATTTAAAGTCTGCCTTCCAGAAGACTAAGGTAGTAGTTTTACTGACCCTCCTCCTGACTTCACCCGTAATAGAGAACTCTACTATGTCATGGTAACTCTGCCCAAGACAAATAAAGTTCATGATGCTTTAGCTGGGAATTGAACCCAGGTCAAATGCTTGGAAGGTAGATATGCTAACCACTATACCACCAATGCTCTGCAATCTTGTACTATTATTATCTAATATTATTATTACCTTACCATATTGTGGTCAACAGCTCAATGTTCAAGTGGAGATCAGTAATAAGTGGTGTTCCTCAGGGGTCAGTATTGGAACCAGCACTGTTTCACATTTTTGTCAGTGACATGGACAGTGGAATCAAATGAATCCTCAGCAAGTTTTCCAATGTCACTAGGTTGTGTGGTGCAGTAAACATGGTAGACAGAAGGGATGCCATCCAGAGGGACCTGGACAAGCTTGAGAGGTGGGCCTGTGTGAACCTCAAGAAGTTCTGTCCTGGTTTCAGTTAGGACAGTTATTTTTCCTCCTAGTAGCTGGT
>NC_048926.1:56736921-56763974 GCF_011077185.1 Oxyura jamaicensis | reverse complement strand
TGTCCTGGTTTCAGTTAGGACAGTTATTTTTCCTCCTAGTAGCTGGTAGGGTGCTATGTTTTGGATTAGGATGAGAAGAGTGCTGATAACATGCTGATGTTTTAATTGCTGCAGAGCACTGCTTATACTAAGCCAAGGACTTTTCAGCTCCTCGCTCTGTCCTGCCAGCGGGCAGGCTGGGGGTGCAGCAAAAGCTGGGAGGGGACAAACCCAGGACAGCTGACCCAAACTGGCCAAAGGGGTATTCCATACCATCTGACGTCATGCTAAACAATATATAGGGGTGGCTAGCCGGGCTGGGGGGGCCGGCTGCTCGGGGTTGGGCTGGGCATCGGTCAGCGGGTGGTGAGCAATTGCATTGTGCATCACTTGTTTGTACATATTATTATTATTATCATTATTATTTTCTATCTTAATAAACTGCCTTTATCTCAACCCACAGGCTTCACTTTCCCGCTTCTCTCCCCCATCCCAGAGAGGGAGGGGGGAGGGTGAGCGAACGGCTGTGTGGTGTTTAGCTGCCAGCCGGGTTAAACCACAACAAGTTCAAAAAAGCCAAGTGCAATGTCCTTCATCTGGGCCAGGGCAACCCCAAGAACAAACAAAGGCTGAATAGAGAGTGGATTGAGAGTAGCCCTGAGGAGAAGGACCTAGAGGTGTTGGTTGACAAGAAGCTCAGGAGACGTTTCATCTCAGACAGAGTGTCCAGGAATTAGAGTGGGTTGCACAGGGAAGTGATGGCATCATCATCCCTGGGGTTGTTTAAGGAAAGGTTGGACGTGGTGCTTAGGGATGTGGTTCAGTGCATGACATTGGTAGTAGGTTGATGGTTGGACCAGACGATCTGGAAGGTTTTTTCCAACCTTAATGACTCTATGATTCTATGAGCTGAAAATGTGCACTTGCAGCCCAGAAAGCCAACTGTACCCTTAGCTGCATCAAAAGAAGTGTGGCCAGCAGGTCAAGGGAGGTGATTTTCCCCCTCTACTCTCCTCTTGTTAGACCCCATCTGGAGTACTGTGTTCAGCTCTGAGGCCCCCAGCAGAAGAGGGATATGGACCTGTTAGAATGAGTCCAGAGGAAGGCTATAAAGATGATCAAAGGGCTGGAGCACCTCTCCTATGAAGAGAGGCTGAGAGGGCTGGGGTTTTTCAGACTGGGGAAGAGAAGGTTCTGTAGAGCAGCCTTCCAGTCCTTAAAGGGGGTATAGCAATAGAACAAGGAATAATGTCTTTAAACTAAAATAGTGTAAGTTTAGATTAGATATAAGGAAGAAATTCCTTACTCTGAGGGTGATGAGTCACAGAAGCAGGTTGCCCAGAGAGGCTGTGGACACCACCTCCCTGGAAGTGTTCAGGGCCAGGTTGGATTGGGCTTTGAGCAACGTGGTCTAGTGGGAGGTGTCCCTGCCTGTGGTGGGGGATTAGAATTAGATGATATTTAAGGTCCCTTCCAACCCTGAACATTCAACAATTCTATGATTTTATTATTGTGTATGCATCTGTTTATACGTATATATATGATATATCACATATATATATTCTGTGATATATTCTGTGATATATAGATATATAGATATATAGATATATATTCTGTGATATATAGATATATAGATATATAGATATATAGATATCTATATCACATATATAGATTCTGTGATATATATATATCACAGAATCACAGAATCATCTAGGTTGGAAGAGATCTCCAGGATCACTGAGTCCTACCTCTGAACTAAAACTAACAAGTCCTCCACTAAACCATATCACTAAGCTCTACATCTAAACGTCTTTTAAAGACTTCCAGGGATGGTGACTTCCCCGGGCAACCTATTCCAGTGCCTAACAACCCTTTCAGTAAAGAAGTTTTTCCTAATATCCAACCTAAACCTCCCCTGACACAACTTTAGCCCATTCCCCCTCATTCTGTCACCAGGCACATGGGAGAATAGACCAACCGCCACCTCGCTACAGCCTCCTTTAAGGTACCTGTAGAGTGCGATAAAGTCATATGTACATACAGCTTATGTGTTTACTTACCAATTCTTTATTTCCATATGAAGCTTGTTCATAATCTATTTCTAATAAAGCTTTCATAGTCCTCATGGCCTGACAACTCCCAGTCTTGTCATATGAATGAAAAGAATCCTACTGATGTTCAAGCAGATCAATTTGTTACTCTCTCTCTCCCCTACCTAAAAGAAAAGATCAGTTCAGTCTGAGTGGCAGCAGTGAGTGAATTAGGATAATCTTCAGAATTCCTCTTTATTTTTTGTTTTCTTGTCAACCACGTCTGAATTACAATGTGGAATCACAACGTGGAACAACCAGACAGAATAGGAAATGAAATATTGTCATGAATAGGCTTTTATCTGAGAGCTTATATAACTTTGCAACTTCTTAATTCACCATTTCACAGATGAGTAAGCTTGTTTATTGGCAGATGAAATAACTTTCTTGAGCTGAGGCTATGAGTTACAGAGTTGGGGAACCCATAAAAGTTAAGAACTTTTTTTTTTTTTTTTTTAGTGGCTATAATTTGTAGGACTATCTTACCAGATTATGTAAAATAGACTTGGCAATGCAAAGGAAGCTTCAGAAAATCTAAAATCTGCAGCATAAATTTAACTAAAACTCTGCTTTTATTTCATTTATGAAATCTCTGCTTACTTAAATTTAAGGTGTTGCCATTATTGCCAGGTAAGTGAGGTGGCGTTGGGTGGGAAGGGGTAAAAGAGTCAACGTTGGACCCTTAAAGAATAATAAATAAACAAATAAAAAGATATTTTAACATCCTGATAACTGTGATTCTTAGAACGTATGAACATCTTTTTAGAGTATTATTCTGCTTGTACAGCAGGAGATGAAACAACTTTACTTACTTCTTTGATATCTGTAACCACCATACTTACTAAGGTGGCTGGGCATCTGGATATATGGGGTTATAGTTTAACAATATAATGCTTATTTTCTATGGGAGGAAAACAGAACAATTTATTGCAAATGAAATGTGCAAATAACATGGAAAAGCTGAAGGCATTTTTGTGGTGTCTTGTATGTTTTTCATAACCAATGGCATTGTATTTTGCTCGAATTTATAAAATCTTTTCTTAGATTTGTTTGCCTTACAGGAATAAATTTGTCAAGAAAGATTTTTACTTTAAAACTTACTTATAAAATTCTTTAACACAGTATGTAGCTGGACAGAAAGGAGACATTAAGAATTTTTTCTCTTAGTAAACTCTAGTTGTCTGATGAGAATATAAGAATCTTTTTCTCATAACAAAATAGTTTATAAGTTTTACTGAGGAAGAAATAAGAAACATGAAATATGATTTGATAATATTCAATAATTAACTTTTCTAGGTTTTGGAATTTCAGAATATGAAATAAGGTGGCTATATATATATTCTAAATAAGGCAAAACTTCTAATAGACTTTAAGTGGTACTCTCCTCAATTGGATGGAAAACATTTATTTATTTATTTATTTATTACAAGCAACTATTGCAAAGGCTAGAAAATAGTGTTTACATGAGAAATCAATTACATTAGAGTACATCACATTCCTGAGGATGGATGCTTATATAAATTCTACTGTCATCACTGTTTCTTTGCTGCTTAGGCTTATGTTATCAAATAAGAACAGTGCATTCTTTTGTGATGTTTCAAAGATTCAAAGTTGCTATTTAAATTGCAATCTACGTTGCATTTTACCTAACACAATGAATTTTAATTATTTGTTAATAATACAAATTAATTAATTTGTATTATTAGAGAGTTTTCAGAACACTGGTGATTTGGAGTCAAGCAGATCATTAACATTTTACATCCCAGAGGTTAATACAAAACTTAAGCTAAAGGGCAAATTACTATGCAGCAGTTGAAATTTAGGCTCCCTCTGCAGTAAGCTCTGCATATTTTTTGTTACTGATTTCTATAAACCAAGAAAATGCAAGTAATTATTAGAATCCTTGCCTAATTAACATTGTAAATTAGTTTGGACCAGCATCAGTTTTTCCTGTTTGAAAGCATAATTCTAAATTATGAAAATGTTTTATTGTTTACTCCACTGTTAAATGAGAGCTGCTGGGCAAGTGAAATAGATTAGAGAGACTTTCTGTGTTTAGTCTTCTGCTTTGTTATGTGAATTGGACAGAGCATGAACGTGAACTTGACTGTTTAAAAGGTTCATGTCAACAACTGGATCTGCCCCCAGACTTGTACAAATGATATAGTCGGCTGGTAGAACCATTATCTGAGGATTTATTAGAATATTTTCAGAACCATCTTTCAATAAAGACTACTTTTCTAAATTCAGTAATGTCAGTTTGTCTAATTTCTGTGATACAAATCCAAACAACTTAACACAGACAAAATTCCATCTGGCTGAATAAGCCCATTGCTTGCATACATTTCTAATGACTGGCTAAGAAGAAAAGAGGCCAGTCCATTTATTTAGGATGTTGCTTCTCTCACATAGAAGAATCTGAACAGTAGTCACTGGATTAATGTGAAAAGGGGAAGTTATCATGAACTCCAGCCACTGGATTTGAGTTCAGAAATATCTAAATTTAATTATAACATGCCAAGTCCTTTTCATTTTTGTTCTAATATTTTAGCTAATTCAAGGTATATTTCACAAATGTAAGAATAGTATTCCTATAAAATCAGAAACAATATACGACAGACTGCATTTGCTTTTCTGAGAGGATATTTATTTGCCCATTGAAGAAAGATGAATAGGAGACAAATGTAAGCAGATTATTCCAAATCATAACTGAATTCAGCTGTGTGCCTGATGGACATTTCTACTGTTGAGACATCTAAGGTTGTTTCCTGCTGTTTTTGCCCCTAATTATAAGCACTCATTTCTTTTGAATTCAGCTCTTTGAAAAGTTTGAGTCACAAGTTTTCATTGCACCTACAGTCCTTTCTAATTAGTATCTAAATTAGGTTATCAGTGCAGTCCATTTGATTTTATTCTCCTAAGAATCCTCCCAGATCTTGCCTTTTGATTTAGAGGTGGCTTCTTATTTGCTTTAGATTACCCAGACAGAGAAATTTCAATTAATAAACTATTAGTTTCACTCTCAGGGCAACTGTGGTCTTCAGGACAACTGTATTTAATGTTTAATTACTCCAACTTTTTCGTCCCTTCTATATATTCTTATAGTCTATTGAATGGGCACACTTATGTATTTTTGAAAAAATATATTTAGGTAGGTCAGTGTTTTCATGCATTTGGGCTTTCCGTAATGCCCTCATTGTCTGCTCCTGTGGGACACCAGTCTGCCTACAGTGAAGGAGTCTGCTTTCCACTGGCTCACAAATTTGCTTTCTCCAGTTGTCAGAATGGCACTTAGAACTTGCATATTCTTGATTCATCACTCATGAGAAACAGGAGTCCATGCTGTAGCCAGAATTGTTGACCTGAGTCTGTGCAGATATTCTTCTAATATTGAGTAACAGACTAAGCATATCCTTACCACTTAGCTCATGGTCTTCTGTGGACCCAGTGTAGTGCCAGTGGACATAAATCTGTGCATGATTTTAAGTTTCAGAACATCTGAAAAGTTTTCTGTTTCATCCCATTGCAATAGAGTTTGCACATTTTGAATCCAGAGGTATATTAGTTTCTTGGGATGTTCATGTCACAGGAAGGTACATTAGAGAGTCTGAAGACTCAAAAGGTCCATACTCTTGCTATAGACAGTCCTTGTATGTCTGGATGCTGCATGAGTGAATACTAACAGCCAGAGACAAAAAGAATCTGAGGGAACATGGAATGCAATATGGTGCGGATAGAGGTGTCTCCCTGGCATTATTCTGTTTAGCAAGACGGGCATCGGTAGATGTACACTTCAAAGAACACTGTCTGACTGGAGCAGATTAGGACATGAGCTTTAAAAAAAATGTAAGAGGTGTTTGGTAATAAAATTGGTTAAAATGGAACAGAATGGAAATAAAACAAAAAGTACAACTAAGAGATAAAATTATTAAAATCTACCAGAATTTTAGCTCTGCAATACTTAGGAGCATTCCTAAAGCTGACATCTACCAACCATTGATGCTAAGAGCAACTTTCCAGTGATACTTCACTGTCTGATTTACTTTGTAAAATTGGCTGCATGGTTTCTACTTATAATCTGGGTTATTGGGTAATAGCAAAGTAGAAATGACCAAGATCCTATTTTCTGTTCCTCCTGTTGTTCCCTGTGTTGCTAACATTTTGTATCAGTTCCATATACAGAAAAGATGACAGTGAAGCAGTTAGGTTTTTCCAGAAAAAAAAAAAAAAAAGGTGAAAATCTAGAAAATCTCTCTGATATGCAGGCTTGATATCTCTGAACTGCTTTTCTGCTTACACTTCCGTTGTGTTCCTTAGCTAACTTGATCATTCTTATATGAATAATTCTCCTTTCTGCACTGTTTATTTAGTTTGTTGTGGTATGCCACATAACACCAGAAAAAAACTACTGTACAAGTATTTTATTAGTTTTATAGTTTTCTCTTCAGTTGTCATTTTATAGATACCAAACCAGACACAGCAGCATAAAAGAGAAGTGTCAGGACTATCCAATACTATTCAATAACCTTCCATCTCTTCTTTCTGGGCTTTATTGTACAAATTTACACATCTTTGAGTGCAGGCCTTTTCAGTTACAATGTTATATAAGTTTGACAGTTCAGTGAGTCTGAATTTGTTTGGGCAGTTTTTTTCCAGTTTAATCACAGTGAAAAGCAGAAATATGTATATCCAGTAGTTTTGTTAGTTAAAATCAGTAATATTCATCTCTAAACTTCTTATACAGAACCTGAAGTAAACATATGTGTAGAATAAATATAATGCAGCTATTTTAAGCACTGAGATTAGGTAATACTACTCTAACATATTAATATGAAATGATGAAGAAGAAACAGGAAAAAAAAAAAAAAAGATTCTTAATAGAAACAAATTCAGCAACTTTTCTATGTTTTTAATCTCTCTTTTCCACTCCAAACTCCACTCCAAACTCACTCAGCTAGTGTAATCTGTCTGTTCCAAGACCATATTTATGGTTCATGGCCAAAATTTTTATCTAGATGGGGAAACTGGCTGCATTTTTATATAAAATAGAATAATGAAACAGTTGTAGCATTTTCTTACCCACCACAACTGCAAACTCTGTTCTTAATAGGTTTTCTTAATATACAGTGTAAGAAGAAAAAAGAAAATCAAATTATTCAGCAATAAAGTTCAGATTTACCATAAAGAAAGTTAACGTAACTGTTTCAAAGTTATTGGTTTATGCTGGGAATTTTTATATGAAGAAAGAGTATTACTGAAACACTACAAACAAGCTGGTCTGGGAATTTGGCCAGAATTTGGCTAGGTTCTATCTTCTCAGAAGTCTCAGCTTCATTTTTTGTACTGATGTCTTTGTCCATATTAGGTTCCCTCCTGCACACACTGTGATTAAAAGCATCTTTTCCGACCATAATAAACATACAAAGAGAGACAGGTTTAGAAACACATTAAACTTCATTCAGAAGCTTGGTTGTTTGGAAGGTACTGCAGAAAATGTTGTGACAGGGCCATATTTATCTTTAAATTCATCTATTTATCTGGGCCATATATATCTGTATATCTGTAAACTACTTGCTCAGTAGTTTAAATAGTATCAGTTGGGTGCTTACCTAACTGAAGAAAAAGTGTTATTTGTGTTTTCAAATTTCTTCAGTTAAAAAGGATGTCCAGTATAACCTCTGCAGAAAATTGCCTTTGCTAGACACAGGGACATCTGCTTACATGGTGTTCCCTGTTTATCTCTTCCTTTCTTTCTCCCTGAAGCTGTTTGAATATATAATGGAGAAGACAGGTACTGGACTATGGGTTTTTGTTGTTGTTGTTACCCCTGCACCCTTGTAACACTTGAGACAGCAAAAGTTCACTTCTTCTGTGTTCTTTTTGTTTGTAAATATGATCTGATATTCTGAACCAAAAAGGTACTATTTGAAGAGCCCTACTGGAAATAGAAGAAAGTAAAGGAATTAATTTAGTGTACAGTCGTCTTCAGCATTTAGTGGATAGGAGCATCTAGCTTTTCTCACTGCTCTGGAATAAAATATGTGTATCTCTAAGCAAAGTATTTACTTCTATTTATCAATGTGCTTCACACTTATATAACGATGGAGAATTTAAGTTTCACTTATAAAGTAACACTGGTACATGAGACCTGTGAAGACACAGACACCATGGTGAATTCCCTGTGCACTCTGCCTTCACACACAGTGTTATACAGCAGCTTTGTGTTTAATCTCACACACTGTACCTGTTTTTTGTTTGTTTGTTTGTTTGTTTGTTTTTCCAGAAAATTAACTTAAAATAGATGCTTCATTTTTGTGTTCTGTATCTACTGCACTGTAAGATCATAGAAAATACCTAGGAATATATTCTCATTGCTGCAAAAAGTTTGCAATTTCATGGCAGACCAAGCTGAACAAGACAAGACTATAAATACAGGATGACTAATTGGAGAAAGGTGTTTAGTTTTTCTTTTAGTCCCACAGTTATGTAACTAGATTACTTATTATAAAGCTTGTATTTGTTTAATGACCCAACCAGTTTTTGAGCATTTTAAGAAATGGGATTTTTAGAATCAGGTTCATTAGATTGTGCCTTTTTATGAGACTTTACAAAAGCGAAAACTGATGGATGTTCTACTAATAGATATTATGGTAGGAATTAAGTTCACATAAATCTTTGCCTTTTTTTTAAGGAAGTCTTGGATAGAAGATACTTGATGCATTTTACTTTCATGACACAGGAATTCTCAGGCATGAGAATGATCCATCAACCTGAAGAAAAAGACAAGTGAGTAAACTACTCTCCCTGCATCCTGGAGAGTCTGTTTTACATGAGGATTGTACTGTATGTGCCTTCCTGTTTACCTGTGGTTGTACAAATCCATGAGAGCTTGACCTATTTCTGTCTAACCCATAGCATCTTTTTATGCCATAGAGAAGACAAATGAATAGTATTCAAAAGTTACTTGCTTACATTACAAACAAAACAAAACAACAACAACAGAAAAACCCAAATATTAACTTACCCAAGATAAAATGCAGAAGGTCCATGTGGCAAAATCTGAATACTTCCCTATTCTGTCTCAAAGAAATATGAATCATATAATCATCTTCCAGTGCATTTAGGGAAAAAATGCTGGAAGGATTTTGTTCATAGAAACCCAAAAAGGTATTATTTTTCTTTTTTTTTTTTCTTTTTTTTTTTTTTTCTTGTTTGTTGTTGTTCATTTGGTTGTTTTGTTTGTTTTAAAATCTTCCTCTGTGATATTGGTATTGAGAATGTCTTGATGCTCTTGCAGGCTGTCTTTGATACTGGAAAATTTTTTGGAAAGGTACTCAGCATTTCTATAAGGGGAACATCAAATATCATAAACAACTGTTCGTTCTGTCAAAGTTCAGAGAATCACTCCAAAATGAGAAAACCATTTTGTTCTTCCAAGTGCTGTGGTTATTCTGATGTTCATTCCCCAACAACCCAGAACAATTTCTAAGGATTTGGTACCGGGCTAACCTGAATAGCTTCAATACCTAGCTTCATACATAACAATAGCTTCATACATAACACAAGTCTTTCAAGCAATTTTAAAAAGGGAAGGAAATTATGTTTAAAATAGCAATAGAGAGTAAGTGTAAAAGGACTGATGCTATTATTATACTACTATAACTTGTCTTTTAAAGAGAAGAGTATACTTTAGCTCTCTACTGTTGGCCAACCTTATCCATTATGTTTGCTTGTTAGCATGTTAGTTGCTCTTGCCAGCAAGCATACACATTGAAAGAAGTCCAGCTAAACTTCTTGCTTATTCTGTTCTGAGAATGTCTCCTTTTGAAGCAACTTTGCACAGAACCAGTACCTCTGATGTACTTGAATGCATCAATGCAGATAAAGCATGGAAGTAATAACAAAAAGTTAACCAGAAATATAGATCCAGAAAAATAAATTAATCTACACCTTTATCTATTATTTGCTTGTCTGTGTATAATCTACTCATAACTGAATAGATGAATGATCCTAACTTTCCTTTTTAATTTTCTGGTTGGGTTGTTGTTGTTGATTGTTTGGTTGTTTTTTGTTTCTTGGTAATCAGTTACTGCTTGGGTTTTCTATGCTATTAAATAATATCAAGATAATTTAAAATATATACACAACAGTATGACATAAAACAAATATGTTACATTTCATTTTACATTAGAAATATGTTAGGCTTACATGAAAGAAAGAAAAAGTCTGAGACTCTTGGTTAGAAATCATTCTATTATGGAATTCAACATGCTATGTGTAAAAAAATGAACCTATGAACACATCTATTTTATTTTCTGGTATACAGTGGACAAGTGTTAAACTTACAGCATATTATACGTGTTTTCCAGCAAATATATTTTATCTCTGTGCTAAATTTTCAAAGTATACTTTGGAGAAACACATCACTTTTACTGATAGAACCATTTTATGGCTCTGTTCGGATGTGATAGAACCTTCTTTTCTTAGAGGATCCATGATTTATAGCATTTTCTTTCACTTATTTTAATGATTATTTTTAAAATGCTGCAACATGTTCTGTATTCATGAATATTTTTCATGGATTTATGTAGATTAACACTAGTAGAGGATAAGTAAATATGCCTTATTTATTTTTTACATATCACACTGTAAAATTGTTGAAGGCAAGATAGTTCTGTGTTTTGCTGAATGAGAGAAGCTTATACATCCCCATCTGTAGCCTGACTTATCTGGCATTTGTAACAAATATAGTCCTATAATAATAAAACTCAATATGAAAGAATATAGTGTGTAGAGTTGAAATGCACAGTAGATGGATTAAAAATTAGCAGTTGATACTTTTCTTCAAGCTGACTTCCTTGGTTTTAAAATGTTGTAACACATTTATCTGAGCTTTTAGTGACATCACTACATAGTGCTGAAACACAACCAAATGCAACTGATGTTAATACCTTTGGTACTGGCTCCTTACCTACTCTTTCTATCTGTTCCCCATTTTGATGTCTCCTGACATCATCCATCACCTGGGCAGGTGGGACCTGGCACAGTCACACCAACCCTCTCCGACATCCTGGACCCTCAGGTCTGCATCTTTGTCAGTCTTAAAGTCACAGTTCATGTGCAGTTTCTTGGTAGTCCATTGCTTAGTGTGAGTGACCGTCTTGTCTTTGTTGCCATTACGTTTGTTTGCCATGTTTGTGTCTCTGTATTTTATTGCTTTCCCCTTTTCCTCAGTGCCCACTTGAGAAGGTCTTATCAGATGACCGTAATGGAAGAAACTTTCTCACACTCCACGTATCCTTACAAGAAGCGCGACTGACTGGGCTTGGTCCTGGTTAATACTTCTGTTACTTGTCGGTCAGGTTTGTGTCTGTCTGTCTTCTTGTTTATGGCTTCCTCATTTTCTTAATATCCTCTTTTGTGTTGAGAAAGTTGTTGAGCAGACAACCTTTAAAGGAGCAGACACTCACCTTCCACATATTGTACAGGAACTATGGCAACTGTTATGGCTCTGCATCATAAACTAGATACTGACAAAAGCATTCCTTGAAGTTGAAATATAGATTTGATTAAGAGAAATAATTTTAAGGACACCAATTCACTTAGTATCACAAAGTGTCATTTTGTTCCAATGTGCTGAAATTCTTCCATAATAAGGTTCATAAATCCCATGCTTTCAGACCAGTCAAGCAGAAATTTTTTGAATATATGATCACAGGAACATTTTCAAAGTCAAGCAAGCAGTAAAATTTGAAATTGAACTCTTTATTTACACATGCATTTTTATTAGAGACATATTTACCCAAACTCAAGAATAAATATTGGAAAATGTAAATTGAATCCACTGCATTATCTTCTCTCAGCATTGAAACACTCCATCTCAACTTTTACTTCTTAGCTGTGTCTTTCAGGGCTCCAGATGATTTCCACTTTAAATTTCTGCAGTTTATAGTAGTAGTACTGGCTAACAATATTTTGTTGCAAAAGGATAAGCCTGTAGTGTTTTGTACATTGGCTTAAGATAATAGGCTTCTCGTGTTAGAAAAGCAGTTCTAACAGATTGGAGATGCTAGAAATAAGTTGTTTTTGCTGCTGTTGTTAATAAATAGGCAGCCACTCAGCTTTTGTAGTTAGCACATAATGTAGTTCATAATAGTAGACCTAGTATTCTGATCTTTCAATAGGTTCACTCCATTTTTGTATATTATATGTGTGAATATCTCTGCTGACTTCAATCTATTTTTGAAAATGGCTGTGCATTTAAAGTTGGTTCTTGTCTCATAACCCTTGGTTTCCCTATATGAGCTGGTTGTTAGTGTGTCCCATAGTATTACACATGAGCTACTTTGTTACAGATTGGTGATATCAGTTAATCAGGTGTTAAAGCTAATGCAGCCAACCTTACTCTGAACCAGAGAGTGGCAATTTCACAGAACTTCTTGCTTGCTCTCTTTGCTGCTGAATCTTGCTTGCAGTGAATGTTTGACAATAGTCCAAGGCTTTGGCTAACTCTGCTAGCTGTGGTTTTAGTTGTATTTCTAGCTATATTCCTAGCACTTCCTTACAAATAGGAAAATGTTCAAGTAGACAGAGTTGTGACAAAGAAAACAATCTAAATTCTTATTAAATTAATATAAAGAAAAAAAAAATCAAAACATTTAAATGATTGGTCTGTAATTCTGAGTTTGTTGCTTGAAAGGTTTCACCTGCTAATCTTGCTAAGTAAGTAGGAAGATGGACAAAGTTGAAGATACAACTAGTGGAATAAACTTCTAACACAAAACTTATATGCACAAACTTATATGCACAAAAAGACATGAGGTCTGTGCATGACTAATTCTGATGAAAAAAAAAGCATGAAAAAGATGCAGAGATTGCAGTGAGGTGGAAATGAGTTCAGTTTTGGAACTATAATCAGGAAAACAAACAAACAAGCAAACAAAAACAAAGCAAAACAAAACAACAACAAATGTAGACCCTTTCTGTGAAGAATGCTGTAGGCCATGAAAAGAGACTGCAAGTTGGAACGCCAGGAAAAATAAAGAATCTGTGAAGATTATATAGAAGAGGTATTTAAGGAATTCAATGCTAAAAGTTCTGACAGATTTCATTTATGTAGTAGTTGTGGATGATGTTACTGTTGTTGTTTTGACAGAGCCTTTAAAGAAGCTTTTCTACTGTATATATCAAATCTAAATAGCTCCTCTTACCCCAATACTTGACGGATGCCTTTAAAAATATTGTTAGAAATGAAATAATCATGCATATTTTCAAATGTGAATCAAACTGGATGTGCTGCCTGGAGCTTCATGTTCAGTCAGAGGTTGAATTAAGGAGACCTCCTTGCTCTGAATACAAGCTCTGAATTAATTCTGAGAATCATGGGAGACCTGTAATCAAACACTGTGTACTAGTCTCATGCAAATCAAAATTCCCCTGGAGTTAAAAGCTTCTGAATGTGTATGGAAACACTAAGTCTGATTTAGAGTACACCTCATGCTTTGTAAAAATAATAATAATAAATGCTAACATCAAGGAAAATGTTCAGCTAGTCTATATTAAAACAGCTATTTTTTATTTTATTTTATTTTTATTTCTAAGATAGTACAGTAAATTCAGATTAAAAGACGACTATAATTATTAATGGTTACCTTTCAGGAATATTAGACTTCAGGTAACCCAGAAAAATCTTGATATGTAAAAGTAGGCAAGTGGGGTATTTCTCAAAGCTGTCTAGAGAGTCAGCTTTGTAATTTGAAGAGCCAACTCTTAGACTCTGTTATGCTATAGTAAAAGGAGTTGAGAAGAACTCATTGAGAAGAAGAAATCATCAATTCAAACTGAACCATCCTGGAAGATAGTTCTTCAGAAAAAGGAAATTAGTATTTGGAGTGGATAAAGTCTACGCAATATTGAACAAAATATACACAGAAAGTGTTTGCAGTACATTGGACTTCTATTCAAGAGCAAGGGTCACACTACTTTAGAATGAGGACTTAATCAACTAAACTTCCTGACATGTCAATAATTATACTCACCAATACCTGCAGTAGCCTTAAAGAGGTAAAAAATATTCTGAAAATTATACCTGTTTTATTCAGGTTTTATTCCAAGTACATTTATATATTCTTCCTTTGGTGCACTCAAAGTCCCAGTTTTGGTGTCACCTTCCAGGTGGATACATGTGAGATCCATCTAGATACTGTTGCCATTGTCAACATGAGTCTGCTCTTGACTACAGTGTACTTCAAACCTGCCTTGTCTTTGCTCCTGCTGAGATCCTGAGCTAAAAGTGGAAGAAAATGAATTCAGGTATCATTTCAAAGAAAAGTTGATGCTTTAACTTCAACCCTTTAAGAGAGATAATGGTGATATAACACCACTAAAAGGGGAAGAAATTATTGCAAAGACAGATGTCTTTACATGAATGTTTGATACATCCTAATACCAACGTATTGCTAGTAATATTTCACTATTTTCTCCTCTCCTATTTTAGCCATCTAATAGCTAAGTGTCTTGTATATGTTCACTTTCTTTCAAGTACTTTCCAGAGTTGGAGAGGAAAAAGAAAAGGAAAAGAAATCTTCAGAAATAAGTTAATTTAATTTATTTTAACAACAGTCTTTGGTATCCCCCAGATGATGAATCAGTTTTTAATATTTAAAGAATTAATTTTAAGATTTTCTAGGCAATTTAAAGACAGTTAAAATTAAGTCACTTGAAGTTCTGTGATCTAAAAATAAGTTTTAACAAATAATAATAAAAAGACCTATTAAAAGAGTAAAAATATATAATAAAAGTAATGATACATGCATATGAGAGAATGTACTAGTCTAGAAATACTGAGTCCCATAGAGTAGACTTAGTCTAGAAAAAAAGTAAATATCTGTATTATGGCAGGTGTTTTAGAAAACCACTTCTCCTGTATTGGTCTACTTAGAAGAAGACACCATGAAACTAAGAGGAAATATATTTGTAATAGTGGAGAAAAAGTATTTCCTTTTTAAGTTGAAATGGATCTGTTGAACTCTCCATTGTAGAATACTACATTGATGAACAGATTTGTAAACGTAAGCTACTAAAAAGAGTAACACTATGCAGCTCTATGCAGTAGGGAAAAAAGGGTTTTAGATCCTAATTCTTCGAAGTATAAAGTGTCATTAGAATATTTTTTTTGTCCATATAATACCATTGTAGTTATGAATGCTAATGAGACTTTATGCCTTACTATGGAGGCATATATAATTGCTGAAGAGAGGGTAATTATTCTTCACAGTATTATGGTAGTTTTTTATGGTCTGGCTACATTAAAAATCATTTAAAAGATTTACAGAAGATGTTTTGTGAAGAACATAAAATATTTATTCAACTCATTAATTTATAAAACTTCCCAACACATATGCACACACACACTAATATATACATGGGTCTGTCTGTCTGTTCACACACATTTAGACTATAATTAATTAATGTGCCTATTCATCACAGCCTGGTGCTTCAGAGATTGGTCAAATTTACAAAAATATTTTAATTCTTTGATGTATGAATGTCAGAGGCAAGTGAAACAGAAAAAATGTTACTGCGCTCATGAAGATATCTAGATATATATTTACGTTCATTAGATTAGTCATATAGAATTAGTAATGGTAGCATTTAGAATATGGCATTTCTGAGCAACCTATTTTGGAATGACTGCTTGTCTTGGGACATATGATACTTCTTCAGAGAATCATCCATTCCTTCTTCTGGTTGTTGGGTTAAAAAATCTTGAGTTTATGATAACAAAGATGATCAGGGGTCATAATATCCTTCTCGCCCAAGAAAACAGTGCAGTATTCTTGCACTTCCTTTCCTAAGGTATTTGTGATTGTTAGCACAGCTTGACATTAGCCCAAAGGGAGACACAGGTGCTCTATATGTCTGACAAGCCAGGTCAAAAAAGCTTTGATTTTATAGTTCTGTGGCTCCCATTGCAACTATGTTTTATAGGATGTGTTTGGCTGCAAATCATGTAATTGAAGTCTGGGTAAAAAAGAAGAATGGGTCTCTACAACCACTTTCCCCCAAACTATTGTTCAATGGAGGAAGAAAAAGAAGAAATTACAGGATCTGCCCACTGTTTGTAAATACAGGACAGATTAGATCAACCCAGATTAGATCCACCCAGACATTTGATGAAGTTTGTGAGATCTTTATCAAGTAACTAATCCTGCCACTTGGTGAGATGAATGAGTTGTGGAAGATTTTGTTTAGGCTCTACTGTGAAAGGGAGTAGAAGAATACACTATGGATGCATACTACCTAGCAGAAGGTTTTATCATGAAGAATCGTTCAGATAAGCATCTCACATGTATCCAAAATTTAATATTTATTTACTGCTAAACAAATATACATAGTAAATTGTGATATTAAAGATAGTTTGAAACAATTCTCATTTCTTTTAGTTTAGTTTTACAACGTGTTCTACCAGGAAGATCCATATTTTTCTAATTATTTTTACTATTGTTAAGCTGCTTTGTAATCAGACTAATAACAGATTTTGTTGTAGTAAGGTGTTCTGTTGTTTTCATACTTTCCGTTCTTCTTCCATATAGGAATGACACAATACTTCCTTAGCTGGAAACACAGGATTAAATTATTATTCCAGTTTCAAATTTTGTTTAGAAGCAGAAAGAATGGCCAGACATAAATTTGTTGTGGTTCTTACGTGCATAAAAAATGACTTTATGCCAGACCTCCAGCCTCTTATATGTACTCTAGTGTTTATGTGGTCTTTTCACCATTGTTACTACAGCAGCTTGACAGAAGATGTTAACTAACATGGTCTCTTTGTGATGTTTGTTTTCATCTTTTCCAAGGAAATGGCAGGTTGTCCAATACAGCAGTTATGGTGTTACCAGATACTGAAGAGCAGGCAAGTTCCAGGAAACCAAATTAGCATCAACCTATTCCATTCCCCTCCTCTTTGACAGTGTGAAAAGAGGGGAAGAGGCATTTGTCCTGCCATTCCAATGATTTTCTAGAAATTAGTGCCATCCTTTAGTATTGGGGTCTGGCAAATACCAGAATAATTAATGCTTTTTGAAATTTGTAAACTTAAAGCAAGCCCCTTAAACTGTACATTATTTTTCAGTGAGATGCTTACTTTCCTGGTAAAAGACTAACAAAATATTTTATACTGTACATTTAAACTTTACTACATAGTCATTATGATGTTATTACTACAAAACACTTTATAGATAAAGATGCTCTCCATAAAGATAAAAAGTGTAGGGCCTAAGGCAAACTGTGAGGAGAATATGTTAATCTCCAGGAGAGAATAAATAAGTGAGCTGTTAAAAAAATGATGTGACCTTTCTTTTATTTACATCTTTTTAAATCCAGTATTGAAAGATTTTTTATTATTTTTTTATTATTATTTTTTTCCACTTTTTGAACATACCCATTAGAAGTTGTGTATCCCTGTTTGTAACGTGATGTTAAACAGAAAGGTTTGTAATATGTATTGTGCATTTCTCTTCATGTGCAAAGATGATCAAAGACTTTTTTGAAAATGTTGCTTTTAAATAATGCTGATTGCAACAAGCAAATCAATCTTTTCCTTGGGAAGCTGAAGTGCCAGCTCAGAAAAACAAAACAAAAACAAACAAACAAGAAAACAACAACAACAACAAAACACAGCTTTTCACTTTGCATCTTAAATATTTGTAAAAATGTACTTTGAAAGGAACAGCAACCAATGCTGCCAGTGAAATACAATCCATGCTTTCTGTCTGCAAGACAGCTTTGTTAGAAATACAATAAAGAATACCACTGGTTTCTTTCACCTTGATAAAAGGTTAAGAAGCCTTTAACCCACATTCATGAGTGTGGATTTAAAATAGGCTTTCAGATATACTGCTCATCACACTAAACAATAGATTGTGTGTTGTCAGAATGAACAGCAGCACGGCATAGGATGAATGGTACAAAGCTCATTAAATTTAAGCCAGTCACACTGAACTTTCCTATAAACAATTGTTATATTTCAGAAACACATCCTCCAGGGAATTAAAGCCCTAATATCAAGAAATATTCTTATCAGTCCTGATTTTATAGAGATGTTCCCTAACCCAGACTCCTCTTCATAGGTATTTCTTTGCAAAACTGGTGATTTTACCATCTTTTCATAGCCTGTGCATTACAGAAGTTGATGAATGGTGCTGGAAGGGTGTCTGCAGGGCCTATGGGAGAACTCTAAGGAGTTTGTAGGTCACTCAGTGAGAGCAAGTGTACTTGGTTTGGCTGGGATGGAGTTAATTTTCTCCCTAGCAGCCCATATGGTTCTATTTTTTATTGATGACCAAATCAGGGTTGACAACACATTAGTGCTGACAACACATCAATGTTTGTTGCTAAACAATATTTTCACATCATCAAGGCCCTTCTATGTTTCTCACAAACAAGTGGTAGAGGGAAGACAGGCAGGATAGATGACCCAAGATGACCAAATATATATGTCATGTCATTTAGGGAGATGTCATATTCTCAACTCATGTCATGATCTCATGTCATATTCAGCGAGCACACCAGGGGTTGTTTTTGCAAAGCAGTTGTTGCTGAGGGACAGGCTAGATGTGGTCTCTGCAGGCAAGTGATTGCTTTTGCATACTGTGGTGTTTGGGGGTGAGGAGAGGGTGTTTGTTTCCCTTTCACTTATTAAACTCTTTGTGTCTTGACTCATTAATTTTCTTTCTTTTGCCCTTCTGATTCTCTCCCAGATTGTTCCAGGGTAGACTGAGAGAGTGACTGGATGGGACTTTACTGGTCTAAGAAGGCTTATAAGGGATTTAGATGGAATTTTGATGTTTAGATGTGCAACAGATGTGAGGCTGTACTTGGCATGCACAGAAGACCAAGGTCCAATGTGCAATTTAAAACTGAGGGCTGTCTTGATTTAGGTAGTCAAAATAGTTCTCATTGTCTGATATCTGCTTCTTAGGCATCAGAAATGGGCAGTATGAACTCATCTGTCATAGTCTAACAGCATTAATCACAGAATCATAGAATCATTTAGGTTGGAAGAGACCTCCAAGATCACCTAGTTCTACCTCTGACCCAACACTAACAAGTCCCCCACTAAACCATATCACTAAGTTCAACATCTAAACGTCTTTTAAAGACCTCCAGGGATGTTCTTGAACTTTCTACTCAACCACTTCCCTGGACAACCTATTCCAATGTCTAACAACCCTTTCAGTAAAGAAGTTTTTCCTAATAGCCAACCTAAACCTCCCCTGGCACAACTTTAGCCCATTCCCCCTCATCCTGTCACCAGGCACGTGGGAGAATAGACCAACCCCACCTCACTACAGCCTCCTTTAAGGTACCTATAGAGAGTGATAAGGTCACCCCTGAGCCTTCTCTTCTCCAAGCTAAACAGTCCCAGCTCCCTCAGCTGCTCCTCATAAGACTTGTTCTCCAGACCCCTCACCAGCTTAGTTGCCCTTCTCTGGACTTGCTCAAGCACCTCCATGTCCTTCTTGTAGCGAGGGGCCCAAAACTGAACTCAGTACTCAAGGTGTGGCCTCACCAGAGCTGAGTACAGGGGGACAATCACTTCCCTGGACCTGCTGGCCACTCTGTTTCTTATGCAAGCCAGGGTGCTGCTGGCCTTCTTGGCTGCCTGAGCACACTGCTGGCTCATATTCAGCTGACTGTCAACCAATACTCCCAGGTCCTTCTCTGACAGGCAGCTTTCTAACCCCTCATCTCCCAGCCTGTAGTGCTGCTTGGGGTTGTTGCTCCCCAGGTCGAGGACCCGACACTTGGCCTTGTTGAACTTCATACAGTTGGCCTCAACCCATTGGTCCAGCCTATCCAGATCCTCCTGCAGAGCAGGACCCTTGAGCAGATCAACACATGCACCTGACTTGGTGTCATCTGCAAACTTATTGAGAATGTACTCGATCCCCTCATCATTCATATCTGAATAATGATGGAAAGCCTACAATTTAATTTTCTTTACATTAATCTGATATTTTCTAGAGGAACTATTCATCTCTCATTCACTTGTGAGACAACTATCCAGATTGTATGAAATCAGAGCCCTGTGAGACTTCTTTTTGGTCTCTAGACTATCACTAGACTATCAGTGATGGTAGCTACTTGCTAGCTAGCATAACTTGCTCTTCCCACAGCAAATATTATCCTTTTGAATTAGCAGCTAATATGAGGCAATCTGTTCTGATTTGTATATAGCTATACATAAATTGTCTCACCGTGCTGAGTGATCTTTGGCTTCAATTATATCAGGAAGTCTTAAATATAGTCTTTCTAAAAACTCAATTTTTTAACATCATAATTTCTAAACAATTTTATATTACATTGATCTGTTTGAATTTTTGTTTGGTTGTTTTTTGTTGTTGTTGTTTTCCCTATGTTGTTGGTGTCTGAGGTAGGCTTATCTCCATAGGCATAAATAGTCATATCTTAGGTGAGGTGGACTCTGCCAGGCTTGTTGTTGTTTATATAGCTTTGAAAGTTTACATAGAAGTCTCAGTATTACCCTGAGTTCCAGCTAGTGACAATTTCCAGGTAGGTTTCTGTCAGTTTACAGATGTTTCTTACTAATAAGGCCCTGTAATAATCATAAAAATAAAATAAAATAAAATAAAATAAAATAAAATAAAATAAAATAAAATAAAATAAAATAATAAAATAAAATAAAATAAAATAAAATAAAATAAATAAATTGAAAGGCACTGGGTAATTTCATTTCTAATGATCCCCTCCACTGATGCTAAAATTTGTTCTTTTTTTCATTATAAAGCATTCATTTCTCATTGTGTGAATGTTTAAATGCTCGTGAACAAGTTTAATCATTTTTAAAACTTGTAGTATAGCTCTGACTTTTTCTTAGCAGAAAGGTCCTGCAAGATTTGATGGTATTTTCGGAAGAATACCATTTTAAAATATACTATAGCATTATTTTGAGTTTAGCTCACTGGAAACAAACAAACAGGAAAAGATACAAACTTCCTCAGATGATCAAGGAAACCAAGACTTTTTTTTTTTCTTTTTTTCTTTTTTTTTTAATCCCTCTGTGCCCTCAGTAACTCTTTTAAAAAAGGAGTTCGTATTGAAGAAGACATGGTTTAGAAGATCTGTATTCTAGGCTGTAAACAGTTAATAGGAAACAACCTTTTAGTTAAGCATCATTACTCAAATTGTTATTGCACTTGCCAGCTATGATGAAAATTAAGATACCCTATGATGTCTTGCATAAATATTGTGGTTGAACCCCAGCAGACCCCCTGGCACCACACAGCCGCTCGCTCATTCTCCCCTGGTGGGATGAGGGAGAGAAACAGGAAGGTAAAAGTGCAAGAATTCATGAGTTGAGATAAAGACTGTTTATTAAATAGAGCCAAAGCTTCATGTGCAAGCAAAGCAAAACAAAGTATTAACACACTACTTCCCATTGGCAGGCAGATGTTCAGCCACTTCCAGGAAAGCAGGGCTCACTATGCATAACAGTTTCTTGGGAAGACAAATGCCGTCCTTCAAATGTCTCCCCCTTCCTCCTTCTTTACCTTAGTTTTTATTGCTGAACATGATGACATATGGTATAGAGTATCTCTTTGGTCAGTCTGAGTTAGCTGTCCTGGCTGACACCCCTCCCCTAATTCCTGTGTACCTGCAGCCTCCTCACTGGAGGAGCAATGTGAGAAGCAAAGGAGTCCTTGGCTCTGTGTAAGCACTGCTCAGCAACAACTAAACCATCCTGTGTTATCAACACCGTTTCCATCAAAAATCCAATCCAATCCTATAAGCCTCTACAAAGAAAACTAACTCCATGCCAGCCAAAACCATGATAATTTACTAACATATTTGATTTACATGTGAAGCAATAACATCACAACACAAATTAGCTATTGGCAAATGTTGCTTCTTACTATCACAAATATTTGTGATAAGACTGGTGTTGTTTTCTCATTCTTCTGTGTGCTCATGTTGTTTAAACTGACATTCATCATCTTTGGTAATTATCTGGAGCCCATTTTCCTGTAGCTATTTGAAGATTTTTAGTTTTCTGACTATCATTTCCAATATCTTGTTATAATAGGGAATTTCTTCCTTGGCAAAATATCTAATATTCAAACACTTCATAAATCAAAAGATATTAAATATTTGAATCAATGAAATTAGTATTTTGCTTATCTCACTATACAGATAATTTGATCATTTTTTTTTTCTTTTTTTTTTTTTTTTTTTCCTCTTCTTTTTGTTCCCTTGGAGTTTCACATCCTAGTCCACAAGATTCTACAAAGTTGTTCAAGTTCCTAACAGTCTCTTATAATGATGCTTTATTTTCACATTTTCTCAACAGATTAGTTTTCATATACAGCATTCTATCTGTCAGTTGTTTGAATCAAAGCCTGTGACTTGTTAATTTAGTTTTACTGTAGAAGGTTATGATAGTTTTACTGTAGAAGTTTATGATAAAGACTTTTCAGACTAGCACTCAGGATAGAAGTGTTTGAAGTTTTATGCTGGCTGTATTTGTACACCTTTAAGCTTAGTATTATATTTCTAGCACAACTCTCTCAAGAAGAGAAGGCAGAGTTTTTCTAACATTCCAAATTCCTAAAACACATCTGAATAATAATCTCAACTTTCTTTAACAATAAATAAATAAATATAACAATGTTGCTTTATAAAGAATCAGAACATATGTTTGCACCCATAAATTCAGTACAGAAGTGCTTAAAATTTTGACTCCTGAACTTGAAAGTCATAGCCCTACTAGCCAGGTCATACAACAAAGCATTTTAACTTCTTTGTACCTATAAATCACTTCTCATTTCAGATTCTTCTATCAAGATATTTATTACTGACAAAACAATTAAAACTTTTTTTCTCAAATTAGTGTAGATATTTTTTTTTTTTTTTTTCCAAAAAGCCTTTTCCTTGAGCTTGAATATTGCTGCTGTCCTCCAGGTACATCACAGAATGCATTATGATATAATCATTTTTTATGCTGTTAATAAATGAATATAACTATCTAGCATTCTTTTTCCATTAATACTTTTTCTTGTATTTTCTGCTTTTCTGTAGTTTGTTTCTTTACTGTGTTTTTTAATTGACTTAGAAGCTGTAATGGAAATTCCTCAAAATTTTCTTCTGTCTTAAATTTAAACTGCATAACCTGCATGTTGGGCCTTGTAATAGCTCTCCCCAAAATACAATTTAGAAAGCTTATTCAAAAAATAATCTCATGTTCAAGCACGGAATGCATACATATATTGTTTATTTTTTATTTATTCTTTGTTGTATAATAAAATAATAAATATCTATATTTATTATTTATTATTGTATATTTATTTATTTTCCTAAGAAGGGACACATTATTCACTGGATTGCTGAAATCATAATGCTGAAGTAGATAATATGGGTACAACCTAACATTAATCAGAATTCATCCAGAAAGTGCATGAACCACAGTGTTAAAATAAAATAATAATAATAATAATAAAAAAAAAATCCGAATTTGGGTTGTAAACTTAATAAACCTGGTACATTTCGGTTATGTTTACAAGTTCTCTGCTTCTGGATAAATTCCATAAGATTATCAAATATGATGAGCTGAGAGCTATGATTAATCAAGTGAGAGTCTGAGACTTTATGGGAGTATTAAATAGTAGACTAATGTGAGTGAGATTGTGATGTATGTTGGCTATAGGCCACCTGATCAGGAAGAACTAGAGGACAAGGCCTTCTCCAGTTCTACAGACAGTAGTCTCATGTTCACAGGCCGTAGCCCTCATAGGGTTCTTCAATCCCCCATGTGTCTGTTGGAGACAAAACACATCAGGGTTTAAGCAATCCAAGAGATTTTTAGAGTGCATTAATGACAACTTCCTGACCCAAGGGATACAACACTCAATCAGGAGAGGTGTTCTGCTGGACCTTATACTCACCACCAGCAAGAGCCTCATTGCAGCTATGAAAGTCAGGAGCAGCATCCGCTGCACTGACCCTGAGATGGTAGAGTTCAGGATGCTGGAAGAAGGAAGCAAAGCTAAAAACAAGTTCACAATGCTGGTGTTCAGGAGAATATTCTTTGACCTCTTCAAAGATCTGCTTGGAAAAGTCCCTTGTGATAAAGCCATGGAGGGAAGAGGAGCCCCAAAAAAGGTGCTTATTATTCAAAGATCACATCCTTCAAGCCCAAGATCAGTTGATCCTAGCAAGCAGGAGGTCAAGCAAAAATGTCAGGAGGCCAACATGGATGAACAAGATGCTGCTGGAAAAACTCAAGCACAAAAACAAGGCATGCAGAAGGTAAGCAGGGAGAGGTCACCTGAGAGGAATACTGAGATGTCCAAGCATGCAATGATGTATTTAGGAAAGCCAAGGCCCCAGTAGAACAGAATCTGACTAGTGATGTCAGAGATGACAAGAAAGGCTTCTGTAGGTACACAAATAACAAAAGAAAGGCTAGGGAAAATGTCCATCCACTGCTGAATGAGATGGGGGAGCTGGTTACACAGGATAAGGAAAAGGCTAAGGTTCTGAATGCCTTCTTTGCTTCAGCCTTTACTAACATGATTGGTCTTCAGGAATGCCAGGTTCCAAAGACCAGGAGGAAAAAGTGGAGCTAGGAAGATACAACCTTGGTTGAAGAGGATCAAGTCAGACAATACTTCAATAAATTCAACTGAACATAAGTTCATGGAACCCAATGGTATGCACCAGTGCTGGAAGGGACCCACAAGAATCATCAGCTCCAACTTCTGACACCACATAGGTCTACCGAGAAATTCAGACCACAAAAGCATAGCTTTCAGACTATAGAAGCATTTAGAGCACAGTCCAAATGCTTCTTAAACTCCTACAAGCTTGGTGCGGTGACTATATCCCTGGGGAGCCTGTTCCAGTGTGTTCCAACTTCTCCCCACCACCACCTCCCCCAAACTATTCTTTTTTCATATATTTTTTATTTATTTATTTATTTATTTTATTTTTTTCCCCACTAACTTCTAACACTCTTTTATATCCTAACCTTTTATGTCCCCTCCCTGGGATGACATTTAGCACAATTTGGGTGAAGAGTTGAGTACTACAGCCAAATATGTTTAGCATGTACTTCTTCATTAATCTCATCATATTCAAGGATGATAGCTTTAATATTCATTTTACACATAATGAAGCAAAAGGTTTCACTTGGGCATAGTGGCCCTCAAGATTCTGTTCTGCCACCAAAACAGGGTCATCCCACCAACACAAGACTTCAGCAACCTCACATATCAAGTCTACAGACCTCCATCAACAATGTTTGGGCTTTATTAAGGCTTTTGGTACTGTCCACCATTAGATCCCCATAGACAAAGTGGTGTTGTATGGACTGGATGGGCAGGAAATGAGATGAATTGAAAACTGGCTGAATGGCAGGGCCTAGAGGGTTGGAATCAATGCTGTGACATCTAATCAGAAGCCAGTAACTAGTTGTGTAGCCCAGGGGTTAACACTGGGTCCAGTCCTGTTTAACATCTTCATTAATGACCTGAATAATGGAGAAGTGAACGCACAGCAAATTTGCATGGTACAAAACTGGGAGGAGTTGTGCTGCCATCTAGTGGGACTTTGACAGTCTGGAGAAATGGGCCGATGGTAACCATAGAGTTTAACAAAGGGAAATGCAAAAGGGAGGAACAACCCCAAGCACCAAGACATGCTTGGGCCCACCCATGTCAAAAACAGATTAGCAGAAAAGGACCTAGGGGTTGCCCTTGTGAACACCAAGTTGAACATAAGCCAGCAATGTGTTCTTGCAGCTCAGAAAGCTAATGGTATCCTGGCCTGAATGAGGCAAGGTCTGCCAGCAGGTCAAGGGACAAGATCCTTCCCCTCTACTCAACACTGGTGAGGCCACCCTTGTGTTGAGTCATGAGGTTCAGAAATTACTGCCTTGCTTTATAAACTGCTTCTCAGAGGGGAGCCTAGGTCCAACTGGATCTAATACTACTCCTAGACTTGGTCAAAGTTTTACATCTGAAGGATTGTGTATATCGCCACTTAATAGAATCAATGTTTGCCTGTTTCAGAGCCCTGCCAAAGACTTTCACTGAGACATTTTCACAAAGCTGAAAAGATAGCTAATTTAGTAAGGTGGCAGATAAATTCAAAATTGTCATTGATAAATTTTCTTACTGCAACAACTGAACTTTAGTTAATTGTTCATTGCTTTAGATATCAGAATTTTTCCAAGTAACATCTGACAGAGTCAGAGGCAAGAGGTTTACTAAAGAGGCATCTCTGCTAGGGAAGGAGAGAGGTCCAGGCCTGTCAACCCACCTGATAACTGGGGTTCTTCTCCTCAAAACAGAAGCTTCTGAATACCAGATTGGTACTTTTGGTGAGGTGGGACTAAGTTATTTTATTTATTTATCACTTATACCTAAAGGAAGGTTGCAAAAAGAATGGAACAAGGATCCTTTCTGTTGCACCTGGTAACAGAACAGGAGGCAGTGGGCACAAACTAAGACACAGGAGATTCCCTCTGAACATCATCAAGCACATTTTCTGCTGCTTACGTGTTGCTCCTTATTGAGAGTTAGGTAGTGTTTATATTCCAAACTATCACAGTAATATTTCTTTATCACAGTAAAATTTCTTTAATCCAATAAATTATCTGGAATGTTGAAATTAATAATGTCCATGAATGTTTCCATTCAAGGGAAACTAAGCACAAACATTTTGAGTTTTAAAGCAGGATTGATATATTTTACGCTTTCTACACATACCTTTTTTCAGCATCCTTTCTTTCTTTCAGCAACTTTTCTTTCTTCCTTCCTTCCTTCCTTCCTTTCTTTTTCTTTTTCTTTTTCTTTTTCTTTTTCTTTTTCTTTTTCTTTTTCTTTTTCTTTTTCTTTTTCTTTTTCTTTTTCTTTTTCTTTTTCTTTTTCTTTTTCTTTTCCTTTTCCTTTTCCTTTTCCTTTT
>NC_048926.1:56721917-56736521 GCF_011077185.1 Oxyura jamaicensis | reverse complement strand
CTTCCTTCCTTCCTTCCTTCCTTCCTTCCTTCCTTCCTTCCTTCCTTCCTTCCTTCCTTCCTTCCTTCCTTCCTTCCTTCCTTCCTTCCTTCCTTCCTTCCTTCCTTCCTTCCTTCCTTCCTTTCCTTCTTTCCTTGACTCTTTCCTTGATTCTTTCCTTGACTCTTTCTTTCTTTCTCTCTTTCTTTCTTTCTCTCTTTCTTTCTTTCTGACAATTTAATAATTTGGCAAGCTTTTTTTTTCTTCTTTTTTTTTTTTTTTCTTCACTATCATGTGGGTGACCACTTTAGCAACCATTGCACGGCATTTAAAATATTGCTACATAATTTGACTTAGAGTTTGACTTAGAGGATTTCTTGTGATATGAGGAAATATGGAAGTATTCAGTAGATAAAATTATTTTCAAATTATTCAAATAGTTTTGGCAGTCATCAGCCTCTCAGCTACTTGACCATTAATTTGTGTCTTTAGGAAAAAATAGTCACAACTCCAGGATTCTTGTGTTTAGTAAAGATATTTTCTTCAGAGCTCTTTGCTTTCCTCTAGAGAATTTGAAAGTTATTTTGATTAATTAAAAGTCATTTATGCAGATCAAAAATCTGTTCCAAGCCAATACATCTTTCTGCATTTTATGTGGCTTCTCACTAGAGTTCCTTGGCTTTCTACAAAATTGCTTTTGGTTATCAATAGAAAGATGAAGGATTCTTATACCTGTTGGAAGGAAAGGAGAAAATAAGAACATACGGTACTGCAGGTGATTAAGGTTGGAAAAAGTTGGGATCTGAAATGCATTACAAAAAAGGCAATTTATTTGTCCTCATTTTTCCTCATCTGGGACAGGTGGTGTTGGCTGGTACAAAGAAGAAGCTACAAAATCATGAATTTCCCTGCAGAACTGTCTTTTGCAAAAGAGACTACTTCATGCTATGCGAGGCCCTTCTCACAAATCTTACCAAGTAGTCCAGTCTCTGAAGAGATAAATATTGTACCAAATTCAGGGCCCTTATTGCTCAGATTTTTCATCACGTTTCTCATTTGAGAAAAAGTGAGGGTGTTGAAGTATCAGAAAAAATATTCAGAAAAGCTTGAGATGTTGTAGGTATTTCTACAGAAGGGAGCCCTCATAAGAAATTCAGTACAGAATCATCTAGGTTGGAAGAGTCCCCCAAGATCACTTAGTCCAGCCTCTGACCTAACATTAACAGTGGAGGACTCTCCACTAAGCTCTAAATATCACTAAGCTCTAAATCTGAATGTCTTTTAAAGACCTCCAGGGATGATGACTTAACCACTTCCCTGGGCAGCCTATTCCAATGCCTAACAGCAACTGACAGAATTCAACCTTTGAAAAAAATTCTAAAGTTTAAACTATATTATTCTTAGTGTTTACCACATGGAAATATGTCATACTTCACAAACTAAATGATAGCATGTGAATAATTTCTCACAATGGATAAACTTTGTGAGCCAAAAAAAAAAAAAAAAAAAAATTATTTGACTCATCAGCATCCAGTACATTCAAGCGGAGTGGGTGAAAGCCAAACTTATACTATTCAGAGAATAATATGTATATGACTTTTGTGATGATCCCATCGAGTCTAATCTTCTTGCTTAACCACTTTTTTACTACTTTAATAAATATTCTGAAGAGATAAACATTAACATTCTCTTGTCAAATATAAAGCTTTCATTACATCTGAAACAACTGGGCTGAAAGAATTGCAAAAGAATGAGAATGTATAAGCTGTTGGCAGTTAATTTTTTTTTTTCAACTTTGATTTTTTTTTTAAGTCAACAGTTTTGCATTTATATATGTGTTTATTGGCATAGAAAAAAAAATACATTTTTTGCTGTCACAATGGTAGCAATACTAATGCTAAATGTCTTTAATGATATCTTGCTTCAGATAAAAGTTACATTAAAGAATGAAAATGAATGCCTCAATAAGAGCAGTTACAGATGTGTGTCAGAAATTTCAGTTTACCAAAAATGTCAATGCAGTCATATGTTGACTATTTTTCTTCTCATTTTCTACACAGAAATCAATGTTCACAACAAGTCCTTATCACATTCATAAAATGGTGCTGCCAATACTTCTAATCATCTGTTAGGTTCTAGGAGAAGAGAGACAGCCTTAACAGAGCAGGATTCTCTGTACACCTAACAGGAGATTTGAAATTAAGGGTTAACCATAATTTGAAAATACAAAGGAGCAGAGAACAACATCTGTGAAACATAGGAAGGAGAATAACAATATGCAAATAATTTAGTTAATGTCAGCACCTGAAACTCACTTCAGTCTTTGGGAAAAAGATGGACAAAGTGGTCAACTGGGGCATTAAGATAAAAACAATACATCTAGTAGGAGTACAGGAGATACAATAAGACAGAATGAGCTCGGGATAAAAATAATGTCACAAGGATAAGCTTGAGAAGTGGACCCACGTGAACTTAATGAGGTCCAAGTTCAGGGTGCTGCATCTGGGTCAGGGCAGTGCAAGACAGGAGTTCAGACTGGGAGAAGAACTCGCTGGGAGCAGCCCTGTGGAGGAAGACTCAGGAGTGCAATATTAATCATCTTGAAAGACTTTTCCAATGCAGATGATTCTATGACTCTAAGAAAGTTAATAAAAACTTTTTATCAACTGAGTGTTCAGTCCTGGCAGTAGTTTAATACCAAATTTAGGATTCCAAGTAAATTAGATGACAAAAAAAAAAAAGAATATTATTTGAGGAAAGTTGTCCAGAGAACTTTCAACCAAGAGAAAAATCTGTTCCCTTTTCTACTTTATTTTATTTTATTTTATTCTAGTGAAATTTGTGGTTAGCTATACACTTCTTCCTCTAACTTAAATCTTCTCTATCTCTTATCTCTTTGACCATTGCCACTTGTTCTGCAAGTAGCTGATTAAAACCTGGTTATTCTTTGATTAAAACCTGGTTATTCTTTAAAAACACAGTGGATGAAACCTACTTTAACAATCAAGGAAGTCTCAATCTTTACCAATATACAAGAGCAGGCAAAGGAGAGAGGATACCTGCATTTAACTCCCTCAAAATAATTTAGTAGAACCATATAATTGTTTTAATCTGTAGATCATAGAAAAGGCTCTGATAAAAAAAAAAAAAAAAAAAAAAAAAAAAAACTCTAATGAAGTAGTAAAGGAGGTCAAAATCCCAGTTCTTAACCTAAGAAACTTTCTAATGTTGGCTTCCCAGTTAGATATTGCATTCCTTATAACAAGCAGTAAAACATCACCTCCAAAACAGTCATAATGCCTCAGTTACATTGCATACAGACAATAAAATATTCTTAAAACTATATTAACATACAGTATTTCCTTTTTATGAACAACAGAGACATTGCAGTGTTCCCTTTTCCCTCAAAACAGTAGCAGAAATTCAGACTATTACTAGCTTCTGGTTAATAATAGTCTCTCCAGTTGTTTTCTCTTTCCCTCACCTTTATCAGGAGTTATTGTTATACTCCACTGTGCAAGATTTTAAGTATGTCATAGGTGTGTCTTATAACACATCATAGATCATAGAGTCATAGAATGATTCATAGATCAGGTTGCCCAGGGCCTGGTGTCCAACAAGTGGTGACCACACCTGGTGACCATATATGGAAGTTTTGTAAAAGGACAGTGTTAAACAGAAAAGATCCAAATACCTCCAATCCAGAGAAATTTCAAACTTTTAAACTTTTTTTTTTTTTTTTTAATTTCTCTTGATTTCAATATTCAATCTGCACTACTAGAAGTAATAATTGAAATAATTGCTAATTCTTCATAGGTATTAAACACTACTCAACGCATCACAGAAGCCATCTAAGGCCAACGTATACCAGGCAGTATATATCATTAAGCTTGACATTATCAGTAATATCCACCAAGGGATTTCAAAAAATACCTCAAATATACATGGATTATAAGTCTGTTTTTGAAAAATGATAATAATAATGACTCTTTAAATGCTACTTAAATGTCTTGTAAGGGCAAATCAAAACCAACATGAGAATAGTGGACATAAGGGTTATAATAAACAATTATATCCCTTGTACAATTAGTTTCAAGTGCTGATTGCTCATGAACATGTTTTTCAGAGATGCTTGTGTTAGCTTTATTTAATTTGGAGAAATAACAGAAGGATCCAGAGCTTGTACTTTTACAGCACACATGTCAGTGTAACCATGTTACTACTGATACTAATTAAAGTATTTGCAAAGTGCCGTATTGTACTAATTAAAGTATTTGGAAACTACTAAGAGAAATAGTTTCCTTCAATACACTGTTTCGTTATATTGCCCAGAAAGAACAAACCTTACTTTTCCTAGTCTTCTCTACACTTTACTTAATACTACCTAGGCAAACCAGCATTTCTTTATTTTTTCTTAATTGTTTTCTGGCAGTTTCTGTAAACACAGATCTGGCCCTCTGGTTCACTGTACAGTAATGGACCCTCCCAGGGAAGCTGGAAAGCAAACACAGCTTTTACATCTCTTTCATGGAGTTTGCTGGGCTGTGAAAGTAACTGTGATTTACAATGAAGAGTCTGTAGAGTATACTTCATTTAGTTTTCTATTATATGTATTATATGATGGATTACACCCATTAGATATGTTGACTATTGTATTATTTTACAGTGTTCCAGGGAAAGATTAGAAAAAGAAGATAATTGAAGCCCTGTACACACACTCTCGTAATTAAATTCAGTGGCACTATTTGGTAATAAATAAAGATGCTTCCTATTATACTGGAAGCTGGAGAAATTCCATAGGGCAATTTGTCTCCTAGCTACAATGGGGAATAATGGAGTAAGAAACTTTTGGTCAGCCTCAACTGATGTACAACCTTCAGACCGGAGCACAAGAAAATAGGAGAACTCTTTGGAAATTGGGGACATAGTTCTGGTGAGGTAAAGCTGGAGAGATATATGATTTTCTGGGAGAGAATGGGTGGAAGGAATGGACAGTGTTTTAAGAAGCTTAGAGGAATGAAAACATCCAGGAAACTGAGGAGAAAAAAAAAAAAAAAAAAAAAAAAAAAAAAGGCTCATGTGGGCAGGTTTAACCAGAGCAAATGTACCTATATTAAGCAAGGTGATAGGGTATGACATACATGTGACATATATGACTTAAGTTAACATTAGATAAGATACAGCCTTTCATAGGATTTTCCTGTACTATTGCACAATTTCTACTGTTAGTTGAGGACATTTTGAGGTTGTTAAATAAGACTTCACTGCTGATCATGTGAAACGGTTAATATATGCCAACATGTCAAAATAGGGTAAAACTTTTCAGGTTTCCAAGGAATCTTAGAAGAAAGTTATGAAAAAAGGAATTCTGAATACTCTTCCCTGATCTGGCAGTCAGGGACAGGAATTATTTGTCACTGTGAATAATGGAACGAAATATGAAAATATGGTGGGACTTTCAAAGTTGGATTAGCTTGATCACACGTATTCTGAAGTGAACAATTTAAAAAAATGAAAGAAGAAGAAGAAATGAATGAATGGTAATGAGAAGGAAGGGGCTAGGCATTCATATGAAACAGAAGTCTGGAAAAAATGCAGTTGGACAGAAAAAAATAAGGGTAAAAGTGATTAAGACCAATGAGAAAGGTTTTCTATATTAAATGCATGAGGAAACTGAAAATGCTTTTAGAATAGGTCCACTGTAGCTGGAGAAGTGGAAGTCTAGAACAAACAAGTGCTTCTTTTGCTAGTATCTTCCAAAGTGTAATGATTCTGGATTCTGAAAAGGGTCTATATTTTATTCTGATGTGAATGCCTGATATCTAATCATTAATTCTTCTTGAGAATATATGATTAAGCATCTGAGATTTTCTGTCTTTGAAGATGTTATAATTTATTTTCCAGTCATCTTTCAATCTTGTTTCATAAGTTTTATATATTAAACTTGCAAAAGTTTTCACTATGGCGTTTTCCCAATCTTCAAATCATTTTTGTAACTCTTTTCTACATCCCTTAAAATTTGTCAACATTTTTTTTAAGCATAAACTCCAGAACTGACAGTTTTCTAGTATATGTCTCAGCATGGTGATATACAGAGGTAAAGCCTGCTCTGTTTATCTAGCTGGAGAATGCTTTAGCCAGTCCCACTGCGGCATCGTACTGAGAGCTGAAGTTGTTTGTCCACTGCTGACTATATATCTTCTCAGAATTGCTACTTCCTTGGATTTAGTCCTTCAGCATTTTTTTATAGTCTATCTCACTTGTCCACAGGAGTGGAATTCACTTGGCTTATCACTGCCAAGCTAATTATCCCAACCCAGTTTTGTTATGGCCCAAAGTAGACTGTAATTTAAACCACTGTTGAAGGCACTCTGTACAGCTGTGTAAGAGACAGAGACAGAGAATAAGAACCCCTGGAAAGGGATTCATTTTACTCACTTGAATCATCTAATTTAGGAATAAGATGAATTACTGAAAAAAATCTTGATGTCAACTGCACATATAAAACTCTTTTATATATGGGATAGTAACTAATTGAATAGAATATCAACATAATAATCAGCAGAACTGCTAAAATATGCAATTTTCTCATTATTCAGTTTTTGGAAGTCATTGCACACAATATCTCATATTTTGAAAACTCTCAGAATAACCTCAGAGGAGAATACAGTCATTAAGACTATAGAAAATCTCACTTGAAAATAAGCCAGTCTGCTATGACCAGTATTGAGATATACATCTATAAGACCTATACATCTATATGTTTTAATATCAGATGGACTAGTTATCATGGATTGTGATAGTGACTGTAAAATATTTAAAGGAAAGATTTTGTTGGTATTTAATCTAAAATGCAGACTATTATAAGTACTGTGGATGGATCCATACAATATCAGTCATATCACATCAAACCAGTAGAAGTACCTGCAATCAAGAATAGTCCCTGAGGTTCAAAAAACTTGAAGAAAAATGCATAATTTAAAATAAGGAATATATTAATGTGTGTCTAAAATTGACTGAATTTGGGAGAGTCTTATGAAGCTGAAAGCAGTGTTTTTCAATACTTTATTTCCAATTTTTAATTATTATTATTTTTTAATTTATGTCATATATTCTTATTTCCTCAGTGGCTGTATAAGAAAGAATGAATAGCCAGAAGAGCAAGAACTTAATTTGGACAGTGACAGTGCATATATATCTTTGTAAATTTCATGCTGTCTTTTCATGCCTATTTTTCAAGACAGTTACAAGCAATATATAGACTTTCTTTAGCTAATTACAGAAGTCTTGTTAGTGACTTCTTATGTATTGTTTTGGAGTTTTGTGGTCATATTTAAATAGATGTATTCTCACTGATCTTATTTCTGAGTATTCTTTCAGAAGGCCTCTAAACAACTTTCTTTTACATTACTCTGTTTCTACAAACTAGCTTGTAGTCTACTACTCTAGTCTTCTAATCATACTAGTCTACTAAAGTCTACTAATCATAGAGTCATAGAATATCCCAAGTTGGAAGGGACCCATAAGGATCTTCAGGTCTAACTCCTGGCACCGCACAGGTCTACCCAAAAGTTTAGACCATGTGACTAAGTGCACAGTCCAATCTCTTCTTAAATTCAGACAGGCTCGGTGAAGTGACTTCTTCACTGGGGAGCCTGTTCCAGTGCACAACCACCCTCTCGGTGAAGAACATCCTCCTGATGTCCAGCCTAAACTTCCCCTGCCTCAGCTTAACACCTTTCCTGCTGGTCCTATCACTGGTGATTAAGGAGAATAAGTCACCTGCCTCTCCACTCCCCCTCGCGAGGAAGCTGTAGACCACAATGAGGTCCCCCCTCAGCCTCCTCTTCTCCAGGCTGAACAGGCCCAGTGACCTCAGCCGCTCTTCATATGTCTTCCCCTCAAGGCCCTTCACCATCTTCGTCGCCTTCTTCTGGACACTCTCCAACAGTTTAATGTCCTTTTTGTACTGTGGTGCCCAGAACTGCACACAGTACTTAAGGTGAGGCTGCACCAGTGCAGAGTAGAGCAGGAAATATTCTGTAATCCTTATTTTTATGCATTACAGTTTATATTTATGATGATGTTTTTTAGTAAAATATAGACCTTTCCATGTAATCAAGGTTTGTATTAGACAAAACAAACATCCTATTTGTTCATGTTCACTAAAACATACTACATTTTAATTATCAGGAAATAAATATTCACCACTTATTCTGCAAGACTGCATATTAATTCCTGAAAACAAGTCTTAGCAGTTTTATTACAGTCCATTTCACATTACACATTGTATAGTATTTCAATTTTCCCAATTTAATTAGGGATGGTAATAAGTTTCTAATGCCCACTTAATTACTTGACCAGTTAACAATATGATTAATCAACTGTCTGTAATGCTCCACTACTCTGCATAGACCCTTTTATAAAAGTCTCACTTAGCAAAGCAACTTGTAGAAGGGAACATCCCTGTTGTCAGTTATGTATATAAACTGCATGAAAAAGAAAGAAAATCCTTTGCTGATCTACTTGAAGAAGGGCAGTCTTGGGGTAAAAAGTAATTAGACCTAGCAGTAGATACTGAACCTTGGATGAGTGTATGCACTTTATTCTTGACGCTTACTACCTTTTAGAAATGTTGTAGCAGTAATGGTACAACAGTACTACAATGACGTTTTAAATTGTACAAGCTGCACAAGAGTTGTGTTCTATGAGTTGTCAGCTAGGACCCATTTGAAATAGAAACCAAAATGATTTCATTTAATCTCCTCATAATTTTTGACAGAGCAATTAAAATAGACCATCACCATAGTGGCAGGATGCTTTTTACCTCCACAATCTCTATCCAAACTTCCTGCCTACTCCTGTTGCAGATGATACACATGCATTGCTGAGATACCCAAGGTAAAAACTTTCTGAATCCTATACCTCCTGGGAAGACGTCAATAGACATCCTTGAATCAAAATATTTCTGGCTACATGTGGCTTCTGTTGCAGTTGCTTTTAGAATATTTCAAAGACAAGGTGAAATGGGACTGGCTTCCAATGGTCCAGACTTTCTGAAATCAGCCCTGCTGTTCACTTGATGCCATGGGATTCCTCCTGGAAATGGGTGTTGTTTTTTTTCATGTAAACTGGAGGTGATGGCAAGCATGAGAAGCATGTCTTTTGAATATGTGCTATTAGTTAAAAATCATGTTTAAATTAGTGGTATGCTACTATTTAAAATCATTGAAGTACCAATAGCAGTTCCCACAAAATAAGGGTTAACCTGTTGTCCTAATGAGCTTTACACAGGCATGCCCTGCATCTCAGTCGTGTTTTGCTTGACTGCTTTGTTTCCTTCTTCTAACTCCTAGAGTAGCCATAAATAACTCCTTTTAAAAATCCTGAGTACACTCCTTTTGTGAAACGTTGAGATGGAACTTTTGCTCCTCTACCATCTACTCCCAGCTTTTAATGCTCTGAGGAACATACAGAGAATTTGTTTTAAACTAGCAGCAAAATAATTTCTTCTTGATTAATCACCACAGAAAACACTAAAACAATCCATAAATAAATAACACTTTATAAATGTATCTTTATTTCATCTTGTTCTTAGATTTTCTGTACAGCTGTGGCACAGGAGAAAGTTCATGTGTATAAGCAGCACTAAATACAACCAGTGGTTAAGCAGTAGGAAGCACACTGTGGGTGGTAGTGGTATATTGGCAGATCAAAGAAGCATTTTACTACACAGTTCTTTCCATCTACAGTTTTCAAAAGTGTATCTGAAAGCTACTGAAAGCTACTGAAAGCCAGCCCAGTAGGACCACTATGCAGAACTATTAATGGATTGCAGTGTTAATTGATATAAGTACAATGACATAGTCCAGTCCTCTTGAGTGTTTGAATTAGAATTTTGTTACAAGCTACTAAATAGAGAGAGAGAGAGATTGAGAGAAATATTTCAATGTCTCAGAGAAATTAGGTATATGGTGCTACATAAAAATCCAGTCAACATTTTGAATGTACTTTCAAGCTTGTATTCTTTGCTCTGAAAACACTATCCGACCATTTCAAAGGATTTTCTTTTTGAATACTTTCTTCCTTTATTCTTCTCCTAGGCTGCATTTAAAACTACTTTTCTAGTAACAAAAATATCTAATTAAAATAAAAAAGTGCTTTTATTGAGGGTTCTTATTGCTTTTCTGAATTTGGGAGGGTACAAAAGCATTAAAACAAGATTGCACAAAGGAAGGAAGTAAAGATTTCTGATTCCACACTGCTTTATCCCTACCTTGACCAGAAAATCAAATACTTGACACAGAAAATTGAGATATTTAAAGGGCTGGTTTTAGAAAAATGGTTTCAATAACTGACAGCTTTTTCTACTACTCGTTCTTTTCCTCTCCTTTATGTTTATTATTATTTATTTATTTATTGCAACCCATCTTAAACAGCATAGTACCATGTCTGCACTTTTCTGTTTCAGTAGGCTTTGACAGTCTTAATGGTAACATTTAATGTTATCAGTTATTCATGGGGGATTACTGAGAGGAACAACCTCATTAACAGCATCAGCCTTTTCTTAACACATTTATATCTGTGGATGCATGTGGGATAGAAACAGCAACTTTATTATTATTATTTTATTTTTTATTTTATCTTAACATCATAAAAGATTTTGGATGTGCTGCAACAAACTAACACATCTTATAGAACTGTAGAATCATTTAGGTTGGAAAAACCTTTAAGATCATCAGTTACATCTACCTAACACTACAAGTTCACTGCTAGACAATGTACCTAAGCAACACATCCACGCACCTTTAAGTACCTCCAGGGCTGGCAACTCTACTGCCCATTCCAATGCTTAAGCACCTTTTCCATGAAGAAATTTTTCCTGACATCCAATCTAAAGCTCCTGTGATGCAGCTTGAGGCTATTGCCTCAATCTATGTCACATGATAACAATATCAAAAAGAAATAAAAAATTACTTTATGTTCATGTGATTAGTACCACATTTAGTCACTGACAAGGAGGGATTATCATCAACATTTGGAAGTTTATGGAAATAAAAGACAGTTAAGACGGCAAATCTATCCCACAAGTTTTTTCACTTTGATACCTGCTAAAATGTTTCATTTTATTTGCTGTAAGTAACCATGCTGTGAGTTAGTAGCAACAAGAAGTAGCATTGTCTGCAGATAATTCTTTCCCATTACTGGGAAAAGAAGATTATTTAGTATTTTTCCCTTCATGAAATATTCAGTCTTCTGGTAATTGGAAGAATTTAACTACAGTTTTCATAGATATGGGATCATAAAAGCAGTGAGAAAAACCTCCATAATTTTGATATGCTATTATATTGTATTAGAATTTGTCTATTGACAGTATTTCATGCATAGTTTAAGTACCACCACTACGAGACAGCAGTTCTGATTTGTGTCAGGACTGTACCCTCTGTACCCCAGCCACAGCTACTGAATAATGTATTAGGCACAGCAGGAGAGTCTTACTGTGACTTACTAGCCTGAAATTCAGTTTAGAGCACTAAACCTAAGTCATTTTAATTATAGCCCACTGTCTCTTGCAGTTTTCAGGTGTTGAACTCCCATTGAATTAAGTCACCCTGATACTTTGAATTCATTCAGCTAGGATAATTTTGCTGATTTGGATTTTATGAAAAATCCATGTTGGCTCCTAAGGCATATGGGTGCATTGGCGTTTTCATAGCCTGCTGCTACATTTCCTTGAAAGCTGCAAAATGCAGGACCAGTTCTGCCAGTAGTGTTAAGTAGAAGTGGAAGCAAAAGGGAAAAATGGTTGAGCACAGTTGTTGTTTCTTGGGTCACAAGTCCAGGATCTGATATTTCTTCTAGAAGGAACTGCATACATGAAGGAGAAAATATACAGGTGGTGTATTCACACATATCTCCTTGAACAGAATATGTCAGTTGTTTTTCTCTCTCCTTTGTCCTGAATTATTTCTGTGTAAATTCTCAAGTCCCCCCAAAAAATAAGATTAGACTTGAAAGAAAATTGTATTTGTATAAGTATTATGGCATAATAACATAAGAAAATTGTATTTGTATAAGTATTATGGCATAATAACATAAGTATTATGCCATAAAAATATTTTAATGGAAGATAAAAAAGTTTGCAGGGAGGGTAGAGTAGATTTTGTAAGGAGAGAAGTGGTGTATTGTATTATAGTAAGCTTAGAGTCAAATAGTCAGCAGACAATTCAATAACAGAACCTCTGTAAATTCAGAATCTAAACCAAGCAGCATATATAGACTAGGGCTATCCCAGCAGTCATCTGGTTTGAATGATACTAGTGATCATGAAACATTTTGGAAAAGCAGTTCAAGAAAAACAAACAAATAAATAAATAAATTATAATGGCAATTCACAAAGATTTCCATATTACCATTGTGAAAGCAGTGAAGCAACAAAGCAAGGATAAGGAATACAGTTTGCAGGTAAGTAAAATCACATTAGCAAGGTTTTACAATCTAAATACATTAGAGATGGATTGCATTAAACAATTTTCATATAGGTCTGTGACTGAAAGATATGTCTAGGAAGGCTGGACAGAACTTCAGAAATGGTTGAGTTTTAAATATGGAGTCCTAGTTCTGTACCAGTTGTGAATTATTTCGTTTTTCAGAAGAACCAATCCTTTATGGACATTTTAAAAAAGCTTGACAAAAAATTCACATTCCTACAAAAGACATACAGTTTGTCTTCATCCCTGTTATTGAGGAGGAGACTTGCTGGAAATCTCATTCTCAAAACATCTTGGCAATTTCAATAGCATTTTCTAAGGCAGGGGGGAATAATTCTCTAAGGGAAGAAACAGCAGGTTTAGCACTGAGAAGGCAAGCAGCCAACTTGTTGATGAGTTTTTTGTGAGGACAGTGTATACTTGCATCTAACACAAGGGGACTAATTAGCTTGAACAACCATATTTATCTTGGTCCGTAATAGTTAGATATTTGTGTCAGGGGAAATGTTTTTTTTCTGACTTGCTGGAGACAAGTAATAATATTAATTAAACTGCTCTTGCTGCAGTCTGATCTAATAACTTCTACCAACCATTACTAAGTCCTTAGTCTGTGATCCTTAAATTATTTCCCTTGCTGGATCTATGTAAATTAACATACTATTTAAAGCTATGCAGGGTACATGGTAGAGAGAATAGCTGTCCGACTAAACAGAGTCGAAGGAATGATGTATACTAAATATAGGATTTCTGCCAGTTCATTTGGTCAGCTGTGGACATCAATATTTCTGAGAATAGGCAGAATAAAACATAAACATGCTTTAATAATGCACTAAAATACTGTTAATAATTTGGGTAGTACATTAAAATATTACTAAATTCTTGAAGATATAATCGTTTCCCTTTTACTGAATTATTTAATATCTAATCTTGGAAAATGAAGCTGAATTGATTATCATATTTATTGTTTGGTGATTTCTAAGGGGTAGCTTTTTGTTTGTTTTTCAGAATTCATTGCAACTGATAGAAACCTTTTGAATTACATTTGTTTTCTGTGAAATACATTTCAAGAGTTATTGTTTCTTGGTGAAGCAATCCATCATCAATACGTTCTAAAGCTATTTTTTCACTCATTTAGTTTTAGGCAGTATTTGATCATTAATGATGTCTTGTGGCAATTTCTAAATGGTTAAAAGACATATTCATATCAAGCAGAGTTTATCTGATCTTTTCATTTGAAGTATCTGTCATAGCTCTAACCTTGGGTTTGTACTTTTAGGCTGAACAGTTATATGCTGTATACAGAAGCACTTGACAAATTCACCTATGTCTTTGCTTTTGTCTGACCATTGTATTCCTTTATACATTTTCCATTTTTTATATCACTGACATATGGATGTTAAAATGATTGTGGCCTTTTTTTTCTGGATTACTAAAAGGATCATTATGCATTCAGTGTGATGGAAATTGCTTTCAGCCTAGGAGGTTTCAGCACATGATAAGCCATATTTTAAGGCCTAAATTGTATTCTTGATCCACAATATGCAAAATACATCATAGATTACACTGCTCTGTCTTCCACATAAGCTGTTTTCAACAGTTCACAATGACTAGATGAAACGATGTCTGAATATAATGACAATATTAGATTCAGTTTTTTGATCTTTAACATTCATTGTCTTAGTCCATAGGGTTAATAAAGTATCAGTCACAGTAAAATATCTTGATGAGTATTCATATAACTGGAAATTCAATGAGAGTCTTGAATACTAGGAAGTGTCATCTATTTTCATTTGAAATCATTGTTTAACTACATATGCTAGGTTTTAACTATAAAAAGGTAACTTTTTCTTGAAAAGCAAAGTTTGCAAAAGAAATTAATGGATTTTAATACAACTGTGGTTTATTTTATTTAAGTTTTAGTCATTGTTTCAATTTAAATACTATCTATCCTTAACCTGTTCTTTGAAGGGATATTAATGAATCATCCTTGAAAAGATTTATTGTGCTAAAATATTAAGAAACTGAAGAGACAGACTGGAAGCAACTAAGTTTGTTGTATTAGCTTTCCAAGTCATCTGTCCATTCAATTTTACATTATATCACCAAAAAAAAAAAAAAAAAAAAAAAAAAAAAA
>NC_048926.1:56683435-56721517 GCF_011077185.1 Oxyura jamaicensis | reverse complement strand
AATAATAATAATAATAATAAAAAAAAAGGTAACATCTGATTTTTAATAATATGCTGCTGCTTCTTTAGAGAAATCTTCAGTTGTTTAGTGTGACAAAAAAAATATTATTTAGTAAGCTTAATAGAACTCCTCAAAACAGGCCTTTTCTGTCTTCCACATACCCTTTTCCCCAGTAAACAGAAAAGAGTTTTGTTTGATCAGACAAACTGTTACTCATTGTTAAATGTATTCTTTTTCAGACACCCTTTTTGTCTAGAGTCCCATAAGATAAAATGATATTTGAATCCTTTGGGGCAGAAGAAGGACACATTGTTCAAGCAGAAATTAAAACTTATAGGAGACCTAAGAGACTTTAAGTATTGTGATGAATCCTTCCCAAGGTGGGATATATAAATAAATACAAATTTCTGTGATTCTTAAGAAAATGAAATCTGGCTTCATTTACATTGGAGAAATAAATTGATTCACTTTATATCCAATCATGATTGCTTTGTAAGTATTAGTTACTATTTGTTTATTGATGGATTTTCCATGTGAATAAGAGCTTTGTAAGTATCTTCTGGTCTTCTTCTATTGGGGAAAGGGTGCGTGGCTGCTGGTGTGTTAAGATACAATATGGTGAGTTAAAATACACAATGACGAGCTTTTCAGAGTCTAAAGCATATCTAAGCTGTGAAGAAAATTTGAATCTTACCCAAACAGTATAACTGCTTTTTCATTGCTTCTCAACCAATAACCACAACACAATAGAACAGGTGTATGCTGTATTGAATTAAAGACAGCCTAGCAGGTAAATCTGCACACAAAAATAAATAAATAAATAAATAAATAAAAATAAAAAATTCATTCCCTTAAGTTTCTTTAAAATCTCAGTGATAACCCAAATGTACCTCCCCTTACTGTGTGCTTTGGAAAAAAAACTATCCAGAGAGAAAGAAATTTAGTGAATATCTGTAGGTGACTGTGCTTCATGAAGCATGTCATTCATGGACCTTTTTCTTTACAGGGATTATATCATCCATATTTACAGATGAATAACTTCTATTACTACACAATCTCTTTGGGGAGCACAATACTATCTATTCTGTATTGGAAGAATTTTAAGAAACCTGTAAAAGTGTTATGCATCTTTTAAGCATCTTTCAGGGATCTGATATAGTAGCATAAGACATTACATGAGAGGGTTCAGCTACATGATAGAAATCTTCGAACAAAGCCCCTGGGTTTTAAAAGCTCAGAGACAGAAATGTAAAAAACATTACTGGCTGTCTAGCTACTTTTTGCATCTAACAGTAATTGAAAGAAAAAGAAATAACTAAGCCTAGCATATATAAGCGGGAGGAAAAAAATATAAAAAAAAAAAAAAAAAAAGTCCAGTCCTAGTGATGGATTTCATATTTTCCTTATAATTCAGTACCTTTCACCAGAATTATAAAATGTATAGAACCTTATTGACCACAAAGAAAAGTAGAAATCTGGAATCTATAAAACTTTTTGTGATCAAAAAATTCTGTGTTAACCATTGCTCGCAATACCCAGGCTAAAATACTACATTTCAATGTACAGTCAACTTTCAGATATCCATAGTCAATTTATCAAAGTTATGGCCAGTGTTGTGGGTGCAGAGGAGGTTCACTGTCTAAAAAGCAGCAGCTTATAAGTAACTTCATGCTGTCTCCAAACAGCATGACTCCAGTGCTCCAGCTATGTTTTTACTGGGAAACACAGGTAATAATATATGTTGTTAGATTTACTGGGAAACACAGGTAATAATATATGTTGTTAGACATAAGAGCTTGCACGCAAAGCCAGCACAGAGAGCTATGAAATGAATTTCCAAAGGGGACCCCTGTGTGGAAGTACCCCATTGTCTATATAATGGTTGTGTTACATACACATGGTCTGGGTTCTTTTCAGCTTACTGACAATCAGATAAGTCCTGGAGGAGACACTTGTGCTTCTAAGGAACCTGTTATTATGCCCTTGAACTATGAATTTTGATCACCTGGGGTATCCCATATACATCCAATCCCTTACTTCTCCAGATGCTGGAGTTGATGATAAAATGTTTATAATGTATATTTGTATGTACATGTTTACATATTGCACATAGATATTTATGTTTTGAGAATCACACAAACAGAGCAGCTGACACAGACAATGGCAGCCTTCATCCATGTCCACTAACTAACTCATTGGTGAGCACGCATTAATAGAATCATAGAATCATAGAATGGTTTGAGTTGGAAAAGACCTTAAAGATAATCTAGTTCCAAACCTCTTGCCATGGGCAGGGACACCTCCCACTATTATATCATGTATTGTATATTATATCATGGTGAGCACACAGACAGAATAAACAAATATGATCATATATATATATTGGATTCATGACTGACTGCAGGAGGAAATAATTCTTAAAATGAGGGTGTCAGAGTGTGACACAGTCCAATGTCAAGTTTGCCAACTTGTACAAAATGGTTCATCTACTTGGAACAGTTCTGCTGACGCACAGTCACAAACATACTGCGAATGAAGGAATGGACCCATTGTTCTTAGTTTATAGCACAGGACTATGAAACATTTTTTTGTGATTGACTGGACTTGAAATGTCTCTTCTGTCACTCCCACTGTGCTGAAAACTGTGGTTACATTGGAGAAAGAAAATACAGCACGAATGGCAGTAGTGAATAGAGCAGTTACAACATCACATCAAATAACAGATGCATTGCATAATTTTGAAAATTGTGTATATGTATATATATGAAATTTTGGGATTCGTGAAGATGTACTCAACTTAGGGATCAGGCAGTGATATTAAGCTGAGAAATCTTTTTAACATTAAGGTAGACTCCCACCTTTGTACCAAAAGAGTGTTACATTGCTGAACATAGCTGAGTTTGTTTATTGTATTCTATATTTTGAAGTTTGAAGCCAAATGTGGACTTCTGTAATATTTGACAGTTGTAAATAGGTCTACTTATTTGTGTATAAAAATGCTTAGACATTGGTTGTGTGAATACATTTGAATTGGTTTGTGCAAAAATTAACATGAGCTAATTTTTGCATCTCTAGTACCGAGTTCAGCAATGTATGACTAAATTTCTGTAACCGTTGAAAATTCCCAGTTATTTTTTTATTCTCTGGATCTCTAAAACTAATAAGCACATTTAAATAACATACCTTTCATGTGAATTTTTTCTACATGAGAGGTTAAATCACTTGGCCTGTGCAGCACTGGACTATCTGCTTTCTCCAGGTAGCTTCCAGTGCTAAATTTTTGCAAGATGTTGATAATTTCAGCTGTGGTGTAGCAATTTCGATGTCTTGCAAGCCCTTATCTGCTAGAAAACAGATATATTAAAAAAATAATAATAAAAACTATGTAATATAATATAATACAATATAATATAATATATATATAATATAATTACTATTTCTTTTGTACACGGGCACCAGAAATCCTTATACAGGTTATCATCGCAATGCACATGAGGTAAATACTACTGTGTTAGAGGCATCCATGTTGATGCTGTGTTCAGATTCTTTGTTCCATTTCATGTCCTGAATTTAAGAGGTGAGCTGAAAATGTGTTATGTGGCACAGCTACTGGGGTAGGATTACTACTGCTAAATGAGAAGGCTCTCAGCATTTCTATAGTCCTTTTCTGGTGAGTCATTTAGCAAAGAAGATGTAAATACTAGAGATCACATACACAAAATCTGTGTTTAAACAAAAACATTTTGTCTAATGAAGAAATAACATCCCTGTTTGGAAGTACAGCTTTGCTGCTTTGTTTTATATACAGTTAAAAAAAAAAAAAAAAAAAAAAAAAAAGTTGGATTTATTCTCACATTTAAAATTGTTATGCTTGTATTGGAGATTATATTTTAAAACTGTTAAATGATTGGCAATAATGTTATTTATTTTTTGTTACCTTTTGAGTCTTGCCAAACATAAAATTAATTTATTAAAAAAAAGAAAAAAAAAAGAAAAAAAAAAAAAGAAAAAAAAAGAGCCTTATGACATTGGTTCATCACTGACAAACAGAAGATAGCTTCTTGTATTTCTAAAATTAATTGTTCTGAAACCCTTGATAGCAGTTTACATAGGAGACAGACATAGGTTGTCTTCTATTTGTTAACATCACTTTTCACAACAGAGTAAACTTTTAAAACCACAGATTTTATCTAGCTAAATTTCTTATAAGCACATTCAATATAAGATTTAGTTTTCAGTTTTTCCTGTATTAATTATTCTTGTTGAATATTTTTTTTAGTAAGTTTGTTTTGTTCCTTACTAATCTCCACTGCTTCCAGTTGTTGAAGAATTGTCCTACATATTTCTAGAATCACACCTTCCTGAATAAGTGAGCCACAGATTTACTATCTGAAAATCACCTTGTATTGTAAAGATTGTACATTTGTTCGTTTGTCAAAAAATTCACCTTTTGTTAACCTCATTTCCAAACTGAGAAATTATAGACTGAAGAGAAGAATTATAAATTATAAACTGAAGAGAAGAAATTAGTAATAGGAAAGTCCATGAATCATAATAGTTCATTTAGTCTGCCACAACACTGAACTGTTTCTGGAAATGTATTTATTTTGTGCCTCTCTACATTTTTCAGGTTTCTGTATACTTTCTTCTTCTTCTCCTTCTCCTTCTATTAAGTCTACCCACACTTGTTCTAAGACGGCATCCTGATGAGTCTTTCAGTAGGTTTCTTTAGTTTTACTTAAATCTAACAGAGGAAAAGCAAGGGTGAAAAGTTGTTTCTAGTCTACCTGATAGAATGACATTACTGTTAGGGACAATTATTTTTAATATTCCTGCTTTGAGTTATTTTTTTTCCTTTAATCTCTATTTAATTCCTGTTCTGTGGTACAAAAGTCTTCTATCAAACTCTGGAGGGAATACCAAGTCCTGAAGACCTTAGAATATATCTGTGTTTGGTAATTCTGCATCTCTTACTCCCAATTATTTAACAGACCCAGATAATTTTGGCATCTGTAAGCTTCAGCTGTTTCTTAAGAACTTGTTATTACAAGTGACTGAAATAACTCAAAGCAGGAATTTTAATAAGGGAGTTATATTTATCTTTTCTTCTTGACATGTTTTAGAGCAAGGAATGTTGATACTGAAGGACTATGAACTACACCGGCCCTCATCTAGTCTTGAATCACAGAAGTATATGGCTGAAGGGTCAATCATCTAGTCCACTGTTCTACCTCAAAATAAGATCATTTAGATTTATACAAACTTTGGTAGAGACTTACTCATCTATTCTGAGTAACCTAGTTGTTTCTGATAGACCTCCTATTCCATTCTCAACCCACACCATTGGAATGTTTCCCCCAGTTCTGAAAGTTCTCATAGTGATTGAAGATCATTGTTTCTTGATTAGGATGTGGAGAATAAATTGTACTTCTCTTTGCTGCAGCTTCTTAGTGTTTCAAGACTACAGTTATATGCTCCCCAGTCTTCACGTTTTTACATTAATCAACCCCCAGCTTTTCTCACATATCACATTACTTAAACATCCTCTTGGTCTCTCTGATCTTTTCTGGACCTTCTCCACTAGTGTTATAATCTTCGTGAATTGATGTACCCCAGATTAGAAGCTGTACTTCAATTCAGGCCATACCACAACTGCATATAGAGGAAGAACTACTTCACATTTTACAGGCAGTGTTCTTGTTTATTCCTTAATCTCTAATTTCAAACATTCGCAAGTTCTTCTGAGAACAGATAAACATATCTCTTTGCAGAAGTTGAGAACTGATCTGCCTACAGTGTACTGTCACTCTCTACCTCTGACTGTCAGTTTGCTGACCATAGATTTAGCTCATTTTATATTTGGATCAACATTTTAAGGCTTCAGTATTCTCTTTAATCCTCTGTTTTGGATCTGGAGAGAGGGTGTCTCGTTAAACTTGCTGAAGCAAAGCAAGAAGTGCTTCTCCTTCTTCCACATAGTACATCCATCAGGAACTCCAGAATGTAATTATTTGTAAATCATTGTTTGCCCATGTTGATTTCTCTTTTCTTTTTTCTTTTTCTTTTTTTTTTCTTTTTTTTTTTTTGATTTAACTTTCAACATTTAACTAGGTTTATATTAAACAAGTATTGTATGCAAACACAAAAATATTCATAGTATTTATTCATAAGCATTTGGATAAACAAATGTTTATTTGCTAGAGCAAGTGTTGCAGATAATTTTCATACATATTCACAGGTATGAGCTTCTTACAACCATTTTATAAAGCTTATTTTTTTCAGTGAAGCATGATAAAGGAGGAATGAAAGGAGTAAAAACTGCACATTGCAGAACATTTTATGTCAAATCATTGACATAGGGAATAATACTGTTATTCCAGTTCTCATTCAAAGGTGATGTGAATAACTGCACTCACAAATTTGTGATACAAAAAAACATACATGTTATAAGGACTATAGCAATGAAGTGTTAAAATCAAATTATGTCCCAGAGCTTGATAATCCCTAAAGAGGCAAGGTTTCAACAAATTTGTCTGATCTATTATTTAAAGTGAATTAATCAATCAGTCCTTCTGGTTAATTTTTTCACTTGATTAATTCATATACCAATTATTATTACAAGCAATTTTTTAATAAACAGTGTTGTTATTTACAGTGCCATTTATACATCACTTCGGCTTCCATAATAATAGTTAGAGAAATCTAATTCTTTATCAGCTTATTAATGCCTTACCACCTACTGAAACGAATTTCAGAAATATGATATACCCCAAACAACTTCTTCAAAGTGCAGAAAATAAAAATGTACCTTCTATAAGCTGAATTCTTCACAGTGATCCAGAACTACAGCTCTTCTCTGGAATTATAGCATGCTTCATTTACAAAATGTCACAGCAGAAGATCTTCAGGAATATGTAATGTTCCTACCATTTTAGGTGGTTGATAGCTACAGCCTTAAATATATCATTATTTTATTTTATTTCAATTTATTATTTTATTTATTTTATTTTATGTATAATTGACAGCTGGTATTAAGGATATTAAGCTTCACAAAAATGTTTAAAAAATCTCTCTTTTCTCTAGGATTCATGAGACAGAATGTCACTCACATCCACAAATGTTTACAACACAAAACTAATAGGTAATAATGAACAAGCAGCTGTACACTATATGTTGGTACTTTTAAAATTCACATTTAAACACGTTTAAACTGTATTAACTGTTTAAATTGTTTTAAAATTTATCAGATTGCACATTCATTTGCACATTCATTTTCTCTGGGGCCCCATTGCAACCAACAGAAATCTGTACCATCTTTTTTCATTATGACTACTCAAAAGTTGCATCTTACTTTTGTTTCCTGACCTCATCTAACATGACAGATGAGCAGCCGATCATTCCCAATGTGATTACTATTGCAAATATAAAGATCCAACATATTTGTATAGGTAGCTTTAAAAGATGATTGCTGGAATTTGTTTCACCAATTATTTGAAGGAAATATAGAAATAAACCAAACCAAACACAAAGTTATTAATGTCCTAAAGCATGTATTTGTTGCATATATATACCATATTTGGCATGCATCTTTTTATTAGCTAGGGATGAAGACATCAAAATTTTCACTGGTAAAATATCCATTTGAAATTAATCATGGAACTTCTACTGACTTCAAGGGAGTCTGGATTTTTCTTTAGTTTTGAGTATGGTGATGAAAGACTGCCAGCAGAGTTCTTCATTGTAGACAACATTGTTGACAACACTGTCTTACTGTCTTATCATCCTTCAATTAGAAGTAAGTTTTGCTAACTTAGATTTCATGGTCTGGAGACATTTGCTACTCTGATCTGAAAACCTGAATGGGTTTGTGATTCCATAAATATAAATATTCATGAACACAGAAGATGTGAGCTGAAATAGAAGTATGAATGACATATAACTGGCTTTTTTTTTTTTTTTTTTTTTTTTCCCCTAGTGTGACTAAAATGCAGAAATACTGTTTTGATAACAGTCTATTTGGAGCAGAGGTAATGTTTATGCAAGTGGATTGTTACTATTTTTGCTTTCTTCTCTCAAGTTACTTGGAAGATAACTAGCTAGCACAAGAGAAGCTGCAGTTCTGCTAAAGCAATAAAAAATCTTTTGCACTTTTTCATCTGAGAATCTAAAAAGTTATTTACAAATGTTAATAAAATGAGTCTTTTAACATTGAAGTAACACTAGTTTTATTATCCTACTTTACAAGCAGGGAATATTGAGATGATAAGGTCACAAAAGATTTTGGGCAGAATCCTGAGTGAAAGCCCATATATTCTGACTGTTCTTTATCCACAGTATCATCAGTAACAGAGCTGCAGCAGCTGTTTTAAACTTTTTTTTTTTTTTTTTTTTTTTTTTTTTTTCCCCATCTCTAAAGGCTTTCCTTGCCCATACCTTCCATTTTAACAAATGTGTTCATTATCTGGAATTATGTCATGAATGATATATGTGAGGTTTTGCAGGCCAGATGTCATTAGGTTTTTCAAGCTAAGTCAGTGCTAGTTCATCCTTCTGGCATGTATATTTCTGTATTGATGTGGCTGTTCAGATTTTAAACTTTGGATTACTAGAAGCTGTAAGCTAAGTGATCACAATAATAAAAATAATAACAATAATAATAATAATAATAACCTATAGCAAATTAGTTATAGACTATTTAATTTTGCTGTATATTTGTAGTAAAGCTACTAGAAAATAAAAGGAACTACTCTATGAGACGAATTTTGTGAAGACTTACTTAAACCCACCTCTCTTTAAGGGAACATTTATATACCACCTTAGGCGTGTCTGTAAGTCCCACTCATGAACAGCAATATTTTTTTAAAGCAGTAACCAAACTAATATTGCCTTCAGCAAAAAGGGGATTTTAGCCTGCATTTAGCCTACATTCCATGTGAGATGGAAGCTCTAGATTAATTTCTCCTTTCTATCTCTTGCTACTGAAGTATTTAAATATTTATAGGAAATAAACTGCAGAAGACACTGCTTTGGGCTTCTTAGCTTTGAGTGGAAGCATAAAATCACCTCCTGCCAACAGTGGACAGAAGACAGATTTTGACATTCCTCCAGATATAGTGTACAACTGCTGTGCAGGAGACAGAATTACAGTGACAGGTCCTCCTGCCTGAATTTGTGAAATACATTGTTTAGGAAGAGTTTTCAGAATACAACCAGTAGCCTCAGCCCCAGAGATGCCAAAAATCACTGCACTGTGAACCCTGCCAGGGCATAAGTGTCAAGTTGCCTGCATTCATACAGATTTATATAGCAGTACTTTTGCTATATCAGAATCTGGGAAAATTAATTATGGGAATAGGGGCAGCTCACTTGTTTGCATGCAGTTAAGGTGGGACAAAAGATGGGTTTTGTGGGGGGAAGCAGAGATAAATCAAGCTCAAAGGGGTGGTTATATCTAACATTACAGAAGCTTTATGAAATGGCAGGTCTTACTGAGGCTTATCACACTCTGTTCTTCAGGAAATGGTGGGTATTTGAGTTGTGAGCTTTTGGGAAACTTCAGAGTTTCGTCGAGTAGCTACAGCACCATGAAGTCTTGAACGTAATGCAAACAAGAAAATGTGCATTTCATTCTTTGCAGCAGCTTTTTTTTTTTTTTTTTTTTTTTTTTTTTTTTTTTAGTAGTAGTCTTTTTATTAAGTTTCTGCACAATCTGGATATGAGTGCTAACCACTGAGAGGGAAGTGTTTGATTTAGAACAAATGCATTAAAAATATTGTCAGTCTTCAAAACTTGCCAGGCATCAGAAATACCTACGGTATTTTAAACTCAAGCGAGGTACCAGAAGTATCTTGTATCTAGTATCTAGGCATGAAAGTAAATGCCTAGAAGTATCTAGGCATGAAAATAAATGAAAATAATATCTAGGCGTGAAAAAATATAACTTTTACTTGTCAAAAAATCAATCACACACTAGTGTGATTGCTACCAATGTCTGAAGAAATTCTTGTATTTTAACATCAAGGACAACAGTCAGTAACATGTAAGCTACAGATTTGTAAAGTTATTATGGATTGTCTAATGTATGGTAGGTATCATTCCCACATCAGCAGGTAAAATCCACAAAAATATGAAACTTGTCTGAAATAAATCTATTAGATATACAATACTTAGTGGAAAAGATTTCTGACATTAAAGACTTATCACTTTTGTCCTGCAGCAAGAGAAATAAAACTACTGTCAAACAGGATTTTGATCACCTTGTCTGGAATATGGGAGTTCTCCATTTCCTACTTTACCTTACAAATATGCTAAAGTGTTTAGCCTCTCTTTATAGCTTTATATCCTATTTCTTTGTTCATAACCTACAACACTGTTCCATTCCCTATAGTTTGTTTTGCTGCTAGTTACAGTGAAATCCCCTGCAGGAATATCTAATATGTTTTGACAGAAACAGGAATAGTGTTTCCAATGTAGGCATGTTCTTGTTCTTGTTGCTGTAAATATATAACTTTCCATCAGCAGATGAAGAACACAGGAGGCTCAGACATCTTGCTCCACATTTCATCATTACTTTTTGTCATGTGGTGGAGTGGCAAGTCATTGTAATGGTGATGACAGAACTGCCCCGGACTGTAGCTGCCAGCATCATGTCCAGTATGATATGAATCTCAAAAAAAATAGCTGCAGGACTCTAGCAGTTCTGTAATGAATATGTACATACCCTAAGCCTTTCCAGTGAATTTGTACATACATTCTTAGCAATAGAAAACACATTTCTGATCCATCTGCCAAAATTCAGCCATACTCTTCAAAAAGAAGCAACAATATTTCCTCTCAGCTGATAAGATTTTTTTTTTTTTTTTTTTTTTTTTTAACATGGTTGAATGATGGCTGTTCTTATACCGTGTTCTTGGAAGTTACTCAGAAGTTTTATATAAAATCTCAGAACCAAACCAAAACAAACAACAACAACAATAAAACTCTTTAGGATAGACATTCACAGAATCACAGAATAGTCTAGGTTGGAAGAGACCTCCAAGATCACCGAGTCCAACCTCTGACCTAACACTAACAAGTCCTCCAATAAACCATATCCTAAGCTCTACATCTAAACGTCTTTTAAAGACCTCCGGGGATGGTGACTCAACCACTTCCCTGGGCAGCCTGTTCCAGTGACTAACAACCCGTTCAGTAAAGAAGTTCTTCCTAATATCCAACCTAAACCTCCCCTGGCGCAACTTTAGCCCATTCCCCCTCGTCCTGTCACCAGGCACGTGGGAGAATAGACCAACCCCCATCTCGCTACAGCCTCCCTTCAGGTACCCGTAGAGTGCAATAAGGTCACCTCTGAGCCTCCTCTTCTCCAGGCTAAACAGTCCCAGCTCCCTCAGCAACTCCTCATAAGACTTGTTCTCCAGACCCTTCACCAGCTTCGTTGCCCTTCTCTGGACTCGCTCGAGCACCTCCATGTCCTTCTTGTAGCGAGAGGCCCAAAACTGAACGCAGTACTCAAGGTGTGGCCTCACCAGAGCCGAGTACAGGGGACAATCACTTCCCTGGACCTGCTGGCCACGCTGTTTCTTATGCAAGCCAGGATCCTGCTGGTCTTCTTGGCCGCCTGAGCACACAGCTGGCTCATATTCAGCCAACTATGAACCAATACTCCCAGGTCCTTCTCTGACAGGCAGCTTTCTAACCACTCATCTCCCAGCCTGTAGCTCTGTTTGGGGTTGTTGTGCCCCAGGTGCAGGACCCGGCACTTGGCCTTGTTGAACTTCATGCAGTTGACCTCGGCCCATCGGTCCAGCCTATCCAGATCCTCCTGCAGAGTCTTCCTACCCTCGAGCAGATCGACACACGCAGCTAACTTGGTGTCGTCTGCAAACTTGCTGAGGGTGCACTCAATCCCCTCGTCCAGATCATCGATGAAGATGTTAAAGAGGACTGGTCCCAGTACCGAGCCCTGGGGGACTCCACTAGTGACCAGCCTCCAACTGGATTTGACTCCATTCACCACAACTTTCTGGGCCCGGCCATCCAGACAGCTCTTAACCCAACGAAGTGTAGGCCAGTCCAAGCCATGAGCAGCCAGTTTCCTGAGGAGAATGCTGTGGGGAACGGTGTCAAATGCCTTACTGAAGTCAAGGTAGACCACGTCCACAGCCTTTCCCTCATCCACTAAGCGTGTCACCTTGTCATAGAAGGAGATCAGGTTTGTCAAGCAGGACCTGCCCTTCATAAACCCATGCTGACTAGGCCTGATCGCCTGCTTGCCCTGCAACTGCCACATGATGACACCCAAGATAATCTGCTCTATGAGCTTCCCTGGCACTGATGTTAAACTAACAGGCCTATAGTTCCCCAGGTCTACCCTCCAGCCCTTCTTGTCACGTTTTCTAGCTGCCAGTCAAGTGGGACCTCCCCCAATAGCCAGGACTGCCAATAAATGATGGAAAGTGGCTTGGGCAGCTCCTCTGCCAGTTCTCTCAATACCCTCGGGTGGATCCCATCCGGCCCCATTGACTTGTGTGCATCCAAATGCTGTAGCAGGTCACCAACCATTTCCTCGTGGATTGTGGGGGCGACATTCTGCTCCTCATCCCCTTCCACCAGCTCAGGGTGCTGGGCGTCCAGAGTACAACTGGTTTTGCTGTTAATTCTGCATATAAAAGTGAAGTTCTCCTAAGCAACTGTACATAAGTGATTTTGTCAGCCTACATCTGTGGTGCTAGAGCTACTGCATAGAAAATATTTGATTTTTAATGTCACTGCATACTCTGTGACCTCTCTTCTACCTCTTATCAGGGTGTTTTTATGTCTTCAGATTCAGTAGGTCTGTTTTCATATTTGTAAAGTTACTTTGGTGCTAGGAAATATATTACTTCAAATGTATTATGTTATGTTTCCATATTTAATTTATTTCTCTTACTGAAAAGAGCAGAGATTATAAATTTTGTTTTCTGTTGTCTGACAGATATTCCCAAAATTTTAACTGCTAAGGATTAAATAGAACAAATATAGTCAGGTAACCCTACCTCTTTATTAATATGGACTTTTTCCAAGACCATTTTTTCCACTGGTAATGAAAAGTAAATATTTACTTAAAACAATAACAATTTAAAAATTATATTTCTCTGGACAAACATGAGAAAATATAATACATTTTTAAAACCACAGAACATACAGATGGTATTTTCTATTGAATGCACAGCTGGCATAACATCTTGTGTGTTAAAGGTATAGTAAGACTCATGAAAGGAAAATCATCTGAGATATAAGAAATTATAGCATATTTTCAGACAAACAGTAAATATATATATATAAGAGAATCTGAATGATAATCTGTCCATCGGTTTTAGTGTTCTTCCATTTTTTAAGGTATCTATTTCCACTGTGTGTCACTTTTTAACTGCTGCAAAATATGTGATTACAATTAATGTATTTTTAGAAATATGTAGGATTCTGGAGTTGTTTTTGAAAGTGGAACACTCAAATGGAAAATAGTATTTTTAGAATGCAGTTGAAAAAATATATATGTTATATACTTTTGCTAATTGTCAAGTCATACAAGGTTTTAACAAAAATACCTTATTTGACTCAGCTTTTACTAGCATGACTAGCCTTTGGGAATCCCTGGTTCCAGAGACCAGAGAGAACGGCTGGAGCAAGGAAGATATAAACTTCATGTGAATAAGATCAGGTCAGGGAATACTTAAGAAAACTGGACACACAGGATTGCATGGGCCCTGCTGGGATGCATCCACAAGAGCTGAGCGAGCTGGCTGATACTGTTGTAAGGCCACCTCAATAATCCTTCCTTGGTGACTGGAGGCAGTGTCTGATGAGAGCAAATGCACTCCTAAAATCAAGAAGGGCAAGAAGGAAGACCTGGATACTTACAGGCCTGTCAGTGTCACTTCGATCACTGGGAAGGTGATGATGGAGCAGCTAAAGGGAAACCACCTGCAGCATGATGGTCAAGAAAATCACCAGGAGGAGTCAGCATGTATTCACGGGAAAAACAATCTGATAAACTCTCACAATGAAAGACCAACCCAATGGGTGAAGAGAGAGCAGGGAATATCATCTACCTGGACTTTAGTAAGGCCTTTGACACTGTCCCCCATTAGATACCCTCACAGACTAGGTGCTGATGAGTGAACTGGATGGGCAGGCAGTGAGGTGAATTGAAAACTGGCTGAATGGCAGGGCCCGGAGGGTTGTGATCATTGATGTGACATCTAAATTGAGGCCAGTAACTAGAGGTGTAACCCAGGACCCAGTCTGGTCCTGTTTAACATCTTCATTAATGATATGAACAATGGGCAGTGTGCCCACAGCAAATCTGCAGATGACACAAAACTAGAAGGAGGAGATGATACTCCGGAGGGTCATGCTTTCATCCAGAGCGACCTTGGCAGTCTGGAGAAATGGACTGACAAGAACCTCATGAAGTTTGACAAGGAGAAGTGCTAAGTCCTGCACCTGAGGAGAAAAATCTCAAGGCACCAACACATGCTGGGGGTCACCCAGCTGGAAAGCATCCTGACAGAAGAGGACCTGGGGGTTGTCCTTTTGAACATGAGCTAGCAGTTGTACATGACCCAGAAATGTGTACTTGCAGTGAAGAAGGCTAATGGTATCCTGGCTTGCTTTAGTCAAGGTCTGCCAGGAGGTCAAGGGACATGATCCTTCCACTCTACTCAGTACTGGTGAGTCCACACCTAGATTAATGTGTCCAGTTCTGGGCTCCTTGGTCTGAGACATGGACATGGAAAGAGTCCAATGAAGGGCCACAAAGATGTTAAAGGGAATGGAGTATCTCTCCTGTGAGATATAAGGGGATATAAGGGGCAGCTGGGACTGCTCAGCCTGAAAACAGAGAAGGGTCAGGGGGAATCTTATCAATCTTATCAAATACATGAAGAGAAGTGTAAAGAGGATAACAACCAGGGTCTTTTCAGTGGTGTCTAGTGACAGGAAAAGAGACAATGGGCACAAGCTGGAACACAGGAAAAATGTTCTGAACATCAAGAAACACTTCTTTACTGTGCAGTTTACAGAGCAATGGAACAAGTTATCCAGAGAGGCTGTGAAACGTCCCTCCTTAGAAATATTCAAAGGCTGTCTGGACATGGCTTTCACCAATGGGCTCTGGGTATCCCTGCTTGAACAGGGGATGACCTCCAGTGGTCCTTTCCAATATAAACCATTCTGTGGTTCCGTGATTCTGTGATTTTTGATGTCACCCTAGTTGTACTGAAGGAGCAAGGTGAAGTCATCCTCCCAATACTCTTTAGGTCTTTAGGTCAAGCAATTGCCTGCTTGTTATGGTTGGTTAACTAAAACTAAGAAGTTCAGATATCAGATTTACTTTTTGAAGCACAGAATGGTTACAGTAATGGGCAAGTTTGGCTGAAGATCCAAGGATCTTGCATGACTAGTTAAATTGTTAATATTTTTAGAAACACTGTGCGGATGAACACTTACTTATTCTATGCTGCAGTTAAAGAGAAGACTATGCAAAGGCAAAGTAATCTCACTGAAAAGCACTTATTTTATTATCAAAGCCTACCCAGTTACTGCTCCAGTAATTTATAACAACTTCCAGTAAATGTTTTAAACATTATACATATATATATATTCATTATGTTTTATATAATAATGGATATAATTAATATATGTATCCATTATGTTATATATCATGAATATATATATATTCATGATATATAATGCTATATATATATATTCATTATGCTATAATGAATATATATATATATATTATTGCTTGATCTTGTTTCACTGTTGATATTTTTCGTATTCCTTGCTTTGTTTGTTACTGTAACAAACCAGTTCTATAGTCATACATCATTGCTGTTGATCCCATTCAAAACATATGAAATGTCTCTGTGAAAGCCTGAGAACTCCGTGTGAATGTACTGGGTTTACATTGCCTTTACGTTGCAAGGTTTTGGTAGCTGGAAGCTGTAGGGGTGGCTTCTGTGAGAAGGATCAAGAAGCTGACCAGTGTCAGATAATGGCCAGTTTCAGCTGGCTCCAAAGGGACCCTCTGCTGCTTAGAGCTGAGCCAATACACAAAGTTGTTTGTGCCTCTGGGAGAGCAGATTTAAGAAAGGGGAAAAAAATGCTGAGCAACAGCAGCTGGGAGACAGGAGTGGGAAGCAGCCCTGCAGCTCCCAAGGTCAGTGCAGAAGGAGGGCAGAAGGTGCTCCAGGCAGGCAGCAGCAGTTCCCCTGTTGCCTGTGGAGAGGCCCCTGCTGGAGCAGGCTGTCCCCCTGCAGCCCATGGGTCCCACATGGAGCAGATCTCCATGCTGCAGCCCGTGGAGGAGCCCCCACTGGAGCAGGTGGATGTGGCCTGGAAGAGGCTGTGGCCCATGGAGAGTCCCCGCAGGAGCAGACCCCGGGCGAGAGCTGCAGCCCATGGAGAGGAGCCCACGCAGGAGCAGGGGATCTGGGAGGAGCTGCTGCCTACCCGTGGGGGACCCGTGCTGGAGCAGTTTTCTCCTGGGGGATGGCTGGACCCCATGTTACGGAGCCATGTGGGAGCAGTTCTGGAAGAGCTGCTGCTGCCTGTGGGCAGCCCCCACAGGCTCAGTTTGGGAAGGACGGCATCCCATGGGAGGGACCCGACGTGGAGCAGGGGCAGAGAGTGACAGTGGAGTGGTGGAGGTGAAACACCATAGATTGACTGAAACCCCCATTCCCTGTTCGCCAGTGCTATTTGGGGGGAGGAGGCAGAACAGGGTGGATGGGGGGAAGGTGTTTTTGTTGTTGTTGTTTGTTTGTTTGTTTGTTTCTCACTGCTCTAGTTTGTTAGTAATAGGTAATAATTTTCTCTAATTCTCTCTTTGAGCCCTTTTCATCGTATTTTCTCCCCCTTTCTTTTTCAGGAAGGTCAGTGAGAGAGTGGTTTTGGTGGAGCTCAGCTGCCCAGATGAGTAAAACCACCACAGTGAAAAAACAGATTATATTTCCTTATATTTCCTTTAGGCTTTAGGTACCACTTAGCACATATATTTGTATATTCTGGAAACAGTTTTTTTTTTTTTTTTTTTTTTTAAGTTTTTGTTAAAAAAAGGTAAGAGAGACATTCTTGATCTTTTGAATTTTTCTCTGGTGTTCCTGTATTTCTCAGCACTAAATGGCAATTAAAACCTTTTTACCCATGTAACTGACTGATCATAATGCTTCCTAGATTATTATTATTCACATTATGTGCTGTGTCTCTCAATTAACCTACAGATAGAAGGACAATCTGGCTCTTACCACTAGTGCCATAGGACGTCTGAATTAGTGGGTAGCAGCTGGAAAACTAGATTTCCAGGGCTGTGCTTATTGTGGCAAATAATGAGTACTGTTCTTGTAATCTTTTTTTTTTTTTTTTGTGTGTTTTTTAATGTGTTTTTATGAAATATTTGAATATTCGGCAAAGTGCCTACTGTATCCTGTACACAATATTGATCTCATTTATTGAGGCTTTTTAGACTTGACTGGATATTCCAATACTCCTTAACTCTTGCTGGAAGTACAGCTGTGGGATAATGTAACTCCTAATTTGGTGGCACACCTTACAGATTTAGCAGAAAGAGTTGCAGATGTCATGCTGCAGTGTTACTGTTTCTGTGTGGCAAACTGCTTCCAAGAGAGAATAAGCTTTGTTCAATTAGAAGGACTTTGGAAATCTAGCTTCACTATGTCTTTAGCCTTTGGTATACAGTTAGTAGCTGGTATATCTTTAGCATTTTAGCATTAGGTTGGATACAAATTTAAATGCCTTTGTTTATGTGAGTTTGTTTGTCATGGTTTGACCCCAGCAGGCAGCTCAGCCCCACACAGATGTTTACTGACTCCTCGCCACTGGTAAAAGTGAGAAAACTCACGCCTTGAGATAAAGACAGTTTAATAGGTAAAGTCAAAACAACACACACAAGCAATGCAAACCAAAGAATCCTTTTTCTGCTTCCCATCAGCAGGCAGGTGCCAGCCACTCCCATTAAAGCAGGGCTCATCATGCGTAACAGTTTATTTGGAAGACAAACACAATCACTCCATCCCTGCCTTGTCCTTCTTTACCCCAGCTTTTACTGCTGACCATGACATCACATGATACGGGACATCCCTCTGGCCTGTCTGGGCCAGCTGTCCTGCTTGTGTCTCCTCCCAGCTACGGGTGCACCCCCAGCCTCTTTCTGGCAGGGAAGCATCAAATATTGAAAACTTGTCTATGGGCTATATGTGATCACTGTCCTGCAACAACTAAACACACCTGTGTTATAAGCATTATTCTCATCCTAAATCCAAACATAGCACCATACCAGCTACTATGAAGAAAATTAACTCTATCCCAGCTAAAACACACCCAATTATTGAGGATGTTATATTCCATTAGGAGTTTCCCCAGTCCAGGCTGCCTGGGTACTAAAATGTTATCTTTGTTTCTTGTTAACTTGCTTTCCAGATGTCCCCTACACCATGCCTTTACTTGGTACTATGCTCTAGGAGTGATTGCCTTTTGTGTGTTTGTGTTTGTTTGTTTGTTTGTTTGTTGTTTGTTTGTTTGTTTTGTTTGTTTGTTTTTTCCCACTGTTCTTCCCCTATTAATGTCTTGCTCTGAGGGTGTGGAGCAAGCATCTCTTGGTGTGCTTAGCTGCTGGCCAGGGTCAATCTACCAAGAGCTGAAAATAAACAAATAGTCATTAATATGTGAATAGTAATTAAAATGTGAATGCACATATGTGTGTGTGTGCAAACTGTAAAAATCACAATCTTTGGCTCATTACTACTAGAAGCTCTTTACAGGGAGGAATCACAATACATTAGTAACTGAGAACAAAAGGATTGAACTAGAATCCCTGGACATGTCAATGCATCTTTCTCTGCTACTGCAAGGCATTTGACAAAAAATGGTGCTGATATTTCTAAAATCTAAGATGGGCCTCTCATATATACCCTGTCTAGCATCTTGAACTTATTTATGCAATGCAAGAGTGTATTTGCTGGAAATAACTACAAAGTAAAGAACTGAAGAAACCAGACATTATTATTTCCAGGTGTGTGTGGATTAATTACTGTAGGCAAATGATTTTGACCTTTAATAAATCTGATTAAATTACAATGAAAATTATATCTTCATCTTTATTGAACAAACTCTATAGTTTTTATGTGCAATTTTTTGAATAAAGTTTAGTAATAGGTCAGACAAGGTCTGTTCCACCATTATGCAGATCTTATTTTAAATAATATTTTTACATTATGTTTTCATCCCTAAATTTAATAAAAGGTTAAAATAATGCATTAAAATACTGCATAGTTGAAATAAGCCTATTAATATAGATAGTTATTAAGATAAGCTAGAGCCACAAAAAATGGAAAACCTTTATCATACTTAATGGAGTTTGTCTTTTGCATTACGTGGGGAGGTTTTTCTTGAAAAGTCTCAGACCTGTTGTGAATCAGAGTCAAAACATAAGAGTCCACAGCTATGAGCAGAGGGCAAGTCTAAGAAACAACAGCACTTTGCTTGCAGTCCTTTAAAATGCACACTAGAGAAGTTAACAGTCTACTGCTGTGGTTGGATACTTCACAGTATTGCAATGACATTGAAAACTTTACCTAAAGGAACAAGATGCAGTGTAGAACACTATTTCTGATGATCTAGAGGGGGAAAGGGTAAAAGGATAAGTACAGAAAATAGATAAGAGTGACAGAACTGGAAAGCAAAGCACATATTTGGAAATAGTTTTTTCATACATTGTCAGAGACAGAACTATGCTACGAATTGAGGCTAATTACACAAAACAGACAAGTGACTTCTGAACAAAAAGAGACTGAAAACAAGATTTGTACATGTTCTTGACAAGTGAAAATTTTATCTAAAGCTCTATCTCAGTAAAACATCAAAATACTTCACTTCTTTTTTAATAAATAAGGTTACATAGGACTGAGTGAGCAAAAGTATTTCAGTCAGCAGTGCTGCTGATTTGGTTGTACAACATTCAGAGACAGCTTATTCCATTTATTTTAAGTTTTCACTTGCTACTGAACTATCAAAGTGTTCAGTGGCTCATGTTGTCTTGGGGGAATTTCAGGTATGGTAGCCAGAAGAACCATACTGCTCAGTAGTGTGAAATACAAGATTTGTTTAGTAACAAAGATGGATGCAGTGGAAGTATTAACAATTTCTATTTGAAGGTATCTAGACACATACATGCTCTACAGAAGTCACATTCACACTAGCCAAGGCCTCCAATATAGCTGTACCCAGCAATGTGAACTGGGGTAACAGGACGCTTGCACCTTTTTTCTCCTTATTTAAATTCAGTGTTACCTGAATCACTGCCACTTTCTGATCTCCCACCCCCCAAAAATCTAAAACTCTTCTGAGCATTGTGTTTCTCTCCAGCACATACCTAATTCATTAAGAACAGAACAGATGTAGCCTCTCCCATAACAATTGCCTGCACCTCATTTGGGTTCCCAAAAGATACCAGATTAATCTGAGAAGAGCAGAGCAGATATAATCAAAATTTTATTTTATTTTTAGTTTGTTTTTTTTTTTTTTTAATCCCTGAATGAGACATTTGAGCAGACTTTACTCTGTGACATACATATAAAAGTTTGAATATATTGGTAGCTTCCTTATCATTCCTTATCCTTGTTATTTTTTGTCTTATTCATTGATTCTCCTCTTCATTTCTGGCAGGAAAGCTTCTGTATGCACATTTAAAACAGGTCAAATATTTTTTCCAAAATTGCTTTACCAGATAAGTGATGCTTCATCATCATTGATGGGGATAAGGCAGGAGAACAGAAGAGCTGGGAAAGGGCTATTGTAAAGGTCTTGAGACTTTGCATCTGGAGAGAATTTCCTTTCCTATTCTGAATTCTCTCTGAGGTTTGCTTTCAAAAGGCAGGCTGTCTTTGCCATCAGAGTCATGAGAATAACATTTCCAGCAGGAGTCAAAATTGAGTACCAAGGGTCTGCCTCAGTTCAAGTAGGCCTATTGTTGCTATCATGGCTAAGTATCCCAGTTACTGTAGTTGACGGAGCACAGCAGAGTCATACAGCTAGTCCTTAATGAGTGCTGTTGTTGACTCCCTAACTTTAAATAAGGGGTATCTGTTTACAGATAACTCACCCGGGGAGAATCTTTGGCCCATGCTGTCAATGCAGACCAAACCAAGACAGGAGCCACAGCAAGGTGTCTTGACTTCATTAACAGTTAGTTCTCTCCAAAAGGTGTTACAGAACAATAAAATGTTAAAGATCCATCAGCAATTTCAAGTCTCAATGTTCAGGTCAGGCAATAAGAGCAAGTTCTGATTTCACCCAGGTGTTTTATACTTCATCTTGACTAGAAAAGAAAAACAGGTTACAGATTCTTTTGTGCTGAGCAAGATGCTTCACCTGTTCTGATGGTCTTTGAAAACTCCTTAGTGGATATGGTAAGGTCATGATTGTTGTGTCAGTTCCAATGAAAGATGCTAACAGGATAAGTCAAGAGTTTGGTGAAGTCCTTCTTTTCTCATCTGTCTCTCCAATGATTCTCTGAGACACTCCTGCCTTTTAGTTCTGTTTTTCAAAGAAAAAAAAAAAAACACTTTTACTCTTTTTTTTTTTTTTCACTAGAGAGCTATTCAATGATCTCTCCCAATGTTGGCAGTGAAATAATTTAATGACAATGGTAATAGCTTCAGACAGGTTTTTTTGTTTTTGTTTTTGTTTTTGTTTTTTCTGGAGACAGTAAGTGAAGAATTTTTACTGGAGACATTAAGTGAAGAATTTCAGCAATACAGTGGGAAAGAGCATAAAGCAGATGAATAAAATAGCCATTAGTAACTGTGAAGCACTGATGATTTTACAGTAAATAATAAAATCCCTAGTGGTTATAGCATGTTGGAAATTTGGACATAGTGGACAAGATTTTTCTTCATTGATAACTATGATATATTCCAGCAATTATTTAATTGCTTAAGATTAAGCAAATGATTAAGATTGCCTAAGCAAAGGAAAAATAATTAAGCATATAAAACTATAATCCAAAAATACAATCTGCTTGAGAGAAAAATGAAGTAATTTTCCCTTTTTTTTTTTTTTTTTTTTTTTTTTTTCCCTGTGGCAACAAAAGAAGTTGAAAAAGTCAAAATTTGCATTGAAATATTTTCAAAATGCATGTCAAATTGTTTCCTTGACTTACTCCCAATGTTTTTTTCTGTATTGGTATATCCTGCATTTTATTTAAAATGGAAAAACAGGTAATATTTTATGTCAGCATGAGATTTTTTTCCCTTTTCCATTTGTCACTGAAGATTCTTACAAGTAAATAACAATATCTCAGTAATATCTTGTGTAAAGAAAAAAATAATCAATAGCAGTTATAGTTTTTTACTTACAAGCCATAGGAACCTTGAAGCTATAACCTGACCATGTTTTAAGACTGAAACAATTTTTCTTTCAGTTTAATTACAAAGAGGTTAATCTATCTGTTATTCTAGCCAGATTACTCAAAATATCTCCTCAGTGTATTCTTTAAATCTACTTACAGTTTTTCTCAAGATTATTTCAGACAAGCTTTTTGACAACTGTAGAACTAAGCAAGCATGTGAATGAACGTACCTTTACATCACCTGAATGGTGCAAAGGACCACTAACTTATTATTGACCTGCATTCCTTGGCAGAATGTAGTTCTATGTGGTGATACTACCTGAAGTCTAAAAAGCCACATGGGTGTATTAGTGCAGTGCAGAAAGTCTTTCTGGGCTGCTTAGCTGCCCAGACTTTTGTTTTAGATTTATCTCCATCACTGCTAGCTCAAGGTTTCAGCAAGGCACCCCATTATGCACTGCAGATGTGCTATGAGTCTTTTGCAAGATTCTCCCATTAAACTTCTTCTGACTTTCTGTTGAAAATTGGGTATGTAGTTCTTATTATCCTATGTAAAAACAAGTATAAGAAAGTTGTTGATTGATGTTTAAAATGTGGAGGATATAGATGAAGAGAAAACAAAAAGTAATCTGGAACAGAGACTTGTGTAATTTGAAAGTGTGCTAAAAATGACCTGCTGGGCCCTCTCTAATTCTTTCACTCACAAATATCTGTATATTCCCCTCTCTTTTTGCGTATTATTTATAGGCAAAATGGAACGAGACATTTCACTGCATGCTTAATTTTTCAGTGTTTGGGGACACTTAGTTTTACTTCAATACTTTTTAAGGAAAGGGAAGGGAAGGAAGGAAGGAAGGAAGGAAGGAAGGAAGGAAGGAAGGAAGGAAGAGGGAAAGAGGGAAAGAAAGAGAGAGAGAGAAAGAAAGAGAGAAAGAAAGAAACTGAAGTTTTCAGATGATGTCTTCAACTGGCATATATTTATGACCTGCTTCCAAAAGCAGTTAAAAGATGAAATTTAATGGAATTGTGCTGAAGAAATGTTGTTGTCATAAGAGAGGTCACATATTAATCCTGTTGCCCATACAGAGCTACAGAGACATTAGTGAATCTTCATACAGTCAACTATGGGTGTTGTATCTGATTTTTGTTTTATCTATGAGTGGCTTTACCTTTCAGGTTCAATATAATTTTTGATAACACTTATATGCCACAGGTCTGATTTATATTTTAGATTCTTATTTTGGTTTCATTTTCCTGTTAGTTATTATTTACAAGCCTTTTATAACATACAATTATAATAATTATTTTATATATCATGTTATCAACATTAACTTGGATCTTCTCTGGAGGCCCAAAACGAAATGCTAATAGATTCAATAATAAAGCATTTTTCTAGGATATTTTTTAATGAAAGATTTATTATGACACATAGATGAGATTTGACATCAAAACAATGCTCAAGTGGAGTACTAAAGGCAGTATTCAAAGCCAATCGCGGTAAATTTCAGGAAGGCAATTCACAAAAGGCAATTCTGATGGATAATTGTGTGATAGAAAAGGAAAAGCCTTGTATGAGATTTTTTTATAAACTGAGACAGTAATTGAGATGAATAATTTGCTGTTTGTAAAACAAAGACCTGTAGAAACATTGCTCTCTGAGACGGTGTCAGTTGCACATAAAGCGTTAAGCTAAAGCAACGAAGTGTTACCAAAGGACCAAACAGTGGATCCTAAGAAATGTCATATGTTATAGTACTGACACTGAAAGCAAAATATCCTGGTTCATATTGCTACCTAGCCATAATAATAATAATAATAATAATAAATTCCCTTATTCAGTGCTCCAGAGAAGCAGGCCAGAGGTTCAATATTCCCTTTAAGCCAGAACTAGATTCTAGTACTAATATCCATTAAATGCACAGAAATGAAAATTTTGAAGGAAGAGAGAAATTAGGAAAATATTGATTCTGTCCTAGAACATTGACAGAGGGATGTTTGTTCCTGTTTCTCAAGCTTTTTTTTTTTCACTTTTAGCCAGTGCATAAGCTAATGTACACTTTTTAGAGAGCTTGCTCTGGAAGCCCATTTCTTCCTCCTCTCAGCTGACTGCCATCAACACTATGACTATGCAAAGACTTCTGTCTCAATTTTCATAATCCCAAAACCTTGCCACAGACAGTTAAGGATGAAGGGGCTGTGTTCAGTCAGAACCACTCCAAACAGGTATAGGCAGGTATGAGCCATGGTTTGGTCAATTCCTTGTAGGGTAAGCGTTGTTTGTTTGGTCTCCTTGGACAAGGCTCAACACAGAAATATTCCAATTCCTAACAGAGCCCTCTGGTTTCTCATTGATAAAATGAGAGATAACTATTACTGCTATTTCACCTGTCCATACCCTCAGCACCTAGAAAAGTTGCAAAAGGCCACAGGGAAGCTGGACTGTATTCCCTATCAACTGGTCCTGAACATTTCCCAGTGTTTCCCTGCACCACAGTGGGAAGGGTTGATTCTAGTACCCTGGACTGTTTTGTACAATCAGCAGGTAAAAGTTGTGCAGCTTCAGTGGACTGGATCACATTTTGCACATCTTCTAGTACTTTCATCATCATGGGTAAGTTTGTGCTCCTCCAGACTTAGAGCCTAAAATTTCAATGATAAGTGCCCCAAATCGGTATTTAGATTAGATAAATTAGGTACAATTCTGAACTATTAGTATTACATAATCTAGTATTTTGCAGAAATAATAGTGACACTAGTTGGTTAAGGTAGTCACTAAAGAGACCATTATAGATATCTAAGGAGAATAAATAAGGGAATACTTTATTCCAACATTTTTATCAAATTCCTTTCTGAGTAGCATCAGTATAATATAATTTCCATCATAGCTGGTGCTTAGACAAAATTCTGATAGTATTAAGGGTCATTTGGTTTTAACATATCAGTTTAAGATGGAAGCAGAAGCAACAAATGCTATGCACTGTATAGGGTGTGTTTCCTCCTCATTCACAATGTTACTTTTACTTGCTACACACAACAGTGGAAGTAGTAGTGTGCATTTAGTTGAGTTAATAGCGGTGAAAACATTCTATGTGTGGCATGCTGTATTCCCCATAATGTTGCCTGTATTTATTTCATTGGTCATAAAATCCTGTTAGCAGGCTGAGAAGTTAAAACTAATGAGTCACTGATTCTCATCCAAGAAGCCAATTAACATGATGTGTTTTCTTCCAGTCTGCTGTTGTGATAAATTAACATCTTCCACACCACAGGTCAGTAAAATTGTTACTATGATGTATCTGGCATTTAAGGAAATTTGTTCATCCAAAAAAAATTATGCTACTTTTTATTTCTGGCTTTCTAACATCATTTTAATAATATATAGTTGCATCTTAATGGACTTCTCTGTGCTTCAAGTATAAGCATTCATGATAATGAAAACCAAATGAGAAAGAATAACAAACTTTCCAATATTAATTCATATTAACTAATACCTGTGGCATAAAGCCCACACAGATACCAGGATTCTTTCAGCATCAGTAACTGCTGCTACTTCATTGATGACATAACTTCATCTCTCTCTTACTGAGGGCTTAACTTCATCTCTCATATTGAGGGCATAATTTCGTTATCCTTGTTGCCTCCCATATTGAGGACCGGCTCCCTTCCTATACTATTAGCCCCACAGCAACACTTTTCCACCATCTATTCATTGGTCGACAACTTTGCCCGGCAACCGCAAACATCCAGCAACTTCCGTGCCTTAAAGGCTGGAGAACAAGCAACCCGAGATGGTAAGGCGTCTCCTGAATCACCCTTCTTTGTTCCCTCTAAACTCTTTACATTCCTGATAGCCTCTTCGTTAAGAGTCGATGTTAACACCTACCATGGGGCTTGTCGACCCCCATGGCCACACTCCCACAAATACCGTGTTTTTTTGTTTTGTTTTGGTTTGGTTTGGTTTTTTTGTTGTTTGTTTGTTTTCTCTCTGTTTTATCTCAAATTGCTGTTCTGAAAGATATAAACAATGACTGAAGGTATATCCCTTCCCAAGTGAAAATGTAATCAGTTTTGAAGTCAAAAATATGTTACATATTAAGTATGAAAAAAGAATAATAATAATAATAAAAAAGATTGTAAATACCAGTAGGCAAAATAAGCAGAAGATACTGTTACATGATGAAGATGATGTTAGTAATAATAATAATAATAATAATTACAATAATGGATGTCTCTGGCAGGTACTATGGACCACTCTTTAAAGATACTTGTATCTTTATGTATGACTCAGTATAAATGTGACAGTTTTATGCCCAGTGGGATAAGAGTAACAAGTGTCAGAACATCTGGACCGATGGATATCCTCCCATTCTGAAGGACACATTGGTAAAGGCAGAAGAAATAATCTTTTCTTTGGCTTTTCAGGTTATTCATTAAAGATTTTCTGCTCCATGAGAAAAAAATAAACATAACAATGAAAATAAAATAATAGGTATCTTCAGGTCAAAATTTGACTTATTTCAATGAAAATTTGTTGCTTCTATGAAAACTTTAGTCTTGAGAGTAGTTACTGGGGAAAAATAATCTATATGCTTTTTTTTCCTAAAGTCATGGCCAAGCTTGAGTAAGGCATGACTTGAAGCAGAAAACAGAAGTTCCTGAGGTGATAGGTAAATATCAAACATCCGTTTGCATACCTTCCAGGATGAAATGGTGATTAGAAAATCAAAGAGATTTCTTTAGTAGAAAGAGACAAGGATAAAATAAATAAAGGAACTGAAGATGCAGCAATCATTATTTTTGCTTCTTTAACTCTTGTTGTATGCTTAGTACATGTTTCTTGGATTCCTAGCATTTCAGACTCCCTGTTGTTTTCAGACAGTCAAATAGTGTTAGCAAACAGAATGGCTTTTTGCTATCCTTATCTCAGGTACAGTTTGTTACCCTTTTGCTGTCATGCAGGTTCCTTAAGACTATCTTTATGGTCTTTCTATGGTCTGTCTTTATGGAATGCATGGAGCTCTGTCTTGTGGTGGATGAAGAACGAGTTGAGAGTTTATGGGTAAGGATTAAAGGGCAGGCTACCATGGCTGTTGTGGGTGTTTGCTAATGGCTACCTGATCAGGAACAAGAGGTAGATGAAGACTTCTTCAGACAGCTCCAAGTATCCTCTCAGTCACAAGCCCTTGCTCCCATGGGGTACTTCAACTACCTTGATGTGATATATGCAGTATTAATTTGTGTCAAGAAGATGGTTGATTTTAATAAAGAAGGGGGAGATGTGGGAGTGTGGCCATGGGGGTCGACAAGCCCCATGTGAGTCGCGAAAAACTGACTCCACAATCAGTAAGACTGTAAAGTAGGTATGCTTATTCAGCGCTGGGCAGCACAGGGGGTAGTCCCACTAAAGTCGTGTGCAAAATTTGCTCGTTTGCATTCTCTTTTATCCCCTAAAATATTACATATGCATTGTTTCACAATACATCTATGCATATTCATTTCCTAGCTCTGACTAGCCCCGCTTCATATGCTAATTATCTTATCAGTCTTTCTGCGCTTGCGTAGTACTCTCTGGTGGTCGTTTGGGTGGTCGTCGGGATGAAGTAAGACGTCTTCATCAGAGTTGAACTTTTCACCTCATCTTCTCTTTGAGCCCTTGGTCACAATCTGGGCCATAAGGTTGGTTTGGTCCAGTTCTTTGGGGTCCGAGGGGCTCTTGTTATCTCGAGGCCTTCATGCTTGACATACTTTATCTTATACTTTTATAAACAGTCCTCCTTATCTCTAAGCCCTTTTACAAACAGTCCTCCTTCTCTCTGAGCCCTTGGTCACAGTCTGAACTATAAGATTGGTTGATCTGGTCCTTGGGGTCCCAGGGGCTCATCTGAAGGCCTAAGTGCAGCACAGGCACAGTACATCACAAATGTAGCACATATTAAGCAATGAGTGTTGCCTACATATTTATACTTAATCAGTCACTCTCTTAATTTCTAATCCCATGTTTCACCATGGTTGGTGTTAACATCAGACTCTTAACGATGAGGCCATCATGAATGTAAAGAGTTTAGAGGGAACAAAGAAGGGTGATTCAGGAAAAGCCTTGCCGTCTCAGGTTGCTTGCTCTCCCGCCTTTAAGGCATGGAAGTTGCTGGGGGTTTTCTGGTTGAAACTGTTAAAATTTGTTGTTTAATATTATATGATAAGCATATTATTAATGTGGTTTCAAGGGTTAACTAAATGTGGGAAAAGACATCCTCACATGGCTTGCTGTCGATCACATTTTGTTGCTTTTGTGAACCTTGTGGAGGGCAGAGCATGCGCAGAGCCTGTTGGGGCTGACCCTGCAGTCTGGATGAGATCCGGGAACCCACAGGGTCTACACTGGAACAAAAGGTTGCTAGCAGTGATTGGGGAGAACCGTGAGCCTTCTTCCCCGCAACCCCCCTGACAACCACCTCCAGAAGGCACTGCGCAGGCGCAGATGGGGGGAGTCTGTGAAAATACTAATTATATGAAGCGGGGATAGGTCATGCATATATATAAGCATCCTTGGGTTTCTTATCAATTTGTAAAAGCAGCGTTCTATATATTTAGAGAGTTTGATGGTTGTGTGTGCGTCTTGGTGGAGCAGAGACTCCCGGCACACCCAGCATTATTTGCTTGCCTCTATTCATTAATAAATTGCAAACTTTAATTGGAATCCTATTTGGGACTCAATCATTTATCACACCTGATATCTGCTGGGAAGACCACATAGAAAGACACAAACAGTCCAGGAGGTTCCTGCAGTGTATAGATGACAACTTTTTGACACAAGAAGAGGAAGAAACCACCAAGAAGAGGTGTGCTGCTGGACCTTGTATTAACAAATGAGAAAGGATTGGTTAGAGGTGTGAAGGTCGGGGACAGCCTTGGCTTCAGTGACCATGATATGGTGGAGTTCAGGATCTTGTGAGGAGGAAGCAGGGCAAAAAGTAGGATTGAAACCCTAGACTTCAGGAGAGCGAATCTGGCCTCTTCAGGGATCTACTTGGAAGAATCTTATGGGTTATGACCCTAGAAGAAAGGGAGGTCCGAGACAGCTGGCCAGTATTCAAGCATCATTTCCTCCAAGCTCAAGATCGGTGCATCCCTATGAGTAAGAAGGCAAGCAAACGGGGCAGGAGACCTGCATGGATGAGCAGGAAGCTCCTAGTGTAGCTCAGACAGAAGTTAACAGCATGTGGAAAAAAGAGACAGACCATCTGGGAAGAATATAGGGACACTGTCAGAGAATGCAGGGATGTGTCAAGGAAGGCCAAGGCCCATTTGGAATTAAATCTGGCAAGGGATGTCAAGGACAAGAAGGGCTTCTTCAAATATAAAAGTTGAAAAAGGAAGACTGGGAAAAACGTAGTTCTGCTGCTGAATGGGGCAGGTGCCCTGGTAACAAAGAATACAGAAAAGGGAGAATTGCTGAATGCCTTTTTGCGTCAGTCTTTACTGCAACGATCAGCCTTTAGGAATCTCAGACTCTGGAGACAAGAGAGGAAATCCAGAGAAAGGAGGGTTTTCTTCTGGTCAAAGAGGATCGGGTCAGAGATCAATTAAACAAATTCAACATCCACAAATCCATAGGCCCCAATGAAATGCACCCATGGATGCTGAGAGAGCTGGCCAATGTTATTGCTAGGCCACTCTCCATCACCTTTGAAAGGCTGTGGAGCACAGAGAGGTGCCTGAGGACTGGAAGAAAGTCAATGTCACTCCAGTCTTCAAAAGAGGACCCAAGCAACTACAGGGCATTCAGCCTCACCTCCATCCCTGGAAAGGTGATGGAACAGCTCATCCTGGAGGTCATCTCCAAGCATGTGGAGGAAAAGAAGGTGATCAGGAATAGTCAGCATGGATTCACCAAGGGGAAATCATCCTTGAGCAATCTGATAGCCTTCTCTGATGTGATGATTAGCCGGGTAGATGAGGGGAGAATTGTGGATGTGGTCTACCTTGACTTCAGCAAGGCTTTCGACACTGTCTCCCATAACATCCTCATAGACAAGCTCAGGAAGTGTGGCCTAGATGAGTTGACAGTGAGGTGGATTGGCAGTTGGCTGGATGGCAGATGTCAGAAGGCTGTGCTCAGTGCTGCAGTCTAGTTGGAGGCCTGTAACTAGTGGTGTCCCCCAAGGGTCGATACTGGGTCCAGTCTTATTCAACTTATTCATCAGTGACTTGGACGATGGAACAGAGTGCACTATCAGCAAGTTTGCTGATGACACAAAGCTGGGAGGAGTGGCTGATACCCCAGAGGGCTGTGTTGCCATTCAGAGGGACCTAGACAAGCTGGAGAGATGGGCAGAGAGGAACCTCATGAAGTTCAACAAAGGCAAGTGCAGGGTCCTGCACCTCGGGAGGAATAACCCCAAACACCAGTACAGGCTGGGGGCTGACCTGCTGGAATGCAGCTCTGCCAAGAGAGACCTGGGAGTCCTGGTGGACAGCTATCTGACCATGAGCCAGCAATGTGCCCATGTGGCCAAGAAGGCCAATGGTATCCTGGGCTGCATTCAGAAGAGTGTTGCCAGCAGGTCAAGGGAGGTAATCCTCCTCCTCTACTTAGTCCTGGTGAGGTCACACATGGAGTATTGTGTCCAGTTCTGGGCTCCCCAGTACAAGAGGGACATGCAAATATGTATAAAATCTGAAGGGAGGATGTCAAGGGGGTGGAGCCAGTCTCTTTTCAGTTGTGTCCAGCGAGAGGACGAGAGGCAACAGGCACAAACATGGGATGTTCTGGCTGAATATGAGAGGACACTTCTTTACTGTGCAGGTGATAGAGCAATGAAACAAGTTGCCCAGAGAGGCTGTGGAGTCCCCTTCTGTGGAGATATTTAAAACCCACCTGGAGGCCATCCTGTGCAATGTGCTCTAAGTGATCCTGCTTGGCAGAGTGTTGGACTAGATGATCTTCAGAGGTCACTTCCAACCTCGTCCATTCTCTGATTCTGTCTAGGGTAGGAACCCAGAGAGGCAACATGCTTGCTTTGTAGTAGAGATGAGCTCAGCACTAATGCTTTGGAATCTGTACGTAATTCCTACAGATTTCCAGGGACAGTTTAGATTGGATGTCAGAAAGAATTTCTTTATAAAGAGGGTAGTTAGACATTGGAAAGGGCTGTCCAGGGAAATGGTGGAATTTCTGTCCTGAAGGTGTTTAAGAAATGTATGGACATGGCGCTTAGGGACATGGTTTAGTGGTGGATTTGCAAGTGTTAGGTTGATATTTGAACTTGATGATCTTAAGGGTCTTCTCCAATCTATATGATTCTATGATTCTGTAATCTCCCATAGCACAATATTTTTGAAAGACTCGTAAAGACCTATAAAAATATTTCAATATAGTTAATATATTTTATTAGTTCATTGTCTTGCAGTATGCATGTTATATTGAAGAGATATAGCCTAAACACTGAACTGGAAAAGCCAGGGAAAGTAATAAACACCTCCTAAATATATATATATATATATATATATATATATATATATATATATATATATATATAAGAGTTCTAAGCAGCAACACACATATCTTGTGCTTCAAAAATCTCATTTCAACAACTGCAGTTGCTTATTACCTTCCAAAAACAGTATAGCGTAATTCAGTCAGAGCATCTCAGGAACAATTAACTTGGTGTTTTTTTCTGAGAGTAGATACTTCGGCATCTCATGTGGCACAGAAAAGTGAAAGCAAATTTCTATCCACCCACTACATATGGCCTTTTACCCAAAAAGATACCTTGCAATAAATCACATTGCTCACCTCTAGAATACAGTAACTTCTCAGAAGTAATGAAACAGACGTATAAGAACATTCATCAAATATTTCGTGACTTTTCAGAACCAGAAGTATAAAGCTTCTATATGCTACTGAATTATAAAGGAATTGGATTTATGTAGTATGTCAGTATCCAACTAAAAGATGTTAAGGAATAACATACTGTGGCCATAACAACTCACTGTACAAAAACTGCCACTGAAGTGGAAAAAACTATAAAAACTTTCTTTCAACTTATCTTGCAACTCATCTGAAAAGCTTCTCAGGTCAGTGACATTTCATGCTGGAAAGCTGCTTTTCCACTGTTTGAATCTGGATGCTGTCAAGGAATAACAATAAAGAAACAATGCACGGCAGTTTTAGTGCAAGTTTTCATGGTGCTCTGTGACTTTTTTTTATTTTAGATAAATCCCACTTGATCATTATGATGAACTCCAGATCAAGTCTATGGTTATAATGGTGCTATAACTTCTTGTGAGAATAAGCTGAGCAGGATGCGGCTCATGGAGTACCCCTTTCTAATTGCATTCTCATACATGCCAAACAAAGATTTTCGGGAATTGGAAGAGAACATTCCAAACGGAAGTGCAGCAGTCATGTGTCTTCTTCTCTTCTAGTCAATCCATTATGTAAGAACATTGTCACAGTGAGAATATATATATTTCTTAGTGTTTTCACAATTGTTAGTCAAAGCATTATTGAAAGCATTTGTAATAAATCTGTCTTATGGTTTGTTCATGCTGTTTGTGCAATGATAGCTGAACTTAACGCATCATCTATTTCTTTCACAGTAATATCTTCCTAATTTAAAATTGGCCATCATCTTTTTTTTTGTGCTACATCTTCCTCCTCTATCTATAAACAGACTTACAACAATCCAGTTCTTCTTCTGAATTCTAAATAAATTGTTTTAATGGTTTCTATCACTCTACTTACATTTTCTAAATGTATACTTCCTCCTCCCCCCACCCAAAACAAACAAACAAATAACAATAAAAATGCTTAAAAACACACCCTCAGCTCAAACTGAAAGGCAAAATAAGTGTAAAGATAGTTTGTATTTGTGCTGGCTTAGGATATCAGTGTAGCTGATCATTTTTGATTATAAATTTGAGCAAGATTTAGTGTAGTTTTAGTGATTTCATCTCTCACTCCTCTGAGATAACTGGGAGTTTGGTGGTATTCAGGAAAGCCTAACCACCTTTGACTGATTGTTTTTTCACTGGCAGCCAAGCAAAAGGAGCCACACTGGTATGATAGCTGTTGTTTACTTTAGAGGACTTCTCCAGAGTTGTGGGTAACTGTGTATGCTTTGTCAATGCTAGTGAGGTAATCTGCTCAACAATTTATATTTAAAAATATGTGTTTTATTATTTACCTCACATAAATAAGGATTAATGCAATTTGTTTCTTACATGTGTTCAAATGTTAATCTATGTTTCGTCATACCTTATTTAGCTGTGGTCCACAATCAGATACATACTTTAAAATGATTGTATGTTATTACATGTGTTCCAGTGAGGGCTTAAGTCTTGGTTTTACCATCTCAAGCAGCAAACAGCTACTAAAGGAAGTAATCTGCCTACATTTCAAGTTATGTTTGGAGAAAAGGTATTCATTTCTCATACACAAAGTGGTCAAACTCACTTTAGCTAACAGTAACAGACTAATATAAGCAACCAAGGCAGTGACAGGTCCTTTTTTATCTAGAAACTCTTAAAGGAATTCTGTTTCCCCTGCTGTGACTACCAGCATGTGGAACACAAAAAGAATACAGAACATCACCTTGTAGTATTTATTTTTACATATATATATGCCTTTATTATAAGAATTATAAAGAAAGCTCCTGAAACATCCTCTTCCCCCCTTTTTAAGAGATGAAGTTATCCTAGAAAAACAACATAATGGGCCTGCTCTGAAAATCTAACTAAAAAGAATTACTTCTGGCTGGAGATACTAAGTGCTTGGTTTTAACTTAGAATGAATCTACTATGGAGCTACTGCCACCAGTAACCAATGTTATGAGTGGAGTTGAGGCGATGAGTCCCACAGTGGAGCAGGGGATCGCAATGCACAGGGTGGTTCCTGGGAAGGCCCAGGCGGGAACAGAGACCTCAATGGACTGGCAGAAATCATGAAAGCATCTGAGGAGGTGTGGACAGGGCCAGGAGCAGAGGTAGCCATGCCTCAGCCTCATCAAAGGCAGCCCATGGCAATCAGACTGTGGGGAGTCCACTGGGGTGTGGTGGCTGGTGTTGGAGGGTGCCTCTCTCGGAAAGGCCTCACACCATCCAAGTGGGAGGCTGGAAGTAGACCTAACTCGGCAATTCAGAGGGTGGTGAGGCACTGGAAAAGGTTGCCTAGAGAAGCTGTGGATGCCCCAGCCATGGAGGTGTTCAACACCAGGTTTAATGGGACTTTGAGCAACATAGTAAGGTGAGTGGCATCCCTGCTCAAGGCAGGAGGGTTGGAAACTGATGATTTTAAGGCCTCTTTCAACACAAACCATTTTATGATTTTCTTGTAAGGAAAGTTAACATTTGCAGTAGTTCCCTCCAGATAACTTCTGCCTAGTGATATGACTTATCTTTTCCATAGCTTACATATAGATATATGCACCGGTGCTACCTAGGTGTAAACCTATATGCATAAAATGTTACATTTCTTTCTTTAACTGCATGCTCGTATTACACAAGAAATGAGTTCAGAATTTACAGAAATGATCTCTATAGAAATAATTGATGGGAAATGTAAGTTGTCTGAACTACCTTTTAAATTTTAATTATATTATTATATTTCTGATTAATTTATTAAATGTCCAGAGAGCACTCTCTGTGAATAATGAAAACAACCCCTCTGTTAATTATAAATAATAATAATAATAATTTGCTTGTACATTATTTATTTTTATCTAATAATTAGCACGTGTTTTTGGAGGATGTTGCTAAAATGTAAAGAACAAAGGGGGATTAAATCAGATACAATTTTAAGCATTTAGTTTGATTCATTAGAAAGAAAATCTCTCCATCTCAATGTTTGTGATCTGATTCTGTAACTCTGTTCTTAAATGCTAATCTATGTTCAGATGCTACCGGTAGTGTCTTGCAACTTCGCACAGAAATTAAAGAAGAGAATAAATGTTACGCTTTCTACTCAGATTAGCATATTTTATGGTATTAAAGTCACTCACTGGTCAGTTTAATGCCAGAGAAAAGTTTTCTGTTGACTGGATACTTTTTGATGGTTTCTGTTCTACATTTTAAATTAGTCTCCACATCAGTAATGAAGACAACTAGGCTGGCCAGGGAGGAAGTGCACAAAGATGCCAGTTAGGAAATGAAAAACAGCACTGCAGTTTCATCATCTTCTGTGTACAGTATATTCTAGATTACTTTATGACAGACCTTGACGGTAGATCTCATTATGCTTCTTTTCTAGACTTCATGAAATACTGACAAAATTGCTTCTGTGTTTGATATTTTTTCAGTAATAGCTATAGATAGTGCTTGGTTCCTACTGCCAATAAGGCAAAACAGTAGCCCATCATCACTGACATATCACAAAGAAAGCACATCTCAGGAGGCATCATATTCAGATTGCATGCCAAAATAATTTTCTACTATTTTTTTCTTATTAAAGAAGATCATTCACACAGAATTGCTGAAGAGCTTACATTGTCTCCTGTTCTGAGTGCAGTAAGTAATTAAGAGATCAGTTCACGGGCCACTGAAACTACAAACTTCTTTTGTACATATAGTCTCTGAACTCATTGCAGTACTTGATTCTTACTGTTATCACATATGGCATTAGGAAAAAAATATCTGAAAAATCATTAAAACTGCAGTTTCTAAATTATTGTGCAGTAGAAATGATTGTAGCAGCCCTCATGCCTTTTTCTATGTCAGAAAAGTAGGATTTCCAAGCATATAGCCTTAGCTTTCAAAAACTATCATAAGATTTTTTTCACAGAACAGTCAAAGGAAAAGGTCTGAAAATGTGTTTCAAAGAGTCAAGTAGTCACTAAAATAAACAGAGAATACAATGGTTCATTGTATGGGCTCCAGCTCACCATAAAATAGACTCTATGGCTACATTGTGCACCAGATCTCTCTCTTCATTTATTTTACATTTATTATTTTTATCACTGAAGAGATATACCAACCTCTTTACTTGTTTTGCTATACTCTGAAATCAATGCATGGCACAGACTGATGCATACTAAAATTGGAAACAAAAGGCTAATCACCAATGTCATACCTTTTAAACAGAAAATAGACCTGAGTTATTTTGCAAAGTCAATTGAAGCAGCTAATGATAATTGACATGGTGCCAGGACAGTATTCACTGAAGCTTAATCGGCTTTTGTCACTCTGTAGAAGTACAGAAGCCAAATACCATGGGATTATTACTGTTTAGTGTAACTTTGGGTCAGAACAACATTATGTTTCAATGGAAAACAGAACATTGGAAATATCCGCAGACCTTTCAGAAGTTTCTTGAAAGCTTCTCCTCTGTGTTGTGATCTTATAAGCAACCAATAACCTGAAGACTTGTATTTCTGATGCAGTAGATGTTCCCACTAGAATTTGTGCTCTGATATACTGATCTAAAATCTTTTATTACTTAATACTTACTGTTTTAACACACTTTATTATAGTAATGGTTGTGGATAGCATTTCATACCACCCCTTTGATTCAAAGCATGTTCCAGTAATCCAGTAAGTGAATGGTGAAGTAGTTCTGGATCATAATAGAATTTTGCTAAATTCGTTGCTAAAGGTATCCATACTCACATATTTTATATGCATACACCCAGTACATGAATTTCATATAAATCTTTTTGACAGTGTTTCTAGCATGTTGCAGGCTGATAAAGTAATGGGTAAAACTTTGCTGTGGACTTTCATCCATCTTTAGCAATGTATTCTTCTTTTCTTTCCACTGTTAACAACCACGAATCTCAGAGGGATTCTCAGTTGTTTTCCTGGTCAAGGCCAAAAGTGAACAGTTCATCACCATCTGTGAGACCTCCAGATTTCTTCCTGGAAATATATATGTAAAAAAAAAAAAAAATTAAAACAAACAAACAAACAAGAAATAGTTGTTGAGGAGTCAGTCACGTATTATACAGTCTCTGTCTGTTTTTCCCTGTTAGGGATAATATATTTTATTGTTTACTATAATCTATCATGGAAAGCTATGAAACTACCTGGTTAGTAGTAAATGCTGATGATAAAATTTCTTCTTTTGCTGCTCATACATTTAGTGACGTAACTGCTTTGGAGACCTTGACATTCAGTAGTACTCATTTTCTGATCTTTTTCTTTTGCTGTGGATATGATTCAGTGAATTATAGTTATGCTGAGTAAACCTTGAGAATACTTAGGATGTTGGATATAGTCCAGGAGTGGGAGTCTGGAATGGGAGTCTGAGAGGCCTGCTGACCCAAAATGTTTGTCAGAAAAGCAAGTAACTTATTTTTCCATATTCCATTTTCTTCAACTCTGAATTGGAAATAATAACATTCATCTTCTTTAGTATATGCAATGCTAATTTTGATATATTATTAAGAATTTGCATGTATTTAGACCTTTTTTCCATGCAAGTTATACTGATTATACTTCATGAAAATGAATCCAGTTATAATCACACGTACAAACTTAATAGTTTGTTCTGTTTTCTCTCTATTCTGTTCCTTTCATAATTCAAAGTAACCATCACCCCCTGTTCATATGCATTTATGGCTATTTTATATAACCATAGCAGCAAAAACAGCTGCATGACATCTGTGAATCTTCTGCATTATTAAGTTTACTCTTCCTTCCTTCCTTCCTTCCTTCCTTCCTTCCTTCCTTCCTTCCTT
>NC_048926.1:56650531-56683425 GCF_011077185.1 Oxyura jamaicensis | reverse complement strand
TTCCTTCCTTCCTTCCTTCCTTCCTTCCTTCCTTCCTTCCTTCCTTCTTCTGTTCTTTTGGGGGTGGTAGTGGAGAGGGGGATTACAGTGGTTTTCTGTGATGTTCCTCTAGGTGAACTTTGAATTTAAGAGCCCTGGGATATCTTTGTATAGTATCCATCATCATATATTTATTTTTATAAGTCTGGTTTATGCTGTGTAGCAATTTCAAACAAAATGTTTAAACACATTCACAGTGGGAAATGACTCTACATATTTTGCTTTGTCCATTGCTTACAGATACTATTGTGATTTCTCAGTGGACTACTGAATTAGTTTCACAGATTTTTTGCTTAAAGCATCCAAGAAAAAAGTAGTAATAATAGCTTATATTAGTTGCTTTTGCCTCAGCTAGTCTCATGGCAGGTATATCATGGATGCTTGTTTATATTTTATGCATGCCCTCAAAACATGGGTGATAGATATATTTAAGAACTTTGTAAGTAAATACCACCAACAAAAGCATTACATACTCTTCAAATTGAATTTAGCATGTCATATTGCCTGTTGGTACAAAAAAAGACACAATACAATTACTGTTTAGAGCACACAGTCTTTTAGGGTGAAATGGCAGGATTTTGCTTATGGGTTATGATGACACTCAATTAGCCTGTAATATATATATATATATATATATATATATATGTATATATATATACACACAAATAATTTGGCAAAGAAAACTCCTGTATTTTGTTGGAAAGTCTCATATGTAATTTAAAAAACAAACAAACAAACAAACAGACAAACAAAACTTGAAACTGGGTTGCCCATTCTACTTTTGGACCTTGTGAATATTGGAGAAATGGGGATGGAGAATGATGCATTTTCAGCTGATGTGTGGATATTGTCACAGATTTATTTTTTTCCCTGTTCTTCTGGTCAAGATGTCAAAATGCATCTCTGGATGGTATGATACACTTGAAGGGCAAGTTCTTTTCATTTTCTCCTGATAGTACATCAGTTGCTATAGGCAGCTTTGTTCTGTTCGAACCCTCACCCCCCAGACCCTCCACCCCCCTCCCACACAGAGTTTTGTAGTATATATCTAGGAGAAGATTTAGTTAGTTTATTATTTTCATGGGCATACAGTTTCAATATGCAGGAGCTTGGCATATGGACATACTACATGCTCCACTTCCCAAACCCCAACAGCTTTTGTCTGTAGTAATTAAAGAAAGACAAAATGGGAGACCAGTATTACATCATAAACAAATAGACAAACAAACAAACAAAAAAATCAAGCAGTTGTTTTGCTTACTTTATTACACCTATAATGCATTATCTGTATGAATTTTAACTTTCTCTTTTCAAGGGCTGTGAGTTTGCTGAAGCTTGCATAGGCAATCTGTGTTTCCTACTGAAGATGCCTAACATAGCATTAACATGATCATTTTTCAGTACTTTTGAGATCTGCACACCACTCCCTCCAGTAGACCTGAATGCAAAAAAGTTTCACTAGCTTATAAAGATGTTGTCTAGACCAGTGACACTGACACTTCTGTGTGAATTCCAGATAATTCAGTAGATATTGAAAACAAAGCCATCTCACTGCCTGACGATAAAAAAAGAGGTACTTTCCCTTATCAGAAAAAATCACAAGTTTCAGCACTGTCATGAATTATGTTTATATGACATAAAAGGGAACATCTTTATGATGCTAAGCTTGTACATCAGATCAGTAACCAATGTCAAATGAATTCTTCAGTCTTTTTTATTGTTATTATTATTATTATTATTTTTTCTATTCTCAGACTTTCCTTTCCTTGCATAGCTTTCTGTCTTGCAGTGGTAACAGCCACACACTATTCAAGCTAATTTTGTACAATTACTTGTACTGGAACTTTTCATGCTCCCAGCAGTTAGGTTTGGACAAGTCACTTTAGTGTTTCCTGATTCAATGCTGTATACTTGTCTTGTTTTCTTGACTGCTGTAGTGTGTTTGTGATAGTGCTTTATTACTTTGCTTCTTTATGTTTTTCTCCCTCCTCTCTTTCAGTCTCTGGTGCATTGCAGTGACAAGAGATTTGAATGAATATCTTTTATTTAATAAAGTCAAACCAAAAATCTATAATAATTTGGCTTCTTTGTAGCAGCAAGGGTAAGAAAATGGACTGTACTTTTTTATGTTATTTTTTTCCCAATGGATTAAATGCTTCCATATGCTGCCATCCAATGAAACATGGAATATAATGACAACATTATTTTAAGATAAAAATTAAAATAAATCTCCACTTTGGACTAACACACTTGCAAAAACACATTGATGGCAACTGGTTGAGTATCCTTGAGATGGTGTCATAACCCCAAAATTAAAACAAAACAAAACAAATTACATGTAATAATTCAGATTACCTTGAATTAATTATTTCTTGTTTGTAAGTGATTAAAGTGTTCCTTTTCCTTTATCATTTATACTGAAACTTAGCCCTGCTTAGAAATTAATTAGACCTTACCTCTACTGGAAAATCTACAGTTGCCTTTTTGTTAGATGATGATGTAGCCTCCTTGTCAATGAAATCTGGCCCACTTTACACTGTAATATTGAAAATAATAACTTCTGAGGTGCTATGGGAAGAAGAAATTTTGACAAGGCACAGGATGTTTTATTAGTCTTTATACTTTGTTAATTACATCTTTCCGAGTAGCATATTTGTGAGGTGTACCTTACAAATTCATTGAGATATGTGTTCAGAGTAATGTGTGCACTAATGACTTAATCACTCAAATGTCAACCAGAAATATAATTCTCTACAGCATAATACAAAATGTGCTCATTTGGGACAAGGAAAGACTAAAGCGCCTTAAATACAGAACAATATAGGGTCATGAATCCTAGGGGCAACCTAGTTCCCTCACATTTTCTGTTTTTTTTTTTTTTTTTTTTTTTTTAATTATTATTATTGTTATTATTATTATTAATATTATTATTTATTTCTGTCCTTTTCTGCCAAGGAACTTTTAAGAGAAACCTTCTGGGTCTTCAGCAGTTTAACAAGTTTAACATAGCATCAGATGCTGTTTAGAAGTGTACCCTAATTATTGGAAGATGAGCTAGGAACTTAAATTCAGAAGTCATTTGTTTCTAACATAAAATAATGTGGTATTTAGACACCAGGAAAACACATGAAGCATAAGAGGCCCCAGTGTGGCACAATGGGGAGTTTGTGATATTTTCCACTAATACATGACTATAAACAGTCTTGAAGAATTCCGAGATAATATTGCATATGTTCCCAATAGGCAGGAGTCACTGTAGCTCCTCACTTTTCTGTGGACAGGAGTAAGCATTTCCAGATGCTAGACAGAGGTACTATAACTAAAACCTTTTCTAGAGGCAGAAGTTTCTGTATTTAATCTTTCTCATATGAGGTTTTGGCAGCATCTCCAAAAAGACCTCTCAATATTCTCTCTCCCACTTCATATTTTCATCCTTCTGCATTCCTACTGCCTGGTAGATAAATGTATTGAGTGTAGGTGGCAAGGTTGTGGCAACGAGGATGCTGCAGGGGTAGCCTCTCTCAGAAGAGGCCAGGGTCTCACTATGCTGGACACAGAACAAATGCAGAACACAGCCGAGCCCATCAGCAAAGCTGATGGTGCCTCTGGGTAAACATATTTAAGAAAGGGCAAAACACAGCACAGGAGAGGAGGAGTGATGAAAAACAGTGTGAGAGACAGTCCTGCAGACACAAAGATCAGTGAGGGACAAAGGGCAGGATATGCTGTAGGCACTGGAGCAGAAGTTCCTTTGCAGCCTGTGGAGTGGACCAGGAATGGTGGAGCAGGAATTCCCTGTGGCCTGTGGAGGAAACCTACTGGAGCAAATATTGACACTGCAGCATGAGTCCCCACACCAGAGCAGATGGATAAATCCTGAAAGAAGCTGAGACTCCCAGAGGAGACTGATACTGGTCAGAGGAAAAGCGTGAGGAGGAGGGAGCAATAGGGAATAGTTGAAGACTAGCCAGAACCCCCACATTTCCCATCGCCTTTGTGCCACCTGCGTGGGGAGGTAGAAGAATTAACAGCGAAGGAAATAAGTTGAGTTTGGGAAAAAAGTGGGAAGGTGGTTGGATTTATGTTTTTCTTTATCTATTGTCTTTGTTTCTCACTGATTTCTATACAAATGTATATTATTTGGCAATAAATTAACTTTACGTTCTCTAGGTTGAGTCTGTTTTGCCTGTGATGGCAACTGGTAAACAATCATCCTATCTTTATCTCAACTGATGTACTTATCTTATTTTTTTACCCCATCCTGTTGAGAAAGGGAAGTGAGAGAGCAGCTGAGTGGGTGTATGGCAGCTAGCCAAGGTCAAGCCACCACATACCAGGCAATATCAAGTTTGACCCGGTTTATTTCCCACTCTTTGCTTAGTTTCCCAGCCAAAGAAATATGATTGAATAACTCAGGAATGAAAGATGGCAGGTTTTCAAATGAGTATGTGCCAAAAACCATACATTTAAGCTTCTACTTCATTTTGTACAATATTTATGCGTGTGTATATATTTAGACAGTCTGGGCAAGATTTAAGTTATGGACTAGCACAGAAGATGATAAGAGTTATAACATGGTTACTAACCCGTAGACTGTTCAAATGAGCACTTGTTTATAGCATTGATATAGCAATAGTGAATTATTTCTTGTTTTTCAAAATTATTATTTTTATTTTTAATGCTATGCAGTCACATCTTAGGTTTTAAAAAAAAAAAATCCCATGCTTTCTTCTGGAACAGAATTACTGAAAGTAAAGGGTTACGAATAACACCTTTCTTTGCACTTGTAGAAGCCAATTACTTTAAATGGTTTCAGTGGCTCTGCAGAAGCCTCACTGATTGGTACTCCAGTTTTGCAAATAATCCTGTTGTTGCATAGAAAATGTGGCTAATTTTTTCATAATTGCCTTATATTGACTATGATAGTTCCCAAGTGTAAAAGCAAGGAAAAAGTGTATAAATTCTCAAGAATTCAAATCATTTTATTTAACTACATAGAAATTAGCTGCCTAGTTTTATCTAGTTAGTGGGTTTCCTTTGTACTCAAAAGACAGACACATCCAGAAGGTAGTTTAACTGTTTATCATAGCTTCATATTTTAGGATAGACTTAAACATCCTCTTCATGTAAGGGATTAAAAAATATTATATATATATGAATTTGTTGATAAGTGCCTATGCTGTTTTTCAAAATCTCCCTAGACACAGAAATACACTGAAAAAATCTGTGCCTAATAACTAATATGTCTTAGGCAAAGAAAACAGAATACTATGCAAATATTATTATTTGTAAATCTGTTGAAATTCAACTGTTAGCAGAGAGAATGACTGTTTCTTGCCACACCAAAAATCATTTGTCATCAATTACTTGGTCCTCATGGATGGTTTATTCCACCAGTGCTCATCTCAGAGTAATTCTTCTGCAGTCACTACCAATAATTTCCTGTTGTGACAGACCGTTATCCTTGTATTTACTGACACACTGTAATAGTGAGTGAGTGGGGGAAGAAAGCACTATGTAAGTGCATCCTGCTTGTATGTGGACGTACTTATTCTAGTTTTAGTTTTTGCAGTTTCATATGTGTGTGAGAAAATCAGTATGCACAAAAACAAGTAGGGCAAGCAGATGCTAAACCTGAGAAATACACGTATTAACATTCAAAATGAGAGGACAAGAGGTGAATCTGATTACAGTTTTATAAGAGATTTAGGCATGATACATGCATATTCCCCATTTAGGAAATAAAAAGCAATAAGGTATTTAAATTGAACAGAGGACACCGTTTTTAATGGAAACAAATAGTATCATGGATTTTGAGGAGCCCAAAGATCCTAAATCCCTTTTTATGGCCTGCTTAGTTTTAAATTACTATGATGAGAGATAATGTCAAACTTTCAGACTTTTTCCCCCTCCATATTTTATGTCAGTCTTTATGCTTTGTCTCATTGCATGCCCAAGAAATTTAGATTCCAAGATAACAAAGTCAGTTTTGAAAACAGTATTGAGTCTTCAAAGCCTCTTACAGACAAGTTTTCAAATGTCTTTGGACACTTGAGGGGCTGACTATATGATTAAGTTGCTGGAATTTAACTGGAGAGGGAGGTAGAGCACAGTAGCTCCTCCAGGTATAAATGTTGACATTATGGTAGATGGAAAGCAACTTATTACTCAGGAAGTGGTGGGATAGCCCAAACCATACTCATTACTGTCAATGTGAAGGAGCAGTGGCTCCATGAAGCCAAATGATCTAGGAGAAAAAACAATCAAACAAACAAAACCACAGAAATAAATCCAAGTATCTCATAGACTTTAAAAATAATTTTTAGTGTTTGATTTACATGGTGGTTTTGCCCTTTGAAAAGGGATTTTGCTTTTTTTTTTTTTTTTTTTTTTTTTTTTAATAATTTATTTAATGGTTGTTGTACTTAATTGTGATGGCACAAAAAATGCTTTGCTTTAGAGATGCAGTACCAGAAAAAATAATGGCAATGTAGGTGAGTTATGAATCTATGGGCTTGCTTTTCTCAGTCATATCTCCCTGATTACATGGTCTTGCTCTGATGTAAATATGAGGTAATATATCCCTTTTATTTTCTTACCCATCTTTATTTTCCGTTCCAATGAGATAAATGTTTACATGTGTGCAGACAGTAAATGTGCATGTGTATACATCTGAAAATGTATGTATAAATGTATAGATCTGAAACAATGTGCAATACAGAGAAGCTAATTCAGCATTTTGCATTTTCCATGGGATGCAGGTACAAAGAACATCTAATGGAAAACAAAGGGGAAGCTTAAGAATTATGCAGATAAATATCTCTTTTTCTAATGTGTAATTCAATTTTATTAATTCATTTTCCACAAGATAGTGTCAAATAAAAAGTAGATATTTATATGGTAATAAGGACATCTAAAAATTTATTGAGTAAGGAAGGTAACAAGGATTTTTATAGAAAACCATCAGATGACTAGAAATAACTGCCATAAAAATACAGCCAATGCTGTAATTCCAAAGATTGTTCTACACGCATCTTTTTAGTTTGCCAAGCAAATCTGGCAGTACCAGAAACAGATCTAAAGAGATGCTTGGACTACTCACGCTGTGTGTTCTGTAACTGTTATGTTGGGGTTTTTGTTTGTTTGTTTAGCAGATTCATCTTGTCATAATCAAACTGCTGAATTTTAAGGTGATAAGATTCGTTATAGCCACCTACATTGCCCACTCACAATATTAGGGTTATACTTGTAAGAAGCACTTTGGCAGTGGAGAACACACAGTCTATTAGTAGCAGCCCTCTGTTGTGATTTTCCTTTCCCTGTGAGAAAGCAGACTTACTTCTTTGATGCTGACTGACATTTTTGCTAGGTATTTATTTATTTATTTATTAAAAAAAAAAAAAAGAAAGAAAAGAAAGAAAAGAAAGACAATAAAAAAGGTCGAGTGATTTTCTGATTGTCTGGGATTTTTCTCTTGATGAAATATGACACTTCAATTTTGTTCAGACCCAGGAGACATAGAAATTGAAAAACAAACACGTGGATTTAGTTCCATTGAAGACTTATTGTTCTGAAAATCTTCTCTGCAGAACTGTAAGAATGCCAGCATTTCAGAACTACACCACTAACTGTAAAGTTCATATTCCTGTGGTAACTAACATATGTTTTCAACAGAATTTCTTCTTCTCTTTTCCCCCTTCCTGCTCAAAAAAGACACAAGATAGTGTAAAACAGCAAAATTCTCCTGCTTTTTTTCTCCTGGGATAATGTGGCAAATTGTCACATAATGACATTGTAACACTAACGGTTAATTTAACAACACTTGTAGTTAATCTACTCCATAATTTTAACAATGCATGAGTATTCTAAATCAAAGTGCATGAAGATTCAGACCACAATTTCTCGAGAAAGACAATGAGAAGCTCAAGTATAGGTTAGCATCCCAGATTGTCTTTGCAGTGCAGCAGTACTAATGTCCAACCTAGCCAAAGTGTTCCCAAGTCCAGCATAGGTTTCAGCAGCAACTTGTCCTTTTTCTGTTACCCTGGAATACATTATCCAGGAATCTCAGCCACCTGTAAAATGCCAGCAAAAGCATGGCATTTCAGTATAGCTGAGGACTTTTGGCAGTGAAACTATGGAGATCATGAATCAAACTACTACACAACATATCTGAGGTGATTACAATTCTACACTGTACAGCAAAGAAACTGTGTGCCTTTGTCACAGAGACAGAAAAAGTGATATCTTGTCCCTAATGATTTAAATCAAAGAAAATTTAGACTATATACATCCACTAATATGAAGAATAAAAATATCTTGTTAGTCATTGATTTACATTACTACACAAAATTATTTTTTATTACAAAAAATATCAAAATTAATCTTGCATCGACTTCACCGTCTCATACTATGATTTTGCTGAGCTCTTCTGCCCTCTGCTGATTCAACAGCCATTACTGATAAAAGACAGATATTATCCAAGAATGATCTACCACATGGAATGTTACCACCCAATTTGGCTACTAGGACTAGGGTCTGTGTTCACCTGGTTAAGGACCACACAGCTAGATGTGTTAGAAAATGCTGAACCCTTTGGTTGGACAATTTTGGCATCTCAAATAGGGCAGCACCTGCAGAAATCTAGAGACAGGGTGAAATGAGAATTATTGCATAAGCTCCAGGGAGCTGGCAAGCAGGTAAGCTTTACCCAGCACAGCTGCACTAGAGTACCTCTCTATGGCACGTCAGGAAAGAACAGAGCTGTTAAGTGAGACATCAATATATGTGTTCTCAAAAGAATCTATATTCCTTTGTGCTTTATTGCTTAAGTACTTGATTTAGAAATGTTTTTTTAAGATTTTATCTTTTTTTTTTTTCTGTTGTTTTTTGTTTGTTTGTTTTTCCTTCATTGTTACACCACCTTTAAGATGTATACCTTCATTGTTATATATGTCCTTAAGATTTAAATTTTAAAATCAGATTCCTGGCAATTTGCAGATTCTGGTATCTGCAGAGAAATAATGTGATGGCCCAGGCATTTACTCTGTGCTTTTCCTACTGTCACAAGGGCGAGAGTTTCTAACTAAAGTACCAAAGACGCAATTAAACTCAAGCAACCTTTGGTCATGTGAAATTCAGCATTTGGATATCTGAGTAATGGTGCTAGAATCCAGGAATTAGAGTTTAACAAGGTTCATTATATAACAACAGCTAAACTAAAATTAATTGGGACTGAGCTTGCAGTGCCTAAATTCCTGATTCCCAAGTGACAAAAGGCCAAGATCTGTTCTACAGCAGAGCAATGGCAAAGATCAAGGCAAAACTTATGCTGTGAACTTGAACAATGAGATCACAGGAAGAATATATATGTATATTTCAAATTTTCATTTTATAGCTGGAAAAAAAAATAATAATAATAAAAAAAAGTAAGGTAGTTTAAGGTAGATTCTGAAGTTAAGTCTGTGAAATAAACAGGCATTTATGAATCCCACATACCTCAGTTCCTAAAAACTAAGAAAATCAAGCATGTGTTCTTGGTACCCACTATTTGCCTTTATCAGATACAAGACAGTTATAGTCTGGTATTTTTTCTACAAGGTACAGACAATACGTAGATGATTCATTTTTACTATTTTTGTTAACTGAAAGCAGAAACATCAAGCATCTGTTCTGTTTAGTTTTAGAGTTATGTAAGTAAATTTATCCCATAGTATAGTGCAGATGTCGTAGCTTGCTTTCTCCATGTTATTTTTTTATGATGTTTTCAGATGTCAAGTGATACCAGGTTTAAGTTGCAGTTATTATCAATATTATAATTGTCACATCTTGCAACGATACCTTTCCTACATCCCTGTCAAATCTTTATCTTAACATGGATGGGTTGTTTTGTATTCAGTGACAGGTTATGATTATTTTTCTGTTCTGTCTCTCTTCTTAGACAGGTATTGAAAATCAGTTCTTGTGATCTTTAGATAGTGTTGCCCTGCTCAGAACTGCATTTGTGAAAGATGGTGGTTATTGCTTCTGAATAAAAGTCCAGCATAAAATTTCATTTTTTTTTTTCAGTAGAATTGTAAGAACTCTTTTAATGGGCAGAGTTTAGAGAAATATTGTTGAATGAAATATAGATGAAGGACAGTGAAGTAAAAACATTTTTTTTTTCTTGGCATTCTTGTTTAGTGTTTATAAGGGTTTAATGGTGTTTCTCTTGGGTAGGTTAATATGTGACAGCTTCCTGAAAGACAATGAACAAGGGTTTAGTACTAATTGTTCCCTTCTAGTTGTTTGAAGATCTTGACTTCTGGCTATGAATACTGTTCTCTTAGATAGTAGTTAGTATTACTTGTCTTCATTTTCAAGATTTGCTTTCTCTTCTCATCCATTAGTTATTGCATTTACTTGACATAAACATTGATAGAGCCCACAAATTACAAGATCTGTTCCCACAGATCAACTTGTTTCCCTTATAGGATTCAAATGAAGCTTGTTCATAGAGGTAGAGCTTCTAAATGTAGTTTAATGTGTGTGTGTGTGTGTAATAAAATATCCATAATATTTTAAAATAATGAGATTGTGTTAAAAACAAAACAAACAAACAAAAGTTTGCTAAAGAAAGCTTTAAACATCTCCCTCTTCAACTCCTTTTCTACTATTGTATGGTGTATGTACTGTAGTTAAAACAGTTCTACAGAGGAAATCATTATAGGTACAGTAGCCTCACTTTAACTTGCCACTGACACAAAAATCAGTATTTTCATCTATTTTTTTTTTTTTTTTAAGTGTTCTCTGTTATTTCCCAAGAAGTGCTAACATGGTATTCATGTGAGGCAGAAGGTACTCATCGACAGCACTCCCTTTCAAATCACAGGTGGACCAAGATCACATTGGTGTGCCAGCTCTAACGAAAATATCTGTCTTAGTATAAGCAGGAGATCAGTTGAGATAAAATACTGAATGCTGCATTCAGTATGAATGAGTGCAGACAGACTCAAAATCTGTGCTGTAGTGCAGAGAAGCCCCAGGTAGATTTGAATGGTTTAGCATATTTTTCAGCAGCCTTCCAACTCCCCAATGTTACCTCCAGCTTACTTCCAGCTTAAGTTTGCATTGCTTCTGGTACCTTACGGCTGCATGTGAAGCCTGTTCAGATATCCTTCACAACCAGACAACATGCAATGTAGGCCTCCTCATTTAAATTATACTCAAGTACTGGTTTTGCTCCTAAGGCTAATGACAGCAGCAATAAATTCTCTTCATCTCTTTCCCTTCTACCGTCTTTTTCCAGCCTCTGCAGTCTTTGATAGATATTTCTAGAAAACTTTTAGAAGACCAGCAAGCTTTATGCTGAAACTGGCAAGCTTTTTCTACTACCAGTAATGCCACAGCTACTTCTGTTAAAGTCCCAGCTTCAGAGAGTGAGAAGTTGTGGAGGACAAAAATGACCTAGATTTCATAATTTGTTTAGAAAATGATTTTAAACTACTTACTGAGACAAAAACCATTAGTGACATCTACCCTTCTTTATCCTAGAAGATCCTAGAAGATTGCTGCAAAAGCATTTCTTAGAGTTTCTGTAATCTCCTTTACTTCTGAAAAGCATAAAAGAATTAATCAGTCTTTCAGACCTTGAAGGTTAGCATAAAGGAATATAAGACTTTACTTCTGTTCGGAGAATAAATCTGGCTTAGATGCTGCCAGGTGGGCATTTAAGGGTCTGATTGATATGAAAAAAAATGTAATGCATTACAATTTTTAAAGTACAGAATTAGTCTCTTAAGCAGGCAGCCCTGCTTAGGAAGATATACCAGAGGTGAAGAAACTCAAGAAATTATGGCTGTTTATGTACTTGAAATAGGCAAGGGAAAGTTCCCAGGCAATGAAACACAGACCTGCCTACGTTTAAACTGCTCTAACAACCCCTGTCATTATTTAATCCTTTATTTATCCTGGGGTCATATCAGGAGAGCTTTGCCCTCATCTTTCTGCAAGTGTTTTAGAAGTTAGTTTGGGGGTAGGTGTCCATTTTTAGTAGGCAGCTGTGACACTCATCTTATTAAAGAGAGTTTAATGGTGCAACAAGTTTTTCAGTGCTAGTTGGCCTCTGCTAAGAAATGGTCTTGTGGTTAGCTTACTAATACAGCTAATGAGTCTCCAGCATATCCTTGAATATCTAGCAGGAGAGCACAGATGGGACTCTTACAGCACCTTCTAAGATATTTGCAAGAGAGTACAACAGTGCAAAATGCTCTTCCTAGGGGAGAATTTTCCCTGGAATTGCAGAAATATCTATAATCACAGAAAGGAAATTGCACCTCTTTCTGTCAATTATTTGAAAGAAATAAACATTCACTTCTTGAAAATTGGTCTGGTGGCTTGGTGTGACCGGATGCAAAACTTTGGCACAACCACAAGGAATTGTTCACAGCTGAATTACACTCACCTTTTTGCACTAGAAACAGGACTGTAGACAGGGAAAAGTCATTTGTGTACAAATGTGTTTGGTTTGGGTGCATTTGAGAGTTCGGATATGCCTGAGTCCTTTAAGAGAGTTGAGGCCAGGGATGAAAGTTGGAAGATTCCTGAGGTGATGGCAGATACAGAAGAACCAAAATACTTCAACATAACTTGCCAAGCAAAGAAGCAGACTGCTGGTGGCTGGAAATTTAAGCTTGAAATTTAAATATGGTAAGATGGAATGGACATAGCCAGGTAGTCAGATTTGATTAAAGATTACCTTATTTTTTTAATAAGAGGAAGCCACACCTGGACAACTTGATGGATGTAGTTACAGCTGATGGAAGACTAGGAGACTAGGAGGGACTTTGTTGCAAGTACAGCCTATATAGAATAGGTATTTATTTTGTAATTACCTTTTTTTTTTTTTTTTTTTTTTTTTTCCCCCGTGTAGCATTTTATTTTCAGAACCTGACAACATTATAGTGGGTTTGTGCGATCACATGGGGAAACTAAGGCAAGGTGGATGAATCATTACAGTTCTAGAGACACAGCAATAGCTACAGATGAGTCTTCTAAACTGGAGATGGGTTTGTTACTACCCTGATACTGAGCAGCAATATCCAGTGCTGTATTTAGTATTCTTGATAGTGCCTACTTGAAAATGTACGCTAAACTTTGTGCATGGCCATTTTGGACTAGAATTCATGTTTTCTTTAGATGATTGAAGTTTCTTCACAGGATTTATAGATGTATTTTTACATATGTATTCCGCAGTATGCTTCCCAGTCGCATCTTCTCAATAATGGAATAGCATGCCCTGCTGTGCTGTTGAATACAATTATTTTCTCCTGTTTTCTGATCTTGAAATTGAGTTCAGCAACATAGAGCTGTATTACTCTTTATGTGCACTAGTTAATCCATGGTAGAAAACCAAGAAGTCTTCTTTTCTTTTATTTGTACCTACTTAAAAAATATTACATTGGCCCCCACTTGTGTGCCTTCAAATTGGAGTGTATTTAACATTACTATGCATAAGTGTACTGCTGGTTTGTTGTGTTTTTTTTTTTTTTCTTTTTTTTTTTTTCTTCCATTTCTTGCTGTTCTTGTAAAGCTGAGATTCTCAAGGATGTTTGATATTATGATCAGTAACAGATAAATAAATAGTCTTTGGAGGATCTGGGCATAGCTAAGTTTCCTGAAGCAATGCAGAAGTTTGTGACACAGGAAGGAAATTAGCATTCCCAGAGCCTATATAAGACTTTAGCTTGGTTATACCAATAATGCTAAATAATTAGAAACTATTAATATTTGTGAAAAGGTGGTGGTGGGAGCAAAGCTGATTTATATATTTATATATATATGTACATATATATATATATATATATATGAAGACACTTCTTCATATATGTATATGAAGACACTTCTGTGTCTTCAGTGATGTAATCCTAGGTTAGCACTGCATTGTGGTGTTTTCACCCAGCTGGTGGGCAGCTGAGCTCCACCACAACCATACTCTCACTCCCCCTCCTCAAATGGAAAGGGGAAGAAAATACGATGAAAAGGGCTCAAGGGTTGAGATGAGGGCAAAGAGATCACTTAACAATTATCATGGGCAAAACAGACTCAGTATAGGAGGCTTAATATAATTTACTGCGTAATGTTATCACGCTAGAGCAGTGACAAAAAAAAAAATAAAAAAATACTAAAAACACCTCCCCCACAAACACATTCTTCTCCCTCCTTCCCTGAGCAGTGGGGGCTGCGGTCAGTGTCTCCGCCACCCCTTCACGGTCCCTCCCTGCCCCTGCTCCCCGTGGGGTCCCTCCCACGGGATGCCGTCCTTCCCGACCTGAGCCTGCGGGGGCTGCCCACAGGCAGCAGCTCTCCAGGAACTGCTCCCACATGGCTCCGTGCCACGGGGTCCATCCATCCCCCAGGAGCAAACTGCTCCAGCACGGGTCCCCCACGGGCAGCAGCTCCCCCCACACCTCCTGCTCCTGCGTGGGCTCCTCTCCACGGGCTGCAGCTGTGGCCCGGGGCCTGCTCCTGCGGGGGCTCTCCATGGGCCACAGCCTCCTCCAGGCCACATCCACCTGCTCCAGCGGGGGCTCCTCCACGGGCTGCAGCGTGGAGATCTGCTCCATGTGGGACCCCTGGGCTGCAGGGGGACAGCCTGCCCCAGCAGGGGCCTCTCCCTGCACAGGCCGCAGGGGAACTGCTGCTGCCTGCCTGGAGCACCTCCTGCCCTCCTGCACTGACCTTGGGGGCTGCAGGGCTGGTTCTCATTCCTTACTCTCACAGCTGCTGTTGCCCAGCATTTTTTTTCCCCTTTCTTAAATCTGCTCTCCCAGATGCACAAACGACATGGCTTATTGGCTCATCTCTGGTCAGCAGCGAGTCCGTTTTGGAACTGTCTGCAGCTGGCCTTTATCTAACCTGGGGCAGCTTCTGGCCTCACAGAGGCCACTTCTGCAGCCCCCCTGCTACCAAAACCTTGCCACATAAACTCAGTACATGCGTTTAGCTACTGAAATCCTGCTGGTTTCAGTACACAGTCAGAATTAAGCTCGGACTTCAGATGTTTTTTAAATGGTGGTCTCTTCAGTTAGTAACAGTGTTGTTAACAGTGCTGTTACCACTTACTGATTGACTAATGATCTTAAAATTGGAAGAGAAATAAAGAAAAACCATCAGTAGCTAAACAAAACTTTCTGTCCTAAAATAGGAGATGTGCAAATGCATTTACTAATTTGTACAGAAAATCTTATTCTTGTGAAATGGAATTTGTTTCTATTCATGATCATGGAAAATAGGAAAAAAGAAAATCTCATTAGAATGAAATCTGAGTTCTGTTACACACAAATAAATGTGTATTCAAGATCAGAATTTGTCAAGAAATTTCTATAATCCAAATATTATTTGTAAATCTGACAAATAAGAAATATTTACAAAGATATAGTTATCTTAGGAAACTACAGTTAAAAATGGCCTTTCCAGTTTTAAATTATTTTTCATATATTAAAAGACTAGACTAGTCAGTGAAAGATTTGAGTTAAAAAAAAAAAAAATGACACTACATCTATCTTGAATAATATAACAAGTAAGTTGATGATTAAGACACTCATCTAGAATATAAAGATTTTAGGGTAAAATGTCATTTTAAAACAAATAACAACAACAAACACCACTGAAAACAGGGATGCTCTGACCCCAGGATTAATTTTTCACATGCCTGGTAAGGTATCCATTATCAGGAGGATTTTGAAAAGAATTACGTTAGCTAGAATTTTTAGGTGGATTAGGGAGTTCTGTATGAATAGTTTGCAGCTGTCCTCTCTGGCTGGCAGGTAACTAAGAGACCTTATAGCTGCATGGTAATGTTGAGGTATCTTTGAATACTATATTTCTGTCTCTGCACCTATGCAGTAGTGCAGTTGCTAGGAAAAAAAAAAAAAAAAAAAAAAAAAAGCAATCCAATGACTTAAAGCCCTGGAGAACCATGGACTTAACTTTTAAATATCTATCATTACCTTCTAGCTTCCATACAAATAGTAATTTCTGGAAAATAAGCAAACAGGGAAATGTACATCATTAAAAAAATAAAAAATAAAAATAAAAATAAAATCTTACTTTAGTTGAAAAATTAAAGAACATGAAAATATATATTTGAGACAAAATAAATTAAATAGGTCTGGATGGTGCTTTAAAAGCAACCTGAAAATATGAATTTAAATTGAACCTCTTTCTAAAGGGAAAATACCCCCCCCAAAAAAAATATTTTTAAAAAAATAAAAAAATGCTAATAATATTGGTAAAGGAGTGTGTGTACTTATCTTTGTTATAATTCAATAAGTGTTAAACTCACCAGACGTTTTCAGTCTAGGAGAAGGCATGGACAAGGGGATGGAATACAATGTGAATCTTCAGTATAAACTAATGTAATGTCTGCGCATGTCTTTTTTTTTTTTTTTTTTTATTTAATTAACTTTGGACCTTGGAAAACAATTGAAAGAATTTTTCATCAGTTTTGTGAAACTGCAATATTATCAAGCCTGATAACCAATTTACTTAATAACTCTGATTTCTTGTGATTATTTAAAATGTGTTATAGTTTTCCATCAGAACTTTAATCATTCTGCAATCAAAGATTGCTCACTTCTGTGATCTTTATGACATGGCTGAGAAGCAAGCATGACTCCCTTTACAACAAAGCAATGAATTATACTTCCTACTTTTGAAACTGGCACACTCCATACACTTCAGTGGAATAAAACTCCTGTTCTAAGAATTATAGAAAAGAGCATTTCTAAGAGAATGGGGTCAGAAATTGAGTTAAAATTTTACTCGGAGTGTTTCATACCAAAAAAAAAAAAAAAAAAAAAAAAAAAGCTACATCTCAGCTATATAAGACGTTCAATCTAAGTTACAAAAGCTAGTGGCAGACCCAAGATAAGATCTGGCTTGTTAATGTGGAACTTACTGGCAAAATGAAAGTATCAAAGTATAAGATGATGATCTCAGACACATTGGTTACTTCCTGTGCTGCTTTTGAGCATATGCTTCCCCGGTTCTTGTACACATTTCTTCAGGGGAGCTTAGTTTCAGCAGGAGATTTTGTCAAACAGAATAATTTTAGAGCTTTGTCCCAAAAGGGAGGAGTGTCTGCTTTAACTCCTCAGGGAGAGGGGGGTAATCCAACCAGATCTCACTTTCATAGTGAGAATATAAAAACAAACAAACGAACAAACAAACAAACAAAAAAAAAACAGGAAAGCAGGTACTTTACTACCAAAAGCAAACTACAGTAGCACCGTAGTTCTGTTAAATGCTGGTTCTTCCTCTGTGCTTTGAAAGAATAGCTGGAGGTACTGTTCTAGGAGAATCACAATCAAATTCTGCTTAGCAGCTGAATGGTCTTTCTTGGGTGGCTCTTGCTTGGTTTCCCTTACTGAAACTGACCTACTGTAAGAAGCTGTCCTCAGAGAAAGCTCATTAAAGTTCCTAGTATAGAGGCGATCGGTGTTTCCATGAAAATGAGCAGAATCTGCCCAGGAATGACCACAAGTCCACAAATTTTATTGTTTAACAGTCAGTGACTGAAAATATCACTGGTGCATCAGATATGTATCTGGAAAGACAGATGCATATCAGAAGCATAGCTTTTTTGAAAGCCCTAAACCAAAATGACCTTCTAGTTCTTACCCTGTAGTCTCAGGGCTTCTTTCACTTGCATCATTCTTGCTTAATTCTTTCATACCTTTTTTTTTTTTTTTTTTTTTCTTTTTCCCTGAAATTAACAGAACTATATCAATGCAAATCAGCAAGAAAATTGGCTTTCTGAAAAGGTGAGAAAATGGAATTGCCTCACTATTTTGTTCCTTACTGCAATGCTACAAGCATTTACAGTACTGTTTTGGGTCAATTAATGAGGGAACATGAGTTGTGCTGAATGAGAGGTGAACAATTGTTTACATCAACACTTTTCTTATAATTACAGCTTTCTTAGATGCTTCTCAGAGAAGATTACACCAAGAAAGGATGCCAAGTGGAAAAATGTTTCTGCTTGCTAGAGTTAAAGATCTCAGCTAACAATGAACCAGTTAGCATAGGACAAGTATCAAAAACAAAACTGACTATTTCTGAAATGACAAACTATTCATAAAGGATGCCTTTCAATAGACTACTATTTTTCCCAAAGCTAGGTAGAAAATGCTAACCAAAGCAATTCTTGTTTTGTTATGTTCTGTTTTATTTTCCTCAGAGACTCTATTTAACCTGAATTTAATCTCATTTTTTGTACAACTCTCTCAATTTCAATCCAAAGCTTCCCAAAAGGGTATTTTTAAAAGTGCCTAGTTTTACCTTTAGATTAAACTTGACTTTAGAATATTTTGGAATTTTATATGAATATATTTTTATTTTGATTTAATTTTGATTTAAATTTTATCTTAAGCTATTTTCTATTAACATTAAACTGGTTTATTTTATCACAAATAGGTGTCACTTAGCTACAAAAAAAGAAGCTGTTCCTATGGGTCACACATTTAAAATAACAAGAACATAATATAATATTTACACTATCATATTACTATATAGTCATTGGACATATACATACTGATCCTTTAAAGCATAAAAATATAATATTTTGAAATAAAGGACAAATTGCAATGTGAAAATTGAGCTTTTTCAAATTCCCTTTTAAGAGACATTCTTAAATACTTATTAGCTCTGTAATTTAAAAAAAATAATAATAAATGTCAAGTCTGGCACAAGATGGACATTCTGAATTTTGAATATTTTTTTATTTTTAATTGAGCAAAATTCAATTTTTAGAAAATAATATTCTCAATTTAGAAGTAAAAACTTTAGACAGCATGAAATGTTCTGTAAAAATATATTAATAACATTCTAACATAGCTCTAATGACTAGGGCACTTATTCCACTTATATAATGGACTTGGAAGCAAGTTGTTGTTGTTGTTGTTTTCTTCTTCTTCTCTTTTTTTTTTTTTTCATATTAATTATGATTTTCCATTTTACAATTGATCCTTTCTATGACACAACAACCTTTTCCTATTGAGATCTTTGGCTGTGATTCAGCTGTTGAATGTTTTTGAATATGGTTTAAAACTACTTTTAAAATAGAAAGTGGATTATGATACCGTATTTTAAAGATGACAAAAGTGGAGAGAAAAGCTTGACTAGCAAGACAGTGTGGTCAAAACTTTTTATTTGCCTGGGCTTTCAGCTGTGAAACTAGTGACTGATTTGGTGGTGGAACATTTATTATTTTTTAAATACAGTACCTTAAAATGGTTTAACAGAAGACATCTTGAAAATATTTCTATCTCTGCATTATATCTTGTTGCTTTGCAGGATTTTTTTTTTCCTAAACAAATATATTTTATTGTAAAGCAAATGTTAACTTTCTTTTCCTTCAGCCACTGTTAAATATCTTCAACTAAATTTGTCAGTAAATCCTTTGTTTAAATAAAAAATAATTTTATTTTACAGTTGTGGACAAGAAGACTTAACTTCCTCAGGTTTCTTTAGCTTCATCAATATAGATATATATATAATGTTGAGTTCTTTTGCTTATGCATTCTAATATCTCAAATTTTTTAAAAGAAAAGCATTTTTATTGGAACTAAGTATTCAGTAAAATAGGTAATATGAATCACAATTATAAAGAGCAAATGTGGTTGATCAAATGCCACTTCTCAAGCTGGCCTGTCTTTTCTGAAATAGGTATTTTGGTTGCATTAAGCTTGCTTATAAAATAATCATCAACAACAACAACAAAATATTAAAATTAATGAGATTTCAGAATGAACTATTTGAAAAAAATAATAATAATAATAATAAAAAAAGGCAGAATAAGTATTGACTATGGAAACTTATCCTGATTGAGTTCAAATACTGTATTTTCCACAGGCCTTCCTGATTCCATCAGTGTTCATAATGGATGCCATTCATTTAATGACCTCCTGTTCAAACTACACTCTGCAGACAATGTTAATAACCTTCTCTTGAAATTGCTGTGGTATTTTTCCTTATGATTTCACAGAATCACAGAATTGTAGGGGTTGGAAGGACCTCAAGAGATCATCAAGTCCAACCCCCATGCAAAAGCAGGTTCCCTAAACCAGGTTGCCCAGGTAGGCATTCAGGTGGGCCTTAAATAACTTCAGAGAAGGAAAATCAACAACCTCCCTGGGCAGCCTGTTGAACCCCTCCATCACCCTCACCATGAAGAAGTTCTTTTGCATGTTGGTGCAGAACTTTCTGTGATCCCTTTTGTGGCCATTGACCCTTGTCCTGTTCCCACAAACCACTGAAAAGAGGTTGGCCTAATCCCTCTGTATCCCACACTTAAGATTTTTGTAAACATTAATAAGATCCCTAATCATTAATAAGATTTAAATGTTAATTATCATTTTTGTATCATAAATTTCAGGTGAGAGAATGACATTAAACCCATTTTGCAAAAATGTCAGCATTTGGCACTAAATTGCATTTGGCCTAGGCTGTGGTGCTAGGTGCAAGGGATTTTGCATATCATTGTGTTCATATATTCGAAGCACAACTCCTGTTGACTTCAGCTGCTTCTCCATGCATATTGGGTTTATAATTCTGTATTATGAACTCTCGGTCTCCTTCCTCTTTTTCTTCTCTTATAATAAAAGCAAACAAAGAAACAAAGAAGAAAAATGAGGTGTCTCCTCCCCTGTCTTGCACATTATCTTGAGCACTTAGCCTGTGTCAAAACCTCCAAGGTATGATACTAGCTGGCTATAACACAGGACAGTTCTTCAGCTCATGATAAAACCCTGGGTATTTGTATATATTTTATACTTTTATATTTATATTTTATACCTTTACCACAGTTAATCAGGAAATATGGCTGCACTTGCAGGAAGGAATCCAAAGACTAAGGGAAAAGGATCTAGATTTCCAGAGCAGTGTTCACTTATTTTAACCACAACTTAGCTTTTTTCTTGCTTCATTCTAACAGTAAGTATTCTAGTCTGTTCATTCCATTGTTCTGTGAGACCAGGACACATAGAATGAGATAGGAAGAAAAGGTCAGGCAGTAACAACAAAAACAAGACAAAACAAAACAAAACAAAACAAAACAAACTATTTAACTGTCTAAAAGCAAATGGAACTAAATAAAATGCAAGCAACTTGATGGTGATATTTCCCAGTATTAGAGTGCTTAGCTCTATAAACAGTAGTATTCTCACAATAACGATAATATTCTATCAACATTTTTTTGTGTGTGTGTGACAATGGATATTGTCTTATGTGACCACTGTGGGTTGGAAAGACAGTGAAATGGCTTCTGGATGCAAGTAACATTGCTATTTTTCTGCCTGATGATGTTTTAACACTAACCTAGCTGTAGGTAACTTCTGACTATCATAAGCTCTGGTAGCTTCATCATTTGATTAATTTTCTTTCAGAAGAAGGGAAGTAGTTATATTCTAATGGACATCAACAAAAAACATATATCTCATACGAGACAGTTAAAACAAGCAAACAAAGAAACAAACAAAAACCAGGCAGCTATTTTAAAATGGTTCAGAAGGCATTTTACAATATCTTTTGATATCTACAGTTTTCATTTACACACATAAAATGAAGAGTGGAGGAAATTATATTCTTTTTTTTTTTTTTTTTTTAAATGTCACGTTAAATGTCATAAAATGTAATAAATCATTAGTCTTTTCAGGTTTCTTGCTAGTGAATTGGAATTATTGAAGGAGCAATTGTTCAAAAATCTTTGCCATGTAACCAAACATTAAGGGCTTTGGTTTCTTTATCAAGAAATCATCCCAAAGAGATTTGGTTGAATAGAAATTAAATTAAGTCTTTTAAAAATATATATTTTATCCCTTTTGAAATACACCAGAACTGCAGGGATTTACTCTCATAGTTGATGCCCCTCTTTCTTTGTTGTCTTTGCCACAAAGAATAGTTTGTTACAAGGCCCTTGCATTCTATAAGCAATGAAATCAGTAGCTTATTTTTTAACTTGTGAATGTGTGAGAACTGGCAAGGAAATAATAAAATGGACAGAAAATGGTTGTATTGTACTCATTTTAGCATAGGAATGGAATCAGACTTGAGCACAGGCTATGAGATTTTAATCTGCTTCCACAGAAGAAATCAGTATGCAACTATAAAAAGTGCTATAAGCATAAGAACGGTGTTAATATTTAACCCTGTGGGGGAGAGGGGGATGTGTTTTCTTGATATTTTACTTAGCTTAAACAATTTATTCATTACAAACCTGCAATTAACACCAGTCTTGTCTACCCTGTTTTGGAAGCTGTAAGCCTGATCACAGCTTCAAATTGACATTTCTCTCATAGCACAGAATTGTAGAATCAGAGACTCACAGAACAGTTGAGGTTGGAAGAGAACTCTGGTCATAATCTGGTGCAACCCCCAGCTCTAGCGGGCTCTCCTACAGCAAGTTGCCCAAGACCATGTCCAGATGGCTTTTGAGTACCTACAAGAGGGAGACTTCACGTCCTTTCTGGAAAAATTGTGCCAGTGCTCTGTCACCCACACAGTAAAGTGCTTCCTGATGTTCAGATGGAACCTCCTGTCTTTCAGTTTTTGCCCATTGCCTGTTATCCTGTTACTAGGCACCACTGAAAGGAGCCTGGCTCCATTGTCTTTACACCTTCCCTTCAAGTCGTTATACACACTGATGAGATCGCACCCTGAGCCTTCTCTTCTCCAGGATGAGCAGTCCCAGCTATCACCTTTCCCTCATAGGAAATATGCTCTATTCCCTTTGTCATCTTTGTGACCCTTCATTGGACTGTCTCCAGTATGTCCACGTCTTGTACTGGCAGGCCCAGAACTGGACACAGTACCTGCAGGTGCAGCCTCAGTACATTTTGTATGCCTAAACTCAAAAGAAGGAAAATGTCAAAAACTCCTAAGAGCCCTCTAACACAAGATATATATGTTTCTGCTTTTTTTATCCACTACAGCACATCACTAGTTGTCTGTTCCCATTTTGGAGGTGGCACTTTGTTTTGTGAAAATAAATAAATAAATAAATAAATAAATAAATAAATAAATAAATAAACCATATATAGACATATATACATGTTTGTGTTTATGTATGTATATTAATATATAGCCATATAGCATTCAAGCTTCACGATTGGTCTGGAAATAGGAAAAAATCCTGCATGGTAGTGAGTTGAAAGTGCAGAAAACTGTTACTTGATTGAAAATGATAACATTCCAGTGTCCTGCATAGGTACCAATAGCCAGGACAGATATAACCTTAAATAGGGAGAAGAGATTTTGCTATATTTGTTTTGAAGAACTGATATTATATATGTTGTTTTACAAAGAAAATATACATATTTTTCCCTGGAGTAGACTTATCCTAATAAGGATAAGCTTTCATTTGATGTTACAGTGTTTCTTATCTTCTTATATTTTGCACTGTCATAGCTTTCTGCAGTGACCACAGCAGGGATGGTAAATTTTGTTGTTGTTGATTCTAGCTGGAGTGCACTTTTGCATTAGAATCACCTGTTTATTTTTAATATAATTCTCTCACATAAATACTTAGTTGTGTATGTAGTAAGATGAATGGTGGAGTACTTTTGCAGCAAAATAAAATATACAAGGTATATGCAAATGTATATCATCCAGAAGGATCAGATTCTCTCTGTGCTTTATTTGGGTAGACAATCAACATGTGGAGAGGTAACCTAAGAAATCAGTATTGACAATGCTCAATAAGATTGTCCAATTAATTGAATATAGAGCTGTACAGTAGGCTTTTTCATGCCTCCCTGACCCATTCATTTACATTTCCTGTTCTTGGCTGTTTTATTGCCCATATGTGCTTAGAAAGGCTTAGGCTGAGTGTAACAATGTTCCATCTCTCTTTAACAGATATAAAGTCCTCCCAGACTTCACCTTTATGGGGACAGAAGAAAGGCTGACTGGGCTACTGTGCCTTTGTGAGGTTCCTCTTGGAATGCTACATCTAGGTCTGGGGCTCCCAGACCTGTTAGAGGAGGTCCAGAGGAGGGCTGCAAGAATGATCAGAGGGCTGGAGAACCTCTTCTATGAAGAAAAGCTAAGAGAGCTGGGGATGTTCACACTGAAGAAGAGAATGCTCCAGGGAGACCTCATTGCAGCCTTTCAGTACTTAAAGGGGGCTTATAAAAAAAGATATGATAGCACAAGGGGAACAGTTTTAAACTAAAAGATGGGAGATTTTTATTATATGTTTGGAGGAAATTCTTTAGTCAGAGTGTGGTGAGACAATAGAACAAGTTGCCCTGAGAAGCTCTGGATGCCCCATCCCTGAAAGTGTTTAAGGCCAGGTTGGATGGGGCTTTGAGCAACCTGATCTAGTGGGTGGCATGCCTGCCCATGGCAGGGGTTTTGGACCTGTATGATCTTTAAGGTCCCTTCCAACCCAAGCCATTCTATGATTCTATCATTTCTGAGTATTAAGTTTGCCTAAATGTATCTAACCTAATCCTCCTAAACCAAGGGAAAGCATTTCTTTCTCCAGACTCCAAGCTGTTGATAGCTAGAAAGCAGTCTGAAGGAACATTTTATTTTAGGCTTCCCTGTTATCAGTGTGGTTAGTGAGTTGGCTGCTGTTGAGTCCATTAAGCTCTGTGCTTATCAGCTTTTGAAGACTTATGATATCTTCAGTATTTCATTGTTCTTTTGTGGAAGCACAGGGACCAGAATTTTTTGTTGCTGTCTAGCACAGGATATAGGGCTACATTTATTTCCTTACAGGATGTTTGAAACCTAAAAGGCATGATAATGAGGGGCATGTAACATGTTGCCTCTGCTTTATAGTAAACAGAAGAATTGGCCAACCAGACAACCCAGAGTGAGCTGTGCTCTTCTCTGCAGAGTTGTACTTTATATTTGTGGATATTCCAGGCTGCAATGTCCAACCAAGCATTTCTCTAAGGTTGTACTACATTAGAGACAGGATTGCTGAAAGGATGAGGTGTGGAGGTATCAGAATGAAGGGAGGAGATATTAAAATCTCTTCTAGTAACAGAACAGAAACAAAGCTGTATTCACCACCCTTAAAAAGGGCTTGGGGGGGAGGGGGGGGGAGGAGGGAGAGAGAGAGAATTAATTGATAGATAAAAATGCAATACAATTGACTTCTTCTTTAACAAGGTAAAATTATACTCTATAAAATCTATGACCAGTCTTTTGAAGGAGTCAATGAGTATGCAATTAAGGATGATCCAGACAATTTACTGCTCCTATATTAAAGCAAATTTTAATATATTCAGCACTAAATACACTTAGGAAAAATCTTACCTGTCATAGGATAAAAAGATGATCATCATATATATTAACAACTGATTAGGAGTCATTATAAATGGCATGTCTGTACATTATAAGAAATGTATAGAGAGCCTTTACAAAAGGTGTTTCCTTGTGGTCTGTACCACATGTCTCTGAAATTTCAGCCTACTCTTTAGAGCCAGTAAGACCTTTAGTGGAAATGAGAAGTGAGCTGGTTGACCTCAGCTGGCTGCAAAACACCCACACGGCCACTCATTTACTCTCTGCACCCCTACTCCATGGGAAGAGTGACAGAATAGGAACAAGACTGAAAAAAATTATGGGTCAAAATACAGACAGGGAGACATCTTACCAATTACTGTAAAGTTGGCCAAATGGGCTCAACTTTAAGTAAGTTTATAGCCAGTTCACATATTTAATTACTGATATTGGTATTCAGACAAAAAGACAAATCCTAAACATATACTGAGGAAAATTAGATTCATAAAGATTATATAAACTAGATTCAAAGGGGAAACAGGATGTACCCGTAAGTGACACAAAAGAACCACTGAATGCGAATAATTTTAAAAACAGCATGGAAACACCTGTCAGTTATCCCATAGGAATTAGGAATAACTCTTCTAAAAAGGCAATGCAGCCCATAGTCCAGCTGAAGTGCCTGTAAACCAATACGCTCAGCACGGGAAACAAGCAGGTGGAGTTGGAAGCCACAGTGCAATTAGAAAACTATGATCTGTTTGCTATTATGGAAATGTGGTGGGACAAATCACACAGCTGGAATATTGGAATGGAGGGCTACAAGTTTTACAGGAGAGGCAAGCAGGGAAGAAAGGGTGTAGACATTGCCCTCTATGTTAAGAAATAGATTGTGAAAATTTGTTTCTGAAAAGCAGCCAAGAGCAGGTTGAGAACCTGTGGGTAAAAATTAAGGACCAAACCAACAAAGGACACGTTGTAGTTGAGGTCTACTACGGGCCAACCTGATCAAGGGGAGCCTATGGATGAGGTATTCTTGCTTCAATTAAAGGAAGCACCATGCTCACAGGCTCTCATCCTTCTGGGGAATTTCAACCACCCAGATGTCTGCTGGGAAAGCCACGTGGCAGTTGTTAAGCAATCCAGGAGACTCGTGGAGTGCATTGAGGACATCCTCGTCCCGGTGTTATACATGTCAATGAAAGGAGAAGCATTACGGGACCTGGTACTCACCAATGCAGAAGAGTTCATTAAACTGGTTAAGACTGAAGGAAGCCTGGGTTGCAGTGACCATGCCCTGGCTGAGTTTATGATCTTGAGGGATATCGGCCTGGCTAAGAACAAAGTCAGGACCCTGAACTTCAGAAGACTCAGCTTCCAGCTGTTCAAAGAAGTAGTGGATGAGATCCCATGGGACACAGTCCCTGGGGACGGAGAATCTGATCAAAGCTGGCAACTCTACAAGGATATTTTTCTTAGACCACGAGAGCTCTCTATTCACATATGCATCAAGCAGAGAAAGTAGGAAACCAGCATGGCTGAACAAGTTCCTGCTGGTCAAACTGAGATGAAAGAAATGCAGAGACGGTGGAAATAGGGCCATGTGCCCTGGGAAGAGTACAGAAATGCTGTCCATATGAGCAAGGATGGGATCAAGAAAGCCAAGGTACTGACAGAACTAAGGTTGGCGAGGAATTAAAAGAATAACAAGAACGATGTACATGTAGAACATGTACATTGGCTGCAAAAGAAAGACTAAGAAGAGCTTGACATCTCTGACAAATGAAGACAGAGAACTGGTAACAACAGATATGGAGAAGGCTGAAGTACTTTAGAACTTCTTTGCCTTGCTCTTCATTAGTGATCAGGCTTCCCACATCTCTTGAGCCTCTGAACCTCTAGTCAGGGTTTGGGGGAGCAGAATGCCTCCTGTTACAAGTAAAGAGCAAGTTTGGGACCTCCTGGTGCAACTTAACAACTACAAGTCTACGGGGCCTGATGACATGCATCCCAGAGTCCTGATGGAATTGGCTGATATATTGCCAAGCCACTCTCTATCATATCCAGTGGATAAGGAAGTGGCTTGATGGCTGTACCTAGAGAGTGAGGTCAATGGATCTGTGTCCAGGTGGAGGCCGGTGATTACTGGTGTCCCTCAGGGGTCTGTCTTGGGACCTGTGCTTTTCAATATCTTCAGTGACATAGATGATGGGATTGAGTGCACCCTCAGCAAATTTGCAGACAACACCAAGCTGAGTGGTGCAGTTGATACCAAAGAAGGAAGGGATGCCATTCTAAGGGACCTGGACATGCTGAAAAAGTGGGCTGATGTGAACAGTATGAGGTTCAACAAGACCAAGTGCAAGGTTCTGAACCTGGGTCTTGGCAGTCCCAGACAGGAATACAGACTAGGAGAGCACACTGAGAACATCCCTGTGGAGAGAGACTTGGGGGTTCTGGTAGACAAAAGGCTCAACATGAGCCAGCAGGGCACGCTTGCAGACCAGAAGGCAAACTGAATCCTGGGCTGCATCAAAAGAGGTGTGACCAGCAGCTCAAGAGGGGTGATTATGCCCCTCTACTCCACTCTTTTGAGGACCCACCTGGAGTACTTTGTCCAGGTTTGGGGCCCCCAGCACAAGAAAGATGTGGAATTGTTTGAACAAGTCCAGAGGAGGGCCACAAAGATGATTAGAGGGCTGGAGCATCCTTCCTTTGAAGAAAGGCTGAGAGAGCTGGGGATGTTCAGCCTGGAGAAGAGAAGGCTCCGGGGAGACCTCACTGTGGCCTTTCAATACTTAAAGGGGGCTTACAAAAAGGATTGAGGGAATCTTTACTTAGGTGGATAATGATAGGACAAGGGGGAACTGTCTTAAACTAAATGAGGGGAGGTTTAGGTTAGACATTAGGAGAAAATTCTTCAGTCAGAGAGTGGTGAGGCACTAGAACACCATCCCTGGAGGTGTTCAAGGCCAGGCTGGATGGGGCCTTGGCCAACCTGATTTAGTGGGTGGCATCTCTGCCTATGGCAGGGGGAATGGAACTGTATGACCTTTAGTGTCCCTTCCAACCCAAACCATTCTATGATTCATTCTTTGATTCAAAATACCTCCCACATTCCCAGGCTCACTGTCACTCCAGACTTCATTCTTCTAACCATTATCATCACAGGTTACAGTTTGTCCCTTCAACAAGTGGTGCAAATGGTTTAGAGTCAGGATGGAGCAGTTTCTCTCTGACACTTTGTTTTACAGTTTTCCCCCAGTCCCTTGTGGGTTCTCAACAGACTGAAGCCCTGATGGAAGAGTACCTTCCCCACCATGGAGCACCTCCTTGTTCTCCTCTGGCCTCGGTGCTCCTGCCATTTTTTTTCAACCCAGCTTTCTTCCCATCTCTTTTCCTCCTCCATTGTTTTTTCTACTTTCTCATTTTGCTGATGTGGATCTGGCTGTATCATCTGTATCTGGCATGGGGCAGCCCGGGCCTTGTGTCACAGAGGAGCACGACAGCCTGACAGGCAGTAGAGGGACTAAACTGACTGCTGCTAGACTAAAGAACAGGCTAATAAGGCAAACATTGTGTCTGGGATCTGCTTGTCAAGGGAAGCTTGTTGGTGAGGCCTTGCTTCACTCAGTGAGGCGATCAGCTCTGGTGGGTGCGTGCTGCCGTGGGGAATTTCAGAGCTGATGAACTACTAAGCTCTTTGATAATCTTAGTACAAGCTGAAAACACATTATTTCTAACATGTAGTACATTTCTTTGGCAATTGGATCCCTGTTGTGTCTTCTGAATTCCCAAATTTAATTTCCACAAGTTAACATGGAACCAGTAATTAAATTGAGAATTCATACCTTTACTTTCATCTTGAACTTTTAGCTTTTTTTTGACCAAATAAGTTAATGACTAGGTAAGTTGAAAATAGCTTCCATTCTGGTACATTATCTACTTTTGCATAGCCCAGCTAAAGTGCAATCACTGCTGAGTATATGAATTGTTTCAACTGTTGTATTTATTCAGTATTCTAGTGTACTTTTTCCATTGAGATATGTTAAGGTTATCATTAATAAATATGCAGTTGCGGGGTGGTGACCAATCTGCTTGAATTTTGGTAGCAGTAACATGCAGTTATGACAGCAGTGAAAAGTAAATTTTGATTTATAATTAAAGGTTGCATTCTCTCACCTCTAAAGGTTGGTAGAGATAGTAACTTCATTGCTGAGAGAAAGTGTGGGCATGTATAATGTGCATGTAATAGAACAAAAGCTCTAGTCAGAAAGTATATAAAGCCCATATATTCTTTTCAGCCATTTGATATTTGTTTCATAACTGTCAGACTTTTCCTTCAGTAAATGGCCGGCAGTAAGATTGAAGATGTCATGCTGCAGGTATCACCAACATTCTTATTAAACTGCTCACTCACCTCTGCATGTACTTCAACTATGCAAGCTATATAGAAAATACATACATATTTGTCTGTATGCACTTTTTTTTTTTTTTTTTTTTTTCTTTCCCTCTTTGCATTACAGTACCATTAATGTCTGCTCTAAAACAAACTGGATTATTTTTTTTTTAACACTGTTATTTGATTGGAGGTTTTCGATGATATGCATATGATATTTCTATGAGCATGCATAGCCAGTGTATGTTTTCATACAAAACTTACATGTCTATTTAGTTCTGGGATGAACTGAGAACATCATGTTTTCTGTTTCAGCAGACTGATTTTGTGTTCCTCAAATCTATTTGTAGAGTATACTTCTCCTATAGTTACTAATTTCTTGAAGATCTTTTGTTATTAAGGTTCATCAATCTAGCAAATAAAATACATTTTAAATATATATATATATATTTTAAAATTCTCTGTACCTTTTCTTAAGATGGGCATTTGACCTTCCTCTTCTATCTTAGGAACTGGTAAAATTATATATTTTTTTCTCTGCACCCCAGCCCCAACCCCATCATTTTATATGCATCTCCATATCCTTATTTTATGAAATAGTATTTTGATATTTGAAAACTTAATTTGTGCTATGTTTAAAAGTCTGTTTCTGGGTAATAAATTGCAGTGTTTTATTCCATACAACTGAATGTTTTCAATCAAAACTTTTGTTTGTTTGGTTGGTTGGTTTGTTGGTTGGTTTGACCCCCAAAGGATTTTCAACTACTTGGATTCCCTTATGAAAATTGTTTCCTAATGCAGATGATATTAGTACTTTGGCAACAAAACAAACATTTTTGGTTTAATACAAAGGAAAATTCAATTTGAAGATTACTGTCACTGAAAGTACTGGTGCTGTGCATTATCTTTTTCAATACGAATATGTATTTTTTAAACTGGACTACAACTTTTATGAGACAGCAGAAGCAGACTTTCAGTCTGTATCACAGTGACTAAGGAAAATAGAGTATGGTATAATGTAGGAGCCACCATCTGTCATCAAATTTTTACCATGCAGGACAATAACGCAGTGACCCCTGAAAAATAAAGATCCCCATCAGACAATACAGCAATATTCCCAAAACGGAATTTGCTAAATTTGCACTGAAATGTTTGTTTTCTATATACAGGAGACAGTGGGGAGAGGGGTAGGTGGGGGCAGGGGAGTAGTGAAAATTGTATAGAATATACCTTCCCAAAAATATCTTTTTGATGCATTATGACAGTTATTACTCACATAGCCATGAGCTTCAGACATGGTTTTCTTTAATGTTCAATATGCATGTCATGCTCCTATTGCAGTAACTTTCAATGAAATTGTAAGGAGAGTATTAACTGGAATGCATTGACTTTATGATGTGTTGTTATATTAAAGTAAAGCAATTAAATTGTGCCATGACTGTGCATCCTGTCAAATTGCAACTCTCAAGCAGATGTTTTACTGCATTCAATCTTTTTATACTTCATTGTCATGGAAGTAAATGAAGTTTTTAAAATGAGAATTGTATAAGATACATAAAAAGGATTATTACAAATTTTAAAATATCACTTTATAGACAGTTAGTTTGGTAAGTGATGGCATAATAATGACAAATCTCCATTTTTCTAGACTGCTCATTAGTGGCAAGACTCTCTACAAACCTCAATTTCCCTGTTACTGGAGGAAAAAAAATAAATAAATAAAAAAGCGTCATCCATAGGCTGGTAAGTATCTGCTATATTTCAAAGGAAGCTACCAGCAGCAGAATAGCACAGGTATTTATATGTTTTTAATACAACCCAATGCTAATGGCTTTTGTGTGGTGACTATGTGTTTCCATTTTCTAACTGTGTGCAAGTGGATAGGACAAATCCCGTCAGAGACAAAAGAGTCAGATCCCTGCCTTGAACAGGAAAAGGAGATACAAAAGACTATTTTGGGTAAGCTAGTTGCATTTGGATTGGCTGGGGTTGATATTTAAAGATCTGACTACATCTCACATTCAGAGTAGGTCATGTAGAGACAAACTTTGTAGCGGTAGGGATGGTAACCAGAAGAGGCTGGCTCTAGAAGCTGAATCAATCTGTTTGTAAGTTTGCCGTGGTTGCCTTATATGCTTCTATGCTTCTGATACTGACTCTGTGTCACTCTCCCAGTGCTTTAGTAATGTTATAATTCCAGATATAAATTCAGACAAATTGGAATTACTTTCACATAAATGAGAGACAAAATAGTTCCCAAAATAGGTGTTATTCCTTCTTTAACAGGTATGCCATTTGAGCAGGTATTATAATAACAGATAGGAATAATTGAGACTCTGACAACTTCTAAAAGAATTGGCCTATTTTACATATATCTTAGCCAAAGTGATAGTTTTTTAACTCTACAGCAAGAGATTTTTTTTTTTCTTTCACTGAAAATAGACTTCATGGTTTAAATGTCATTGCTAACTTTATTTCTGACACTCAGATAAGGTTTAAAACAACTTTTTTGTTCAATTTGTCAATGTGTATACACATTGGCATATTTTCATATTTACACAAAGGAAAGAAACATACAGTGTTTTAACATAAAAAAGAAGGAGTAACTTACAGGACATATGGCATTAGAGATAATTTTTATTCAAAAAAAAAATAGAAATTGCACTTAATTTGAAATTTACATAGAAGTTGAAGTTTATTAGTGAACTCAAGTGCATATAATACATTTTTTTTTCTTCTATTTTCTTTTTGAGCATCATGGACTCAATACAATCTGGATGGATACCTATCACATGTCTCATCAGTCCAGTGATTTTGTGATAGAAAAAATAGCATAGGGTTTCTTTTTGCAGTTATTAGACAGCTGAGGATGACAAATGGAATGAGAAACCTTTCTCCCTTGCCTTTTTTACTACTTCAGAGTGTTCTGCCAGAAAGTCATTTGCAGGTGTCCATAATCTTTGTAACAGTACAATTTATAATTTTAAGTTGCAATTTATGGACATGTCAATTTATCATTATCGGTCTAAAAATAATAGTACACAGATAGAAGACATTTAAATATTTATATTTAAAACTTTTAAATAGTTTTTATTTAGACAGCTTAAAATAATTTAACTATTCAATAAATACATTTTTCTTTTCTTTTCTTTTCTTTTCTTTTCTTTTCTTTTCTTTTCTT
>NC_048926.1:56633840-56650521 GCF_011077185.1 Oxyura jamaicensis | reverse complement strand
TTTTCTTTTCTTTTCTTTTCTTTTCTTTTCTTTTCTTTTCTTTTCTTTTCTTTTCTTTTCTTTTCTTTTCTTTTCTTTTCTTTTCTTTTCTTTTCTTTTCTTTTCTTTTAATAATCTTGATTGAAAAGAACATCCTTATTCAGAAAATTGTCACACAAGTGATTCTCTAAATTAGGGCTAGAATGTACAGAAGCAAAAAAATATATGCAATTAATCAATTCTAACACATTAAATATAAACTACATAATATTTAACGAGAAATAAAAATGCTTTAGATTAAAAAATAGATTCAAAAAAAAAAGATACATGGAATAGAAATGCAGCAGGATTTAAATCTTACTTTTGGCAGAAGTTTAAATGTTCAGACATTATTTTTGAACTCTATTTGAAGCTGGGGTTACTAGGTACCTCCCCTACACTTTAAAATTCACTCAAACTTAGGAACATTTAAATGCCAGGGTTGTAGTTCATTCACATACTAGGAAGTAAGTTATTTCTTTTCATTTTTAGGGTCTGACACAACAGTTATCCTTGGAGCATTCTTTCTTGGAAATTGTTCAAATGAAATCATGTGTTGGATTTGAGAAGCATCTTATCACAGTACTAACAACATGTCCAGTGTACTTTTGCATTTTTTATCTTTTGAAGCTAAGGTTAGATTAACACAAATATAATATGTGATCATATAGAAAGCTATAGTATTTGTGTTCAATTTCCTCATTGCAGAAGTTTCGCTGAAATTAAGATAGCAACAGCATAATTTCAGAGCATTATTCACCCTTCAGCCTTTAACTTAGGCCCCAAACTTCACACCAGTAAGGTGAACAGAGTTGATCAGTAGATGCTTAAGATAAAATCCAAATTGAATATGAATGGATTCTGCCCTTTGAGAATCACATTCTAGGAGTGGGTGCAGATTGAGCCAGTTTCTGTAGTGTTGCCTCTGTGCTGCTCTCGTTTGGTGCTTTGATTTCTCAGTGGATTAATTCAACACTTTGTTAAAATTTTCCTTGTAGATAATATAGGATCTCATGTCTGCACTGTGAGAGTGAATCTTAGCCTTTAAATACTCACAAAGCGCAGCCTCTGAAAATAATATGTGATAACTGCAGTCTCCTGTCTACTTTTATGTAGTTTAGTTTTCAAACGCAAAACTTGATTATGGATTTTAACAGACTCTAAAGTCTTCCTATATTTGGCACTGCTCCTTAATCTGTATTTTTTTCTATAAATATTAGTCCACATATGCAACCTATTTCTAATTTTAGATTATGAATATAACTTTGCCATTTTAAAAGCCTCTCCATCTGTTCTTAAACGTACCCAAGAAGTAGAATGACTCTGAAGAAAATATAGAAATATGCAAATAATAACTGTAAGAACTAGGCAGTATCATAAACAGGGGGCTTTAGTCTGAAATCCTTCCAATATTTTCATGATCAAAAAAAGACATTATCCAAAACATAAGCAAATTATTATGAATGTGATTTCTGAAGAAACACAAGGGAAATGCAGTACATACTGCAGTGTAGTGGTTGGTGCTATCTCCCTCTATGCCCTTGCTATTTTATAATCCTAGCCACAGATCTTGAGGAATTCATGTGCAAGACATCACCTTCTGAAGATGATTTTAGTCTGATTTTTCCTGCTGCCCCCAAAGTGTGGTGGAGTCCTCTCTGAAGAAGTACCTCATGCACCACTTGGAACTGTAAGGGAAGACAGCTGCTAGCATACTGATCATAGTCCAACCATAAACAACAGAAAATTCTTGATATTGATATGTGAATCAATCCATATAACATGCTTGCAAGAACTGGTTAGTATGCAAAATCTAACTCTAGTGTCTGATAAATGTTTTAATGTCCATAAATATGCTGTTAATCTTATGCCTAGAGATAAGTAAGTGCTTCCATAAAGCCAGTCATCAGGAAACGTTTTTTTTTTTTTTTTTTTTTTTTTTTTTTTTTTTTTTTAATTCTTTAATAGGCATTGCTTGTGTGCAGGGGAGCAGTATTTTTTGTCTGATTATTTTTGCCTTAAGCATTTTTTGCCCTTATTATTTTATTTACATAAATCCAATTGTCATTAGTCTAAAAACCCTTCAGATTCTCCCCCGAGAACCCTAAAAAAGAAGGTGAGAATATGGATGCAGTCAGGGTAGTATTCCAACACTGTAAGCTATCATAGATTCAGTTAGTGCTCAGATAAAAGAACAATTTGATCAAATGTTGAACAGCGGTAAATCTGTGCTTTTATATGTATAGAAATTTACTTAGTGGGAGAATGGATTAATTTTTTTTCAGATGAGCCAAATGTAACTTGGTTGCATTAATTTAGCATAGGATGCTTCCTAAATTAGAAGTTCTTTTCAAATTGTGCATTGTCCTCAATCCTTTATAAAACAAACTGATTTGCTAAGGGTAAAAATGATTTGAGTGGACTCTTTTCTAGCAAATTGAGTTTATTTTGTCTAAAATGTTAAGACATTCTGAAGTACTGTGTAATAAAACAGCTCAGCCTACAACCAAATAGTAAAATGCATCTGGAAAGAGGAGAACTTAAAATCTTGTCTCTAAGTACCCCGACTGAGTCTAGAATTTCTGGAAATGGGCGTTTCATGTAAACGAATACTACCATTTCAGGACAACACACATGCTTTAAATTAAGGATAAAGGTTTTTATTTATTTATTTATTATTATTCTTTTTTTTAAATATATATATATATATATATGAAAATGAATATCTCCATTTTCTTTTTTTTTTTTTTTGACTGAACATTCCCTAGTGGACAGTCTTGCTTCAAATGCCAAAATATATTTTCAAAACATGTATGGTTGGTTTTTTATTTAGTCTGATGTAATACCTGAACTAATTGTTTAACTTACACTTGTATGTCTGAAAATTATATGTTAATGAGTCTGACAAACAACAGAATCTGCATTAACACCAACCACATACTGTTTCTTTCATCAGCATTTTTATTTATTTATTTATTTATTTTTAATATAAAAAGCACATTTTCATTGTTGCTGCTGTTATTGATTGTGTGATCTACTGTCTCTTGTCCTGCACACCTTGGCATTTTCCTATAAGAAAACATTTATTGCAGACAGCTTACTTCAGCCAATGATTTATTGATGTATGTTTCTTTCTGTGATATATGTTTTTAATAGGTGCAGTTTTATAAATTTTAAAATGTAAATGTTTTTAAATAGGTTTAAATTATTTCTTCTTCTGTATGCTAACCAAAGCATTTGTGAAATAGAGATTTCACTGACTCCAAAGATTTTCCTTGGGCTTTGCAGAGGAAACCTCCTTTCTAATGTGGCCTTTTGTGTTATATCTAGTGTGGCCACTGGGTAGTTTCTGACTGGAATATTCACAAACTTATGACCTAGCTTTATTACAGGCCTGTCAAAACTTGGGCCTGCAGTTTCACAGGGCATCTTGCTATTTCTCCCAAACCATCCCTTCAAGCATGAATCAAAGAGTTATTTAAATTCTGAATAACATGATCTAACAGTTTTTCCTGGTCCTGGTGGAATACATCATAGCTTCCTGAATCCTTCAAATGAAGAGAATTTCACACATCTGATTTCTCTATGCTGAGACTCAGACTGAGAGGTAGGAAGGATTGTGGAGGTTTTACTACATTTTTGTTAATTTATTATTATTTATTTATTTTACTTTCTCAAGCCATATAGTAGAAAATATGACATACAAAAGTCAATGGGAAAAAATGTAATTGTCTGGTCTCTATCAGATGCCTAGTGGTATCAGATGTTACCAGTGTTACTGAAAACTACTGGCTTTAACATCTGCTCTTGCAGAGAACCTTAGCTGAACAGTCCAGAAGCTTGGTAAGACAGTCATCCAAAAGGCTGCCGTATTGGCAGCCATGTGCTTCAGGATGTCATTGGGGAATTGAAGTAAGTTTAAAAGATCAAGGAACTGAATTTGCATATCCACCTTCCAATTTATTTATTTATTTATTTATTTATAGGGAAAAAAAAAAAAAGAAAAAAAAAAAAGAAAAAAAAATGCAGAAGAAGCCCAGATATTCACTTCAGCTGTTGCTGTGAAACCTCACCTCCCATTTCAACTTCATGGTCTGAGAAGACAAACTGCATAAAGGCTTCAACTGGGAACTCTAGCTTTAAATTGTTTTCACATCTCAGATACAGATTCTCTGAGGAAGGACATCATCAACATACATGGTGTGTTCAGAGCGACTTGTCACTGCATGAAAAGTCAGAGCAGCCTGGGGCTACAGGTGAGGACTGATTGCCCACAGAAATGGAAACAGACTATAAATGGAGTGGCTGGAAGGAGAGAGCAGGTATTCACTACAGCAGTTAATTGTGGTTGTAGGGAACTGGCTGACATGGTAGCTTGCTTCAGTTAATGTTCACTCAAGACCTGAGACAGAAACCAGAGATCAGCTTTAGTTAATATGGAAGTGGAACGTGCTGATGTAGTAGTTTTCAAATGCAAAGTCATGAAGAAGTGAAACTACAGAGGAGTAAGTCTTCCAGTCTTGATTGATTAAAATGAGTCTTTCTGAAGAGAGAAATAATAGTAGCTGTAACGTGGAGCAACCCCTTCAACCCCTTACAACAGAAAGATTAAAGCCCCGAAGACTTACTGTACCAAGGACAAAAAAAAAAAAAAAAAAAAAAAAAAAAAAATGGAGATAAGAATGAACAGTACTTTGATACAGTGATTGCAAATTCAGGTTGCCTAAAATAATGAAACCCTGATCCAGAATGTAAATGAAGAAGATGAAGCTACATGTTGTGACAACAAGCAGAAGACAGGGCATTACCTGGCATGTGGTAAAAAAGATGCAAGAAATGCATCAGGGTTTGCATGAGTTGTTAAGCACCTATGGAGCATGTACAGTGTATGTAAGGAGAAGAACAGCTGCACAGCAAGCTTAAATGTAAGACTTCTACTTTCGTCTCCTGGTGAATTTAAGAATGAGATGTGCTTCAATAGAGCACTGTACTGCTAAGCAAAGTTATTCAGCCTGGTTTTAAAAGCTTTAAAAGCTTTACCTTATGAAAATGCTACTTTCCTTGAACAGTAAGGGATCAAATTCATCTTTCAGGAGTTTGAACACATTTCCCAGTGTTAAGGGAGTGCTCAGTAAGGTAAAATCTAAAGCTGAATGTAAGTTAGTGACACACAATTCAGTTGGAAAAACGTCCAATGTCATAAAGCAGACAAAGCAAAATAAACGGGCAGTGCTGTGGAGGTGAGGCAGGTTGAGAGGGGAGAGAGGGATGGTGTTGAAGAATGCAGAAACAACACAAAATCAGAGAAAATGTTCTTTATACAAAACCAAAAAAAAATGGTGGTCTTCAGGAAAAGATGTATCTTTTGAGGACAATATATATATACGTATTATTTGTGTGCTGTAGGATCTTTCAGCAAAGAAACAAGTCTGTGAACATGTAACAGTGCAAGGTTCCATTTCCTCAAATTGTTTTTTGGGCATCCTATAGAAAGACTTTCACAGGCAAATAAAACAGAATAGCACAGATTCTCAGATAAAAAATTAACCTAGCAAGGAAAAGAGATTTTTTGCAGCAAGCCTAAGCTCATTTGTCACCAACTTGCTTGCTGACTGTCAAAGATGCTTTCCAATAAGTACATATTTTTATTGACAATCTCAGTCTTAGTTCTAAAATCATCACCCTAGTAGTGCTGCATGCACACCTCAAATCTTCATAATCTGAGATGCTGACAGAAATGCTTGGAGGAGTCTTAGATTCAAAGTACATCCTGCACGAAGTTGTCCAGGGAAACTCTGAGAAAGGTGCTGCTTTGCAATGGTGTGATCAAAACCAGCTAATACATCACAGGTGCTGAGGGTCAATACTCTGAAATGGAGGAAGACTCTTGTATTGTACTATAAAATCTGCAAGTTATTTATATTTGGGGAAGCCAGCACCATCTGGAAGTCACCAAAAAAAAATGACTATTATTGCCAAAAGGTATTTCCCAAGCTCCTCCTTGATCCTGAGAACAGAATATGCCTGTGCTCCATCCTAGACTTTGGGCTGGTAGAAACTGGCCCCAGAAAAAATTCAGCTGCCAGGGGAGGACAGACATAGCACACTACAGCTCTCTTTTGTGTCCTTTTCCTTCTACTTGGCATGTTCTTTTTTTGTTGTTGTTGTTGGTGGCGGTGGTGGTGTTTTTTTTGTGTGTGTTTTGTTTTGTTTTTTGAGGAAAGGAGGTGGAGAGGAAGCACAGACCTACACATGGCACATCTGTGATATGCATTGTGGAAATTCTCAACAGGGAGCACACAACTAGAAAACAGTACTTTACAGAAGCTGAGCAAAAGCATTTCAAATGATTTGTTTATGGGCACAAATCTATATTAATTATCTACTCTTGTCTAGCCTAAGCCCAAGAGAGACTTTACCACTATTCAACTATTCAGTCATCTGAAATAGAAATATAAAAACCATTTGTCAAAATGCTGCCCACATAGGTGGTGATTTCCTGTTTAAGCACTTTGAATGTACATTTGACCCTTCCTATGCAATTAGAGTATTTTTACATTCTGTGGTTTACTGCACTTCATGTGTGTGTGTGTGTGTGTGTATGTGTTTGCATGTATATATATTTATATGTGTGTGTATATGTTCTTTTCCTTCAGACAATAATCTTTTTCAGGAAGGCTTGAAACAGGGATTTCAAAATCAAACATCCCTTTAGCTTTAATGTTAAAGTTCACAGTCTGTTATAAGCTTGGTAAATCAAATTTACTTTCCATAACATTTCTCTGAACTATAAAAATATTTATTATGCTCTTTACTTCCATCAAACATAGTTATATTTGTGTTTGTGACATAATTTGCTTTTAAGAGCACTAAAACTTAAAGTATTCTAAGCAAAACTAAGAAGTCCTCTGCATTTTATTTAATGCAAATCATATTTTTAAAAGTAAAAAAAAAAAAAGTCCTGAAGTTGATACAGTGCTTACATTTTCTTCAGATGAAAAAGTCTTAGAATTGAAAAGCTTTTTTCAAAGGACTTCTATAACTGTGACCAGCTAAGATTTTGTATGCTTTTCCTGAGTCATCAAAATATGGGAAAAAAAAAAAAAAAATCCTCTACACTGTCTTTGAGCAGAATGCAACCAATAGTATTAGATTATTAGTGCAATTTCTATGGGATATGTTTGTGGTTTTTGACTTTTATTTTTATTTTTTCAACCTAAGAGATAATATTTAATGAAATATACTTTAGTAAAATTAGTTATCTTTCTTGACATGTTTTTGTTATATTTAGTGGGTTCACATTTTGAGTATAGGGCTAGAAGGCAGGAGAGCTGAAGTGATATCCTAACCCTGCTGAAGTCAATGAAAATTTTAGCATTTTCTTCAGCAGAGTCAGAAACCCTGCCTTAGATTTGCTTCACGTTTTACTGCTGACCTGGGTGACAAAAGGAAAATCACATTACATTGTATGTTTTTCCTGCCCCAGTCAGCATTAGTCTCTTCTATGTGAACTGTAATTTTTGAATATTTGCCTATCCTCTGGGAATTTAAATACCTAGTACCCTAACTATCTATTACTGGAATACTAAATTCCAGTGTGCAGAGAAATAAAATAGAAAGGAAAAAAAAAAAAAAAAAAAAAAAAAAAAAAAAAAAAAGACCAGGGGTTTCGTCCTCTCTTAAGCACGAGGCTATGGAGTTTCTCTTCCTTCTTCTCCTGCTCAAACTGTAAAACTGTCTTCAAAAACTACCATTAAAAAATGAAATCAATCACAGCAACACAAGCTGAGACTACAGCTTCACCAACAGTTTACCACAGGAAAAGGTATACTGTGAAGTTGCACTGTCTGTTGGATGTTATACAGTAACTGTTCGCACAGGCGCTCTTATCACCAGCAAATACAAGATAATTTTGAGGTAGCTTAGCTGTCAACAAAAAGGGGTTGCTCATTCAACTGCACATACAAGCCAGAGAACCTTCTCAGATGGGGGATTTGAGTCCAAATCCTTTGTATGCTGGGTGAGTGCAGAACAGATGAAATTACTTGTAGGTGTAACCTCTCCCACCAACCAGAAATTCAGTTTTGTATATAGCAAGCATTTCCTTTTGTTGAAACTTATAAAGATGCCACAAAATGTTGTTGAATTAGTTTTCCAATTAAAGGGGAAAATAAATGGAGAAATATTCACAACAAGCCATAGTCTTGATCTCAGCAAATGCCTCAAAGTGTTGCTGTCAAACAGAGATAAGTAAGAAAATATAGCTTAAGGCATATAGGAAGCTCTTTTGTGATTTTTTTTTTCTAACACAAAGCAAGAAAAGTCAGGCATTTTTGTAGTATCTATACAGTTTAACCACCATTAAATTAAGCAAAATTAAAAATAGCAATAATAAAAATAGGAATTAGTTTCCAAAGAATGAATGGCTCCTGCTGTGGTTTGAATTCAAACAAAAGCTTCCTTCTCCACCTTCAAATCTACAGTGCCTAGGTGGATATCCTGCTGGGAACTATTAGTAAAATGATGGTTCTCACTGGGAGATCATTCATAGTTATTAAAATATAGTAGAACCTAACAAATCCATGTAGCTTCTCAGAAAGAGATATTTTTTTTATTTTTTTTTTTCCATTTCAAAGACATGGAAAATTCATACAGCAATTTCTCATTTATATCTTCTCTACAATGTGTTTAGGAAACATATTGCTCTGCCTGTAGTAATGAGTTAAGGAACATTTTAAATCAATGAAAATAAAGCATAGTTTTTCAAATGAATGAAAAAGACATTTAATATTGTGTCTCGCTTGCTTTTCTAATTGTGATTACCCATTTGCAAAAACAAACCAATCAACCAAAAAAAAAAAAAAAAACAAAACAAACAAGCAGGCCAAATAATTTCCACCAAGCAGCCTCTACATTAATGGATGTAAAGCCAGAATTACTATCTGTTTCAGATACTTCCTTAAACTTATTTTCTGTTGTGACAACTGAAGAGTATTCTTGTAGCTAGCATTTGAACATGTCTTGATTACAATTAAGATAATTTGGGTTCTTCTCACATGGGTCTTCCTGTCCCGTGTCATATTAGGCTCTACTGGGATAATTTATCTGAGAACACTGAGTCGACTCAGTTCGGCTGAGTTAGAGATGATCTGGAGACAGTTTGGACCTAGGCTTTACTGTATGCATGAGCAGGAACAAAAGATCAGGGCTACCCCAATGCTAACATTTGTCAGTGACCCTTCTTCACCTTTCCTTCTGCAATATGAACAGGTCAATTGGCATCATGAGAAGGTGTTCGAAGTCCTTTTGAAGTATCAGTAATTTCCCATGGCTCCTAAGGAAAGTCTCAGAGGGACTGGACTAATGAAGATTTTCTTGATTAACTCTCACAGTCTGACCTGGTAATACTTAAACCCTGGGCCTAGGTTTAGAGTTGACAGAAAAGATGTCTTGTTCCCCTTATGAGGAAAGGAGTTGGAGGTTAGTGTAATCAGAGAGAGGAGTTCTAACTGGAGTTGTAAACATTTACATTTTAATTGTGTTCATTATTTACGGATTGCTAATCTGCAAGGATGGACATATGACCAGAAATTTTCTTGACTTCTTTCATTTGACCAAAAAGAAAATTTTAACAGCAGTCTCCTTGCTGAACCAAAGCAGAATTGTATCTAAATGGTTACGTGAACTTGGGGTTTGAGCACAGGTGCAGGTACCTTCAAATAAAGCAGACAACTGTTATTCTTCCTTTCATTTTTTTTTTTTTTTTTTTTTTTTTTAATTTGGCTAGCACCGGAAGGACAAATCAAGGCAAAAGACAGACAAAACCATATGTGTTTCTTACCTCAGTTTCTTCAACATGAATTAGTTTATCATCCTCCTGCATTAAAGTGGTTTCTTGTCCCTTCTCTAGATTCTGCTTTTGTTCTTCCTCCTCTTTCATTGAACTAGATACATGACAGTTTCCTTCTCTGCCAGTTCCAAAATGATTAATCCATCCCCATCCTTCTTCTGTATCTATTTTCTTTTTCTCTTTTTCTTCTATTAGTTTCCAAGTGTTCTCTAATCCTTATTTCTGCTTCATAATTTTTTCTATTCATCCCAATTATAAAAAATACAGCATGATCATTTTCCCTGAAGGCAGACTGTCTTGAGTCTCACTGAAAACAAAATATGGGTAGTAGTGCTCATCAGTATTGAATTTCATGCATACAGCCTCTAGGAATATGATGGCCATTTTGATTTAAAGCAGTGTGTTTTTAGCCTTCCTGAAAGGAAGAGTAGCTGATAGACACTTTGAATTAGCAGAAAATTTGCATATTTATACCAAGGTCTCTGGGACATTTGCAACATCCCATGTCACAAAGGAAATGAGGAGATGATGACAACTGACAATGTCCTGTTTTAGGTTGACCTCTCTCTGCATGATCACTCTTCTTGAATGTTAATCTAGTTTATATTTCACAACTGTAAAAAAATGTGTCTGGATCAGGGAAGTCTTCAATGTAATAACTACAGTAGTGTGTGCCCCTAAATTAAACATCCTTCCTTGCTGTTATACTGCAACTTCAGCTGGGGACCTTCTGCACAGGATAAATACATGACTGCAGAAATAATGTAAAACAGAGAATATGACTTCATTGGGATTTAGTTCTAATACCGTCTAAGGACCTACTGTAGCATTTCTTCTAGAAAGTTCTCTTCCTATCACACTAACAAAGAAACTGCTCAGATTCATGTAAACTTATTGCAACTGTCTCTACATTATTGATCCTGCAGTTGTTCTGTAAAGCAATTGCAAACAGTAAGTCATCATTGCATGTTAGTCACAAGAACAAAAGTGGAGATGAATCTGAATACAGATTCTGACCTGCTTTTGATGTCTTTGAACATCATGAGAAATTTAAGCATCCCTAATCCAAACCTTGAGTCTTAGACAGTGGAATAAATGCAGTTTACAATACAGAAATGCAGCTTACTGGTTCATCTTTAATTCTACAGCACATATGAAAGCTCCTGCATTATAAAGCTGATGTATTTGAAATGCTGCTATTTGCAATACTAGTAATGCTAAAAATGTAATATAAGACTATGTTTCTAGTACAATAGCAAGTAGATTACATTTCAAAGAGAAAGACATTTTAACAAAAGCATGTACGGATAATGACAAATAGAGGCACAGGAGATATTCATAGTTTGTCTGTAGTATTTCTTTTGCAAAGTATTAGTGTTTTGTGCGCATTAACTTAAGCAAATAATGGGGATGTCTGGCATCTTTGCTTGAACCATCAATGGAAATATATAAGGATATTGATGTTTGCATGAAAACAGATCTAAGTACCAGCTTTACTTAAAATATGTTAAAGAATCATTCAGTGTTTTAAATGATGTTTCTTTTATACAACAAGACTTGAATAGTCGATACTATTAAGTATCAAGTTGCATAAAGCAGAGTTTAAAATTGTTAAGCAAAAGCAAGAATAAAGCATCAGCCAAGCGTATTCCTGAAATAGAAACATGGACATGACCTTGTTACAATATTAAGTATTCTGTAAGAAGCTATTAAACAAGAATCAGATATCTATACTTCACTGTAATTTGAGGAGATTTACATTAGAGTCTCACACACACACATAGTAGTTAGAAGGGGTCTGAAAATGTTACCTCATCTGTACTTCGACTATGAGTTAAGAATCCAGAGATTTGTGCAACTTGGTCCTAAAGACATCCAATGACAAAAATGTTATAGCTTTCCCAGGCAATCTCTTTTAGTGGATCTTTACCCTGTGTTAATGAGGACAGAACTAAGTCAGAAGATATTTTCTGGGCACCCACATTCAACATGAAATAGTCTTAATGCAAAAAGGGCTTTATATGGTAATGTGTTTCAACGAATGTAAATGTCTCAAGTCTTGAGCTACTTTTTTCAGCATGAAATGCAGCCTTTTCAAGAACTCTTTGCCATAGGAACTAATTAGCAGTCTGAAATTTGAAATGCTTAAATGCATGATTATTTGTATTATTCACATTTTTGCTCCTCCAGTAGTCTTCATGAAAGAAATTTTACTGTCATCACCAGCTGCCATGAAATAGGATTTTCTGAACATGTTTCTGGGTCCACAGAGCTAAGCCATTCTTTTAATTCATATAAAATAAACCATACTATTTGATATAAACTCTATTCATTATTTAAATATCATTAGATTGTATGAGAAAGAGGAAAGCATTTCAAGGAATAATTTAGATAGCTTGTTAGAGTTATGAAGTGCTGTTGATGATACATTAAAGAAAGGTAATTAAAGGAATTGGTGAAGTGCTAGACATGAACGTTTAAATTCTTTATATGGTAAACTCATTTTGTGTTGTAATAAATTTTGTCATTGAAAATGAAATGCACCACCTGGCCCAATTATGTTATATATATATTATATATCTGTATGCTATATACCTCTGCCCGCTACTTAAGTATATGTAAGAGCTGAAGGATTGAGGTATATTAGGACAGAATCACAATATCATAGAATAACCTGAGTTGGAAGGGAACCATAAGGGTCATCAAGGCCAACTCCAGGCTCCACACAGGACCACCCAAAAAATCAGACCATGTGTCTGAAAGAATTGTCCAAATGCTTCTTGAACTCTGTCAGGCTTGGTGCCATGACAACTGTCCCAGTGCCTGACCACCCTCTGGGTGCAGAACCTTTCCCTAACACCCAGACAGACCTTCCCCTGTCCCAGCTCCAAGCTGTTCCTTCGGGTCCTGTCACTGTCCCCAGAGGGTAGAGCTCAGCGCCTGCCCCTCCTCTCCCTTCCTGAGGGAGCTGCAGGCTGCCATGAGGCCTCCCCTCAGCCTGCTCCGCTCTGGGCTGAACAAACCAAGGGACCTTGGCCACTCCTCCTCATACATCTTTCCCTCTCAACCTTCACTGTCTTTGTAGCCCTCTTTTGGCCACTCTCTAATAGTTTTATGTCCTTCTTATATTGTGGCACACAAAATGGCACACAGTACTTGAGGTGAGGCTGCACCAGTGCATAGCAGAGCAGGAAGTATCACTTCTTTTGACCAGCTAGCTATGCCAGGGTGTGGTTGGCCCTTTTGGCTGCCGGGGCACACTGCTGAGTCGTGTTCAACTTGATGTCAACCAAAACCCCCAGATTCCTTTCTGTGGGGTTGATCTCCAGCCTCTTGTCCCCCAGTCTGTATGTATAGCCATGGTTTCTCCTTCCAAGGTTCAGAATCCAGCACTTGCTCTTGTTAAAATTCACGTTTGGTGATTCCCCATCACTTTAGTCTGTCAAGATCTCTCTGCAAGGCCTCTCTACCACTGATGGAGTCAACAGTTCCTCCTAATTTAGTATCATCTGCAAACTGAGTATGCATTTTAGTCCTGCATCCAGATCATTTATAAAAACATTGAAGAATACAGTCCCCAAAACGGAGCCCTGGGGAACCCCATTCATGACTGGCTGCCAGCCTGATGTAACCTTGTCTTTGAGCCCAACCCACCAACTAGTTGTTCACCCATCATATTATGTACTTGTCCAGCTGTATGCCAGATATTTTGTCCAGAAGGATACTGTAAGAAACAGTATAAAATTTTTGATGAATTCCAAAAAGATAGCATTTACCACCTTTCCTTAGTCAACTAGATGGGTAACACCATAAAATGAAATTAAATTGTTAAACAGTACTTGCCTTTCATGAACCTGTGTTGGCTGTGGCCAATGACTGTGTTATCTTTCAAGTGTTTTTCCATAACTCCCAGAATAATCTTCTCCATAGCTTTACCAGGCAGTGAAGTGAGACTGACAAGCCTGTAGTTGCCAGGGCTTTCTTTCTTGCCCTTCTTGAAAACTGTGACTGCATTAGCCAACTTCCATTCAACTGGGACCTCTCCGGATTCCCAAGACCATTATAATATAATTGATAGAGGTCTCATGATGACATCAGCCAGCTCTTTCAATACTGTGGGATGAATTCCAGCGGGCCCCATAGACTTACGTGCATCCAGCTGGAGCAGCATATCCCACACAATTTCAGAGTTGGCTGGAAGCTTATTGTTCCTGTGGTCACAGTCCTCCAACTCAGGGCTCTGGGGATCCCAGGGCCCACCACAGATGTTAAAAACAGAGGTGAAGAAGGAATTAAACATCTCTGCTTTGTTTACATCCCTGTTTAAGAGATGGCCAACCTCATCAAATAACAGACCAATACTATCTCTGGTGCTCCTTTTATTGTTAACATACCTAAAAAAAGCCCTTTTTGTTGTCCCCATGGTATTGGCCAGCTTCAACTCTCATTGAGTTTGGCCTTACAAATGTTCTCCCTACAATGGTCAACAGCATCTTTGTAGTCCTGTGCAGCCTGATCTTGCTTCCAAAGTTCATACACTTTCCTGTTTGTCATGATTTTACTCAGACGGGCAGCCAAGCTCCACCACAACCGCTATTTCACTCACTCCCTTCAAAGAGAAAGGGGGAGAAGATAGGATGAAATGAGCTCAAGGGTTGAGATAAGGACAGGGAGATCATTCAACAATTATTGTCACAGGCAAAACAGACTCAGCATAGCAAGATTTACATAACTTATTGCCTATTACTAACAAGGTAAACAAGCAGGAAACAAAGAAAAGAAACTAAAAACACCTTACCCCCATCCACCCTCTTGCAAATCCTTCCCCCAAGTGGCACAGGGGAAAGGGGAAACAGGGTTTGTGGTCAGTCCCTAATGCTTCACCTCCGCCACCCCTTCATGGTCCCTCTCTGCCCCTGCTCCCTGTGGGGTCCCTCCCACGGGATGCCGTCCGTCCCAGCCTGAGTCTGTGGGGCCTCTTGGATGCAAGTAGGCCAACCTTTGTGTGGGATGATCAGTCCATATCAGGGGAGCTGGGTCTTAATCTTAAGGGGGAAGAAAGTGCAACTGAAGGCATGGAAGCAGAAGGCACATTGCTTTCTGAATATGCGCATGGCCTGGCACAAAACCAAGAATGGCTGTGGCTAATGGTGATATTGTAAGCTGCCATTGGTGGCAAATTGAGTAAAACAACCATTGAAGATGGGAGAATTTGGGATCCTCTGTATGCATTGTGGTATATGTTGTTGATGAGCCTATCTAACTACAAAAACAATGCAAAAATAATGTAAAGTACGAAAAAGAGTATTACAGGTGTTGAAAAGGGCTGACAGGACTGATGTAACCCTAACTTTCATGCCTAACAAATGATACAGTTTTTGCAACCGTGTCAAGATAGGATTTTGTTTTTCTAGAAGAAGTTGTCTAATGCAAATCATACCAAGTGAAATTTTAAGTTCACAGTACTAAAAGATAGAAAGTGTTTTTCTCCTTTTGCTGCTGATGCTATTGGGGTCACTTTCTGAGACTCGGTTATCAGAGCTGCAGCAGAGATGAGCACAGAAAACATAGCTTCATCTGATTTGTGTGAAAGGAAATTGCAAAGTTTCCTTTCAACTGAAGCTGTATTAAACCTTTCCTACTAAAGAAAATTGATTTTTAAGGCATCAAAACTACTAGCAGCCCTGACATTCTCAAGGACTTCTCAAAACCTTTCTTCACTTTAAATGCCTGTGAGTGAATATTTTCTTGGGTACGAAAAATCCCAACTAATCTCCAAATTTACCTGCATTTTGCTGTGAAATATCTGATCCCAAACAGTTCTGGAGACAGCACATCAGATTAAATAGACACAGGGAAGGTTCTGTCATTCCACATGTGGGTAGCTCCCTTAAGTTAAGAGGAGAAGGGTAACACTAGATTTGTCACAAAATCTTCCTGGATCCCTGTGGGTGAAGAGTGATGTTGGTATTGAAGCTTGCTCCGTAAATGCAGACTTAAGGGCTGTAGGCAGATCCCTTGCACCCACAAAATAAGGAGGGTGCAGGACAGCTCAGCCACTTGGAAAAGGGCGAAAAGGGCGATACTGAGAAAAGTGGATACAGCTCTCGATTTCACGATTTCTCCTTCATGTTGCATTATGCATTTTGAAGGTTTTTTTTTGTTTGTTTGTTTGTTTGTTTTTTGAAGGAGTGACTTTCAGAGAAATCGTCCCAGCAGAAGCTGGAAAGTCACGACAATGTGGATAATGGATGAAAAGGAGTGCCGGGTGGTGGGGGGCCAGGCTCCAGAACCAGCCTCCACAGGAGCTGCCGCTCGCCTCCACTCGCCTCCTGCCTCCGCCGCAGTTTCCTTCGGTGCTGTGAGGCTGGGAAAAACCTCCCGCGTGCATCGGGGGACAGCGAGAAAAAGAGGGAAAAGAGGGAAAAGAAAGAAAGAAAAAGAAAGAAAGAAAGAAAGAAAGAAAGAGAGAGAGAGAGAGAGAGAGGAAAGAAAGAAAGAAAGAAAGAAAGAAAGAAAGAAAGAAAGAAAGAAAGAAAGAAAGAAAGAAAGAAAGAGAGAGAGAAAGAGAGAAAGAGAGAAAGAAAGAGAGAAAGAGAGAAAGAGAGAAAGAGAGAAAGAGAAAGAAAGAAAGAAAGAAAGAAAGAAAGAAAGAAAGAAAGAAAGAAAGAAAGAAAGAAAGAAAGAAAGAAAGAAAGAAAGAAAGAAAGAAAGAAAGAAAGAAAGAGGGAAAGAGGGAAAGAGGGAAAGAGGGAAAGAAAGAAAGAGAAAGAAAGAAAGAAAGAAAGAAAGAAAGAAAGAAAGAAAGAAAGA
>NC_048926.1:56498820-56633440 GCF_011077185.1 Oxyura jamaicensis | reverse complement strand
AAGAAAGAAAGAAAGAAAGAAAGAAAGAAAGAAAGAAAGAAAGAAAGGAAGAAAGAAAGGAAGAAAGAAAGAAAGGAAGAAAGAAAGGAAGAAAGAAAGGAAGAAAGAAAGGAAGAAAGAAAGAAAGAAAGAAAGAAAGAAAGAAAGAAAGAAAGAAAGAAAGAAAGAAAGAAAGAAAGAAAGAAAGAAAGAAAGAAAGAAAGAAAGAAAGAAAGAAAAAAGAAATCCAGAGCAAACCAGTAGCAGAAGACAAAATCCTCATCCTCGGGAGAAAGGAAGCGTGCAGTTTCTTTGCGATTGTATCGCGGGTGGCAGCGGCGTTGTGCGGAAACTTTCCGAAACACAGCGGTAGACGGGGTGCAACGCGGTCCAGGGCGGAAAGTCGCCCCCTCCCCAAATACAGAGGGTTTACGTGGGGGAGGGCAGCCGGCCCGGACCCGGAGGGGTGCTCCCTGTGAGCCGTGACCCCCCTCCAGGTCCCCACCCCGCAGCGGCACCTCCGGGAGCCGGAGTCCAGGGTCTAAGCCTGGGGTCTGGGGTCCGGGGTGTGGGGTCTGAGGTGTGGGGTCCGTGGTGTGGGGTCCGTGGTGTGGGGTCCGAGGCGTGCGTGTCCTCGGGCCGTGTCCCGCCGGCGGCGCTGGATACCCGCCCCCGTGCGGCGCCCATTGGTCGCGCTCCGCCCGCCGCCACCGCCCCGCCGCGGGGAGGGAGGCGCCAGCGTCGCCCCCGGGCCGCCTTCGCGATCGTAGCGGGGCCGCAGCGGAGCCGGAGCCGAGCGAGGAGGAGGAGGAGGAAGAAGAAGAGGAGGAGGAGGAGGAGAGGGGAGCGGAACGGAGCGGAGCGGAGCGGCGGCACACGGACTTGTGCCCACTGGGCCGAGGGGAGCGAGCCGCCGCCTGCCAGCCCGGCTGGCGAGCAGGGGAGGGAAGGGGGAAAGAAAAGACAAACTAAATGCCAAACAACCCCCGGCGTTTGATCTCGCCTGCTTTTTGTCTTTTTTTTTTTTTTTTTAATTTTTCAATTTTTAAAAATTTTTCTGAAAAAAAAAATAATTACAGTCTTTTTGTCAAATTGTGCCGCGCGTGGAGTTGTTTTCCGTACACCCCTGACAAACAAAGGAAAAAGGGGGAGGGGGACCGCGCTTCGCAGAAGACATGCGTTCAGTCAGGAAGAGGTGGACTGTGTGCACCATAAGTCTCCTCCTCATCTTCTACAAGACGAAAGAAATAGCGCGGACCGAGGAGCGCCAGGAGACACCGCTCGCCGGGTAAATGCGGTCCCCGAGGGGGCGGCGGGGCGGTGTCGCTGCCTCAGGTCCTCCCCTGGCGCCCCCCGGCAGTCCCCCGCAGCCCCGCGGTGCCGCTGCCGCTGGGCCGGGGGCGAGGTGGCCGGGGGGGCGGCTCAGAGGATGCTCACCTGGCCGTGGCTGCTCCCCGAGGGCCGGGAGGGGAGGTGGTCGTGGTGGTGGTGGTGGTGGGCGGGGGGCTGCGGCCGCCAGGTCCCGTTTGCAGCCCCTTGGAGCCCTGCCGAGGCGAGCGCCTCCCTCCTTGAAGTTTGCCTGGGAGCCGCGCGTAACTTCGGCGCTCCTGGGTGCATCCCCTCGGCTCCTGGGACCCCTCTGCTGGAAGCCCCGCTCCCACGCCGAGACCCTGGGCTGCGTCCCCCCCTGCCCCGCCTCCTGCCTGTCTTCGGCTGAAAAGAAGAGGCGAAAAGTCCCTTGCCGTTTTCTGCTTGCACCTCAGCTTTCTGTTTCTTTGTTCCTCATCGCGTTTGCATACGTGCATGCCTGCGTTTTCTCCCTTTTTTCGCAACTTACAGCTATCCTGTGAAGAAGTTGGATTTTCAGCCAAGGGCGTTTCTTCTCTGGGAGATGTGATTTTTTGTTTTGGTAGGAAGGATACATAAATTCTGTGGCGGCATAGTGAACCTTGGCAAAGGCGGGGAGGGGTCTCACGCTTTGCATTTGCTTGTGCAAATCTGCTGCGGGGAGATGCATTCACCGCGGGTTTTTGTCCTTTGGTGTAAGCCTTTGTGTTAATTTGAGGAGGAGGAATAAAGAGGTTGTAAGTGCCCAGGAGAAGAAGCTGGGGCAACCACAGCCTCCTTATCCCCCACTCCCACCCCTTTGCCACCACGGTCCTAAGAAATAAAAGCAGGTGTGTCCCTCTTCCCTGCTCCTTGTGCAGGCACAGCGGTGTGGGAGGGGGGCGTGGGCACAGCTGGACACGTGGGGGACAATGGCCCAGTGCCCCCCAGAGCAGCTGGTTGGTTGTGCCTCTCTATGTGTAAAATTATTGATGTGATGCTTGCTTCCCTTGGTGGTAAAGGTTTTCATAACTTGCTGGTAACTTTCCCTATTCTTCAGCTTGGGTGGAAGCCCAGTTTCTTCTGTGGAGCTGTGGTATCCCCATACTTGCAAGATGTACAAATGTGTAAAATGTTTGGTTTGTAGGTGCACAAAAATACATGTGAGAATGAATCTGTGAGGCAGAATCAGCATTAACCAGAGATACCCATGTTTCTTAGTACCTACTTCTTCCTGTCAACTAGAAGTAGTTGTTAAAGTGATTCAGAAATTAGTCACTAGGTAGAATCCATACATATTTGCATAAAAAGCCCCCTATGTCTGATGCTACATTTAATTTGATGTGATTTAAAAGGTACTAAAGGGAGCTGATGCTTTAATATTAGATGAAAAAATAATAGGTGTATTTAGTCGTAGGTATGCATGTTTTTAACAGCCCTTTAAGATAGAGCCATAATGTACTAGTGCCCAGACATTTAGTGATATACCTACTTAGGTATCAGTAAGACTTCTTGTGCAGAACGGGGCTGCTTGCTTTGGCTGAGGATGTTGCAGTATGGTCTCTTTTCCCAGCCCATTGTCCCAACCCCTTACCACAGGAGGCAGAAAACAAAAGGCAAGTGTACTGCTACCATCTGCCACTGCTGTCGATGTTACGCTTGCCTTTCTCCTGAAGGAAGGGCTCACTGGAATGCTTGGTTATTTTTGACTGGCCACATGGGAAAACAAAGTGATTTTTCCATGGGATGTTTTACTTCCAGAAGTACCAGTAGCACAGAACTCTGAAGGCTCAAAGTGTCCCATTTTGGGGTTATTGGTGACACTGCAGGTAAATCCCAAGTGTTCTAAAATGTATTGTTGTGTGATTCCTGAGTATATGGTGATACACCTTAAATCAGCAGTGTTTTCACAGAAAAAAAAATTGCAAGGACAATAATTGCAAGAGCATGCCATTCTTCAACTAGTCAGTAATGCCCTTTTAAAGGTTACACAAGTAATGAAACACATGCATTATATGGAAGCAGCATTTTTTAAGCTGTGTTAACTTATTCTGATATGGAATATGCTTTTAAAATTTTAAGGTAGTTATTTATATTTAACGAGCTGTATTCAGGAGAAGAGAGAGTCTTATTGTATTGGTCTGATTGGTCACCAAAGCAAGGTAATTCAGAGGCAAGGTTGATGCTGTCTGCCAGAAGTTGCCATCATTCTACAGCAGTTGGTTCATTAACATCCACCAGAGAGGAATTGCCATGATTCTGGAAGACAAAAATAAGCCCAAATTTATTGAACAACTTTTTACACAGTGAGGAATTATCTGGAGTAAATTGAGCTTTTTATGCATTAGTCTATTTAATATTATTTTAATTGAAAATTAAATGAAACTACTAATAAGTAAAAAGGAGGAAAGCATGTAAGTGACCACGTTTGTATTCATACTAAAACTTTAACACAAAGTGCCTAGGACCTTATTTTGGCTCATGAGAACATAACTCAACAATGTGTTACCATACCATACATGTATGCTGCACATGTTATTGTGAGTTCAGAAGACAACCGCATTTCAGATGCTGTGGTACTTCAGGTGTTGTCTATGTAATTTGTTGTTATGTTGTGTCCCCTACATCTCTGTTAAAGTGTCTACTGGATAAGGTTTAAGACAGCATAAACAGGAGATATCTCTGAAATACTTCCAGACTGTACACTTTACCAGAATGTATTTTGGTAATTTTTCTCTAGGTGTAAACATTTTATCTTACTGCAGGAAAATATATCCACAGCTATTATGTAAAATTTTAATTAACAGAAAAATAAAGGATAGCAACAACAACAATAATAATACTTACATTCTGATTATTGAATTCAGAGCATTCAGCATAATTCTCCCATCCGTTAAGTTAGTGTGATTAGGACAATTTGCATACACACCTTATACGTACAGAATTGCTTATAGTGGTAGGTTTTTCGGTAGGTGGCACTCTTACCTATAAGTCAGCGCAGTGTCAGTGCTGCAGCTTGTTGGCATAGTGGGGATGAGGGAGGGAGAGCACTGCAAGTGATGCTGGGCTGTTTTTGATGAAGTGTAAAATACTGGTTTATTAGTTACAGGGGCTTTTGCAGTCATAGCAGTTTTTACAAATGATCACCTCTTACAAGTTTTGCCAAGTTATCTTAATTAATGTCCCATTGAAGGATAGTTCAAGTTTGGTCTGCTACATAATTTGCTAAATACTAATACTTAGTACAGATATGTACTGCAGTAATGTACCTGTAGCTCCCATTAAGGCCCAGGATACAATTGTTTTATGAACTTAAGGCCACAGGAAAACAGCAATTCCATAGATGGCTTACTGTCTCATGTCTTTTATCATACATTTTATTGTTGAATGGTTGGCAGTCAGAAGTTCTGTTTGCAAGCAAAGTGAAGTTTTTATTAATGATGGTATTTGAGACCATGCTTATTTAACAGATAAAGAGATTTCTGTATATTATTGAGATACATAGTCCTTCTCAAATACAAGACACTCTACATGGTAGAATGTTACATCTAAGTGTTTTTGATATATTTATATACAAAACATTTTATGTAACTATACATAATAGCTGTTTTTGAACTCAGCTAAATGTTGCCTAAATTGAAGCAGTGTGGAAGATGACGAAAATATATGGAGATAAAAAAATTGTAGACCTTATGTGTTGTGGTGTTTTAGAGTCTCTGTTATATCTGTGTGACCCTATTGCTGAATATCTTGTAACTGGTAACATTTTTGCTACTCCATCAGATGTTCAGTGGTCATCAGCCACAGCTTGCTACATTTTTTATTTTTCAAAGTAACTAGCAAAATTTACTAGTATAATGATATTGGTGAAGAAAAGATTAAGACAATTGAGGTTGTTTGGGTATGTGCATACAAAAGTTTCATGGCATCATAGGGTAATTTTGTGTGTTTTATGTCATTAAAGTCTGTTAGTATCAACAGAAGGGAGACTACTTAGCAATTGTTGTATATAACACGACCAATTGCTGGGGGAAAGATTGAAAGTTAGCACTTAAATCTTAGTTTAACACTGGAAATTTGAAATGCAGAAGTGCAGAATCTGCCCTGCATACATGCTGAAATTCAGTCCACTTTCACAATTTGGAGCTTATGTGTTGTTTTTGTTTTTCTTCAGGTCTGTTTCATTACAAATAAAAACATATTAAGGCTCTTAAATTGCATATGCAAAATATTAGTTACAGATGTCCCATATTTTTCTTGTAGGTACAGTTTATTTGCTCCAGCAAGCAGAATATGCAAGAATGGGAGATAATTGCTTCTTTTTGTTGTGAATAAATGAAAATATCACTGGTGCTTGTGAAGTACATTACTTAAAACCAAAGTTAACCTTAATGTATCTGTGTTTTATCTGTATTGCATTGCAGAGATGGTGAGCTGAGTTTGAGTAGATCAATGATCAATAGCTCTGATAAGATAATCCGTAAGGGTGGCTCTGCTATCTTCCAGCATTCTGTAGAAGGTTGGAAAATCAATTCTTCTTTGGTACTGGAGATAAGGTAAGTTTCATAAGTAACACACAGCTCATTTTGTATTACTATTGCCTATAATTTGTGTGGTCTAGAAAACAGTCATTAGATTTACTGTTGGAGGTGGAATACTTGTCACCCCATTCTGGAAGTCTTGTGCTGTGATGAAAGAAGTGCATCCCCACTGTGACAGCAGAGGAACAGCATCAGGGATTAAAAAAGTAAGGTGAATAGGCAGTGAATTTTGCTCCTCTTGGTACTCTGGAGCCTGTAGCTCCAGAGCCTGGAGCCTCATCTGTCTGTCAAGAGCTCTGTGGTGCCCTGTGGTGTCTCTGTCCCTTGGACTAAGGGACACTTGGACACCCCACTGCTTCCCAGGCACCTGGGGTTCCTGCTGGTGGGGTTCCTGGCAGTCACCCTAAAATGCAGCTGAGGTGCACTCCCAGGCCTCAGGACTGGAGTTTTTCCCAAGAACGTCTTGTTGATGTAACCTGTATTGGTCATGAGGTAATGGTCAAGTTCTGCTCCAAAGGTAGCCTGGGAAAGATAGGCACGTTTTGTATACCAACAACAATATTAAAAAATTATATGCATGTAACTGACAGCTTAAGTTGGAGAAATAGAAGAACACTGTTGAAATTTCAAATCATACGTTATAGTTCTGACAATTAAAGGAAAATAGCACACTGGTTTACTTTTGAAGTAAACTGATCTGGAATCCACTGTGAGACTGTAAGTAGAGACAGGTAATAATTTGTCTCAGCCATTCCTTTTTTTTTTTTTTTTTTTTTTAAAAAAAAAGTATCTTATTTCAGAACCATTTAAAACAAATACACCTTGCTGCTCAAGGCAAACAAACAAGTAAAAATAGTACAACAGATTATCAATTAAAATTAAAAGAAAAAATGAAGCTTTGGTTATGTTAATTTCTCATCTGTTTTGGAAGCAAAATATATTATTAAGACAAAGGGGCAAAACAGTGGAGAGCAACTTAGATTTTATTATTATTATTTTTTTAAGCCTGTAAATACATGAGTATCATCTCAGTCTACCAAAAACATGAGTTTCAAAATCAATACTTTTTTCCTTCCTGTTGGAGGGTGGGAAAGTTCTTTTGTTTTATAAATACTTAATGTATTATGAAGAAGCCTATGATGTGATTACATGGTGTGTTTTTTAAATGGTACAGTGAAGGATGCTTTTTGTCTCAGTAGTTCAGAGAAGAAGAACATATATCTGAACATTGGTTTAAGCAGCAAAAGTTCCATCAGTGTAAATATTTTCTCTGTAACAAGAGAGCATAAAACTGAAGTTATTTAGAAACACTGCTAGTCTCATTTTGAGCTGAAATAACAATCATTATAAATGGGGCAGAGAGCCTGTGTTTCCACTGAACCAGTAAAAGATTTTAGATTAATGTGCGTTAGGGACAAAAATTGGGATACAGTATATGAATGGAATCAGGGCTACCAGCCAGTCCTGTTTTCTTTGCTAACATATGTAGCATATTCAGTTACAGTATTCATCTGTGAGGGAGGGAACTTCTGGTGTGATTTCACTTCAGGAACCCATTCCTTGTGAAATATGTTCCACTCTAGATGCTGACTAAACAACATTCATTCTTCTTTCACTTTTACAGATTTGCTATATACCTTTCTTCCCTGTCTCAGCAGTGAGAAACATCTTAGCTGTAAATATTTTTATACTTGCAGACCTATCAGGACTAACTTCAAATGTAGCTAGCAATCTCCTAGAGTGCTCTCATGGTTCAACTAACTGTTCTGCCCTCGAAAGTACGTTGCATGCACTGTGTATACCATGAAGATGATTCACTTTCTATTTTAGCAACTGTTAACGTGAGCAGTGGTAGTCTTGTGGTGTGAGGTTCATCTTAGCAAGTAATGGTAAGAGGGAAATGTTAAAAAAAAAAAAAAAAAAAAAAGCTAGCATCTTTTGAATAACATATAAAAAGTTATCACTTCTTAGCAGTGGAGACATGACTTGTGAAACTATTAGTGTGTAACCTAAAGACATTTCATAAAACTTGTAATTACTTGTAGATTGCAGCCACTTTGTGTCTTACATCAGCTTGACACCCACAACAACTATTTAAAAACATGGAAAATATTTGTTAGTGAGTTTTGCTTTGTGCAAAGACCGTTCCTTAATGGTGTATGTCTGGACACAGTTGTCTGCTAGGGGGAATGTTAGACTTTGTTATTACTCTGTGGTGTTTTCCCTGTTGACCACATGCTTTGTTTTTTGCTCAGGTTAGTGACCGGTTTCTGTCAACAGCAAAGATCCCATGAATTCTTGTCCAGGTCAGACGCAGTGAGAGTCAGTGAGTGAAAAAGCTTCTTTTATCAGGACCCTACGAGAGCATGACAAGGCTCCCCTGAGTTTCTAATGCCACAGGATGTTGCAGCCAGAAAAGACTGGGGAGTGCAGCAGCTGTTTTGGGAGGGCAGCAGCCCATTTTGGAGATGCTAAGCAAGCATTAGAAGAAAATGCTAGGTTTTCTGTGATTGAGATGGGAATGGTGGGTATCATTAATTACTAGAGACTGTAGCAGAGTTGCTGCTTTGCCAGTCATGATTGCTCTAGTGGGAGAGTGATTTTTCCACCTGATGTTATCTTCTGATTGCTGACAACTTCTTTGAAAAATAATTAGTAATTCCTGTGTCTAAGGGAAGAAGACTGCTTGCTCAGCCTTCTTTCTGTCAGAATGATTTCAGTCATATGGAAGAGAGAAAATCCACCTTCTGCAAGATTTTATGTCTTAAGTCCTTCGTACTTTCTGTAGCAATGTGAAGGTTTTCCTGTTGCAGAAACTAGGAAATTTTTGTGGCATTAGGGGTTGTGCTTTCAAAGGGAAGAGATGGGTCTGAGATGGTACAAACCTACCTGAGGAAGCCTACCAAATAGGACTGATGCTAGCACATCTGCGAGCTGTGTGAACCGAACTACAGCTTGAGGTTTCAGTGCTCAACTTTCTTCTTCCACTTATTTTTGATTAAATGTGGGAATATGTTTGTGTTAGAAGGAACAGATAGATATTTTGAATTGCAGGAAAGCAAAATGAAAAACTGATGTGTGCTTAGGGTGTATTCATCTCTTTGCAATGCGAGAGTGAACTCGATGAGTGGAAATTTCCTGTCAGAAATGTGTGAGAACTTGTAAGATGCAAAGAGTGTAACTTAAAAAAAAAAAAAAAAAAAGCAACCAAACAAAAACACAAGAAAAAGCACATGTGACTTCCCTCTTAGAAGGGTTTTGATTATTATCATTGTTTATCTTTCAAGTGAATAGGAAACAGCAATGATAAGTTGCTGAAGTGCAAACAGTAAAGACTGAACTGGCAATGGAGCAGTGAAATTGCTTGAAGCATTTGGATGAACATCTTAGGGCCAGCTGTGCTGTTTCCTTGAGATCCTCTGCATCTCTAAGATGTGCAAACTGGGGCTTTCCAATCTGGTTTAGTCACAATAAACTTTAAAGTTTTTTTCCTCCTCGGTTCCTTATGTCAACTGAAAATTCAGTGTCTTCTGTCAGTTGGGGTGGTTAACTCCATCAACTCCTTTCTTTTGACTTCAACTTCCTTTGACTCATTAAAAGCTGACATATGGCTGGTATTCACATGGTAAGCAGCAGTAGTGTCATGCTGTGTTTAAGAGACCACTTTTCTTTTTGCTGGAAATCACTGAAGATTTGTAGCTTGATTAGTACATGCTTCAGCTAAGGAAGTGACCTTTCTGGTCGAGGGAGAGCGTGGGTGCCCTAAAGGGCATGAGGAACTGAGATGGAGTCAGACAGCAACTGCCTGTAATACAGCGCTTCTGGTGGTGTGGTCCTCCAGGGGCTGGTGATTGCCAAGAACATTTCCCTGGTTACTTGCAGTTATGCATGTTTTTTAACAAACCCAAATCTTTGAAAATTTTCAAAGTTAAATGGAAGGAAAAGTCTACAGTGACTTCAGTGGGACATGGGAATGTCCTGAGGATGTGATGTCACTGGACTATTGCTAGTTAAATATCACAAGGATTTTGTATGGTTTGTTGTACCAATAAATAAATAATTAAATAAATAAAATCAAAAGAGCCCAAAAAATCTAAAACTTGATTTAGATTAGTTCAATTAGCCTAGGTTCAATTTCAGAGATATATGAAATCAGCATTTTAACAGACTGTTAAGTTATTATCAAAATGATCAAAAGAATATTTAGTAATTGAAATAATTATTTATGGTTAGTTGCCTTACAAAGCAAATAAAATCATTTGGATATATGTAGTTTGTTTAGCCAGCATGTGAAAAATCTTCAATGCAGTTGCATGAAGAGCTTATTCAAGAATCAGAGCTGCACTGTTAAAGCTGGTTAAAACTAACTGTTCTTAGTTTGTTAGGGGGCTCATTGTGATCAGTATGCATTGAGAGAGCATAAAAAAGATGTCCAGAACAGGAAAGTTAATTAATCAAACTGAACTATTCATTTTTTCCTTTTACAAATTCCGTTTGGCTTTATGTATCTGTTTCATTTTCAGTGCTGAAGGCAAGCAGAGAGTTGGAGAGCACTGCTCCTTTGGGACAGGATTATTTTTAGTGTTCTTGAATAAAACAAACAAACAACAACAACAACAAAAAAAAAAAAAAAAAAAGAAAAAGAAAGAACTCTGCCAACACAAAGTCACAGTCTGCCCTTGTAGATTGCTCCAGCTCCTGTTTGCCTCCTGAGGAGACAGGGTCTGCTAGTGCACCTGAGTATGGTCTGGCCAAAGAGGTTTGTGTAATTCTCTTTAGCCTAACTGAAAGGGAGTTCTAAGAAAATGTGTTCAAGGGAAGCAGCATTTCACTGGCAAAAAAAGTATACTTTACTTAGGTCATAGTTCTCAGTGATATCAATGACTGAGAGCCACCTTCTGCCCTCCATCTGGGGAATGTGAATTAACTACAGGACTTGCAAGGTTTAGAGTAGAATCTTTGGAAAACCAAGTTGTTTAAAAGGCCTGAGTAAATAAGTTGAAGAAATTCAGCAGGAGAGCAATGAGAAGGGTCAAAGACCTAAAACAAATACCTGTCGTTGAAAAAAGTTGTTTTATTTTATTTTATTTTATTTTTAGGTTGGGTGGCTTCCTAGCCTCAGTTAAATGAAGGCTGTTACCAATAGTAAGGTATAATAATCTGTCCCATACAAAGTGAAAGGAAAAAGAACAGCTGCAGTTGTTGCAAGAAAGCACTAGAAATATTGTAATCCAATAAGGATAGGGAAGCTGTGAAAGAGGTGCCATGGAGAGTTCACTGGAGAGGCTGTTAGTAATATGTTAGGTAAACATGGGCCGGCCTGATGTTGATAAATGCATATCATCTGCAGGGCCGGGTGTGGACTAGGTAGTTGTTCAGGCCTTCTCTGTTTCCATAATGTGGTGGGTGGTAAGCTAGCCTGGCTTCCTGGATGCTGAGGTTGCTGGTTAGAGGTTTCCCTAAATGGTTGGAGCTCCTGGCCAGACAAGCCCTGGTGCTCCAGCATCAAGGCATTCTAGAACTGCCTTCTACAGAAGGAAGGATTTTCCCAGGAAAAGTGTTTGAGACAGAGTTGTGACCTATTCTGGCCTGTACTGAGAGGTTGTATGTCATTGCTCTTGAAAACTGATTGGAAACTTATTTACAATCCTAGAAGCTAAATGTTTCAGTAATTCTTTTTTTTCCGTTAACCACGCAGTTCGGAGGCAAATGAACATGAGGCAGCCATTGCCTTGTGTTGTTCAAAGGCTACAAAATCAAACTAGAAAAATGCGTGTAAGTAGAATAATGTCACCACTTTGACCCAGAATAATATGCTTTATATTGTTTGGAAAGCTATTTGAAGAAAATGTTGTTAACATGTACTTTATTGGATATATAGTTGTATTCGATATTTAAATATTATGAACATCTGGTTATGGTCATGAAAGAAAAATCCCAGGCCAACCACAGGTTGTGACACCATGTTTCTGTGAGTCATGTAAACATGTTGCAAACAGCTGCTGGCCTTCAGATAAGCATGAGCCACATCTGCCTCACCTGCCCACAAAGGGCTCAGGCCACGCCCCAGGTACAGTTTTATTCATCAAAATAAAACTTTAAGGCTACCTCAGATAAAACAGTTGCTTTACACATTCTAGCTTAAGGTTGCAGAGGCTCCATCTATTTAACACTTTTTCTTCAAGGTTCACTAAAAAACATGCTGTTTTTTTCCTTCCTCTAATTGAGCTTGCTTTTGAATTTTATGCACAGCAGGATGTGAATTAGCACTTATTTTAAGTTATTTTGTTATATCCATTTAATCAGAATAACCTTGTTGTGCTATTTTCAGGGCTGTGTGCCCTGGAACAGAATAGATGTTTAAACATGTTTTTAGTATTAACCATAATCAAGACTGACTGAGACACCCATGTATGTTTCATACTTTTAGATTTTGTTATATCCCTTAGTTTATTTTTTTCTCTCAACACTTACGTGAAAACGGGAAGTACTGCTATCTCCATGGTACAGTTGAGTCAGTAGCACAGAGGAACTTAAAAACAATAACACGAACATCTGCATTTATAATCATATTTCTTTTAGTATTAACAGATACTTGGATACAGCCAGGTAATTACAAATTTTAATGCTAGCATTGTTACACATCTCTTATTGAAACTGTTTCTTATGTACACTATAAAATCTGTGCACTCAATTGAATGTGCTAATGACAACTTCACGTTAAAAATATAGGAGACAATACTGAGATTCAGTTACTTTTGTCCATCTCAAAATCTTACAGGAAAAGAAATTCATTAGACATTTTGGAAATTGCAGCCCTGTTTAATGAGTGGTAATTAATAATTCTAATCACTTAAAAATATTCTTAGATCAGGCAAGTCATTATTTCTTACTTTTTTTTTTTCTTTTTTCATTTTGTAGCCATTTCTATATCCGTTGCAGAGTACCCACAAAATGAACTTTTCAAACCCATGTGGATTTTAAGTCCATTAAACTTACAGGCTGAAGTGAAGTCATTATCTTGCTTTACAGAATACTTTGCCTGGTCTTTTACACCATTTGCTAAAAGGTTTTGGTACTCAGGATTTTAATATTCTCCACCCTTCTCCATTTTTCTGAGTTCCATGTATGCCTCAGTGAAAGCTGTTGTTGCTCTGATGCTGCTTCATTCATACATGACAGCTGTGAAAGACAGCTCAGGCCATTTTTTTTTTCTCCCTTGTCCCCATGTAGGAAGTGAGAGGAAACAAATATATATATATATATATATTTATCGTGTTTCACTTCCTCTATGGCTTTTAAGGTCAATTCCAGAGTGAGTGCTTTGTGGAACTGCAAGGGTTAGACTTACTCTTCCCTCTTAAGGCAGTGCCACAAGAGCTGGCTGGTGGGCATGGTGTGTTCCTATAGTTCATCCCTTTTCATGTGAGGTTATTTCCCCTTTATATCTCTCAGTGGGTGTTGCAACTTCTGGAGCGGCATCTCTAGTTATCTTTTCCTGTTTTGATCTGCTATAAGGAAGTTCTGCTCTAAAAATTGATTACGTAAAAATAGCATTATATTACTCAACAGATTTTCTATTCTAAATCCCGTTTTACCTGCTGACAGCAGTGGAAAGTGGAAAGTCACTGCTCTTTTTCTTGTCTTGTTAGTGTTGCAGAGATAAAAATTTCTATTTGTATTAACACATAGTGATACCCTGCCTGAGTTCAACATGACCTGTCTGTTCCATATGTGTAGTGGACTTAAATGTGTGTTTAAGATCAAGTGTGAAGATCATGCCTGCTCACAAAAGTTCATGCTTTGCAGAGCAGAGGTGGGCGCAAGTGCATCAGGCTGTGCTCATTTGCAATCCTAAGCTAACAGTGTCTCCTGAAGCTCTGGCCTGGGGTCTTTCACAGCATTTTATCCCAGGGACAGACATGCACTGCAGCCTGCAGGAGACTGCCAGTGCAGGTATCAGTCCGTAAGTAGCTGAAGTCATTAAAAGAGTCTTTTTGAACTGGTGTATTTAAAGTGCTTCAGCTTTTACCACCCCGTAAGCAGGTACAAATTACCATGATTTTACTTCCTCAGCTGACATTTAAGTATGCACACTTCACTTGTTGTTTGCTGTACACTGGGACTATACAAATGCTTAATTATAGTGCACTTGATCTGTGGTAGCTTTTTAAACCCTGTTATCTTGATCACGTGTGTCTGAACCCTGTTAATAGTTTAAACATTTAATGGCAGAGAAGCAAGATAGAGGATCAAGCTAAACTGATTTAAAGCAATGATTGACTTCCCAAGAAGAGTTTCTATGAGTTAGCTAGCAGCGTGACAAGACCTTGAGCTGCAGTAGTTTAAATTGCAGTGTTTTTTTTAAGCTGATTTTGCTTAAATCAGTGTAAAAGACGGTAGGTGTTCTTATTTCAAGTTAATTAGAATAACTCTGGCTGAACTTCAGTTAATTAGTAGTAAGTTTATGTTAAGCTCAGTGTTATTCTTATAATGTAAAAATGAACTATAAGAAAGCAGGGCCACTACTGAACCAAGCTGATTTGAGGGACATGAGATGATAGTGAAACATTTATTTCCTAAATCATAAATACCTCATACTTTTATTCCAAAGCTTTGTAAAACATTTAAATAGTATATACTGTCTAATTTTTAAAGTCATCTTCCCTTGGTCTCCTAGTGGAGGTCCCTCTCTATGGAGGGACTGAAATTTTTCACTGCAGTATTTACATGTGATGTAGTAAGTGAGATTTTAATTCTGGAACAACTTCTCTCTAACTCCACTCTAAAACATGGAATGTGACCTTAGTCTGTCTGATGCTACCTTCTGCATTGTTTTATATGCTCTTTACAGTCTTCATTACTATTAGATTAGCAGTGAATTCTGGGTCTTATCTGTGCATTTTTTCTGTCAACTCAGAAAGAGTATACTTCGATTCTTGGATGCTGAAAGAGATGTCTCAGTGGTCAAAAGCAGCTTCAAGCCAGGAGATGTAATCCATTATGTACTGGACAGACGTCGCACCCTAAATATTTCTCAGGATTTGCACAGCCTTCTCCCTGAGGTTTCCCCAATGAAGAATCGCCGATTTAAAACCTGTGCAGTTGTTGGAAATTCTGGCATCCTTCTGGACAGTGGGTGTGGAAAAGAGATTGATAGCCATGACTTTGTAATAAGGTGAGTTTTCTTTGGCTTTTGATGATGCAACCCGTTCTGCTTCTTGGGCAAAATCTGGGAGAAATGCTTTAACTTGAGATAAACATTTAAGTAATTATCTGAAAGTATTGAGAAATTAATATGAAACTGTATCCTTCACTGTGGGATTCCACAAATTTGAATATATTCCTGTATTTTTTTACAAAAGGATTATTTTTACAGTGAAAATAAAATGAGGCACACTTGGCTAGAGGAGAGAGATTCATGCTACTTACTTTTGCTGCTTGTTTTTTTTATTATTATTATTATTACAAACAAAATAATAATTCTTATGGAAGCCATGGTGAAATAAATGCAAAATGTTCTCTTTATCAAATATATATATATATATATAAACCAATTGAGATGGTTTAGTAAATTACTACATTACCACTGTGCATCATTGAGTAAAATTTCAGTGTGATGTATTGATGCTGACCAGAATGCTGCCATTAAGGTAACTGGAAGCCACACAAGTCTTTTCACATTGCTCTAGAAATGTAAGTTTGGGCAAAAAATGTAGATATGCTTCACTTTTTATTAATTCCTCTGTCAAGTTTGCACAATGGAATACCAGTGGAATTCACATGTCAGTAAGAAATGGAGTAACTGCTTTCAGTTAGAGGAGGTTAGGCAAAAGATAGGTCCCCTTGATTTTGGAGCAGAACTTTCCATTTGTTTGCTATGAGAAGGGTGGAAGGGCAGTGTCAGAATACAATACAGAAAAATAACCGGTGATGACAGCTAATTCTTCTCACCTGAAGGAAAGATGGTGGCAAAAATACATACATACATACATACATACATACATACATACATATCAAAACGATATTAAACAGAAAAATTACAGTTTTTCACTACTTAAATCAAAATAGGTTATACACGTGAAAGTTGTATTTGATTTTAAAAGTATACTAGCAAATGGCCACTGAAACAATAGCAAGCCACTCTTTCATTTTTAAATTTTTTTTTGCTTGTACCAGAACTGGTCTTTCAAATTAGCATCATTATTGCAGAAGTAATCCACAAATATATACCACATTTTTGAATAGCTTTTACCCTATGGAATGGTTTTGTACTTTCTTATAGGTTAAATGTAATTCATTTAACAGAACTTCAGAGAAGTTAACACACTTGATTTTGTAGAGGAAAACTTATTTGAAGGCAAACTAAGGAATGCTATTCAGAAAGTATCAATTCAAGTATGTTCTTTTACCTAGAACATGAGTTAAATTTCATTGAAGTTAGATGCATATTCTTCCCCATGTTTAACTAGACATTAAGCTAGGTGGTGATGTCTTTGGAGATTTTAATTAATTTAAACCGTATGGAGTAAAGGTAAGATTCTCTAAGATCTGGGTATGAATAATGAAACTTTACAGGAACATCAGAAAGTTACAGCTGCAGGTCACACTTTTAGACTTGAAAGATAAAGCATTTGGTGTGAGTAGGTATAAGTATAAGGAGTCTTGAGGATAGTAGCACATTTTTGATACTGCAGTCTGTAGACAGTTTTAATACAGTTAAGTTTTTGGATTTACAAATAATACTTTGAACATCACAAAGTTCATCAATTCACCACGTTTAACCTATATAATTATTTATGTATATTTGGGTGGCATATAACTTAACTGTTCAAAGTAAATAGCAAGAAATTTATTTGTATTCCAACTTGAAGAGAAAGGCAAAGCATCCTTCAAAGTTATAATTTCCTGTATTCCTCTTCTGTTCAAAAAAAAAAAAAAAATTGTATGAATCATATGAAACCAAATGATCTAATAGTACCAGTGCCCTTCATAACCATTTACCTTTGGCTGTTAGGATTCTGGTATTCAATTGTAGCATGGCACACGGTTGCTCTTTTTTAGCTGATTTTTCTAGAATTAAAATGCACTTATGCTACTCACCACCTGACATTGTTCTGAAAAACAGTTGGTGTACGTATACAGAAAATCATGAGTGCAGCCAGGTGTGTAAAACGATAAACAACATTTATATAGAACCTGATGATGCTGGCTACATTATGCCTAAGTGCAAGGAAAAGTATGCTATGCTATTTTGGTTAAAAATATAGTCCAGCTGATTTTGATAGTATTTTATGTTCTTCTCTAATGAAATCTGAAACAGAAGTGCATGTGTTTGAGAGAGTTTTTTCTTAGAACAGGAGCTCTAATGCTAGATCCAATGTGAATAATCCCATTGATTTCATGTTTAAACTGATGCTGAAGGTCTGTGATATTGAAAAGGACATGGTAGTCATCCAGCAGTAGTTGCATTAAGGTACAGTAAACCCCAATATCCTAAATTTTAATGTTTCTATAAGGGTGATATAAAGATGTTAATAATAACTAATCAAGACAGAGAATATATCATTTTCCAAGAGTAAAGAAGGTAGTCAGTACCAGCATTTTGCCAGATGCTATCAGGCTTAAATTAGTGTCTTGAAAGTCATCCAAAGTTGCTAATAACTGGCCATCTTTCTTTAAGACATTCCAACTTTCTGTTTAACAATGCTTCTCAAAGAACAGTGATCCGACGAAGACACAAGATAGTTAGAATACTTCAAGAAGAAGATTTAAAAATAGACATCTAAACTAGAGGCAAATAATAAGCGCGCTTGCAATCCAACAAATTTTACAAGTAAAACAATGCAAGTCTTCTTTAGATATCTCTGAAAGTGCATAAATAGGTCATTTTTTCAAGTAACGTAATATCTTGTCAACATAAGCAGATTTACTGTATTTACTGAAGATTTTAAAGTGGCCTCTTTTTAGTCACTTGGTCACATAGGGTTTTATTTTGTTCTCATGGCATCAGAAATCAAGAGTCTAGGGACATGTCTTCTGACAGGATAAAATGGATTAGTTCCACAAGTTTAGTAAAGTCATGCTTGCTTTGACAGTAGAAAATGTCAACCATCAAGTTAAAACAGGAAACAGACTCTTTGCTGAAAAAAAACAAAACAAAACAAAAAACAAACAAACAAAACAGTGATGACTATAAACTACTTTCCTGTTTCTCATAACTATTTCTTTTTACTGTTTTTTGTTTTTGTTTTTGTTTTTTTTTATGTTGATACATGTTGATACTTCACTCAGAAAAAGCTCTGAAGCATTCTAAAATCTGACTCCATAAAGTAAAACAGAATGAAAATATAAGATAATTAACCTGACTACACTCAAAATGTATGAATGACACCGTTCTTTTGCAGCAGCTGTTTTTCACATGGTGTTGTTTTCAGCTGCTTCTTGTTTCAGCAGTTTCTTCTTTATCTGTTGGGTCAGATATTTGGTGCTCATCCTATCTGAGATTTAAATGAGATAAGATTTACTCTCCCATCGTCTCCACTTTCTCATGCCAGAACTCTCAAGCCAGGGCTCTGACATCTGTGTTACCTATGACAGAACAGATGAGCTAGTTATAGTAAGTGGTACATTTTGAAATTCAGTAGTTAAGTAGAACTTTCTGAAAAAGAAAATTCTTTTAGATAGGTGATGTAAAACAATAATACTAAACATTGCCAAGTAATATTTTTCAGATTATTGGAATTACTTCTAACAGCCAAGAAGTACCATAATAAATTCAGAAATTCAGTTCAGCTTTTGGTTCTGATTCAGATTACACCAAAGATCAGAGGAAATATATGCTCCCTGCTCCTTCCCTCATCTCCACTTCCCCTCCCTCCTTTTTTTTTTTTTTTTTTAATTTGGTGTTCATGACAGGAACTTTTCAAAGGCAGATGCAAAATAGAGTTACAGAGGAGTCTTTTTTTTTTTTTTTTTTTTTTTAGTTAAAAAGAAAAAAGGGTAAATAAGTAGTGGAATCCTGTGTTTTTGTTCATTATGACACTACATCTGGAAAAGTCCCTTTAATTTTAGTTAGCCTATGTGGAGAACACACCTGAAATACCTAACGTGTGGACTGAAGTTGCTTGACTGCTGTAGAGCTGCTTTGACAAGGAACAGCCATGAGAAGATATTAGTATTTAATTGCTTCTTAATGTGTTTGTTGTTTGATCCTGTGCACGGAGGAAGATAATCTATCCCACTTCCTTCCTGATGTCTTCTTTTTGTGAGTGAGCAATTGTGATGTGAGCAGCCACAGTTTGCAGCTCTGTTCAAGAAGAAAAAGGAGGAAAGAAAAAGAAGAAAAGGACAGACCTGATAACTGCACTGTGATATGTGTTTTTTTCATTTCAGGAGAATGGCTTAAATTTCTCTACATCTCTGCTAATCTTAATATGTAAGTGAAGAGTTGTAGTACCTTATTTTTTCTGTGTTTTTCCTTAAATTGATAGGAAAAAACAGTTGTAAATTTGTCAGAAGCATAAGATTGAGGGCATTAATTTAGTTACATTCTGAAACTAATTTTTGTTGTTGTTGTTACACGTAAGTAACAGCTTTTATATCCAAATATTTATTTAATATTCGTTACTTGGAGGATTACCATTGTGTCAGTGCAGTCAGATACACAAAGAAAGCAGATCTGTTAAAAGAGAAGTTGCCAGTTAAAGACTTACTTCAAAGCATGACTCTTCCCTTATTCCTGAATAAGGTACTGCAACTCCTTTGAATGTGTCTTTACTATCTCATTAGACTGTTTTCAGCTCTTAAATGTGTCAACTCCTTTTTGCCCTCTCTCATTTTCTTCTTTAGCATCAAAGTGCTAAACAAATATGGCCTTCAGATTTGCTTATTCAGTGATTTAAGTAGCCTCCCATAGACATGAGTATCCTCTACCTCAGGAGAACCTTGGAGTAGGCCTGACTCCTTGTGGCCATAATTTCTCTTTTTGGCTTCACCTCATGATGACTTCTACTGCTAGAAGAGATTGTGCATTACTGCTGCTCCAGGAAGCCTGTTCTGGGGACGGAACACCAATGCAGAGATGTATTCTTATGTATTCTTTGCTCTGTCAGCACATAGCACCTGTTGGACCACAATAATGGATACATTCTGTAATCACAGAATCATAGAATGGTTTGGGTTGGAAGGGACCTTAAAGATCATCCACTTCCAACCCCCTGCTATGGGCAGGGATGCCTCTCACCAGACCAGGTTGCACAAAGCCCCATCCCACCTGGCCTTGAACACCTCCAGATATGAGGCATCCACAGCTTCTCTGGGCAACCTGTTCTAGTGCCTCACCATGCTCTGAATGAAGAATTTCCTCCTAACTTCAAATTTAAATCTCCCCTCTTTTAGTTTAAAACCATCCCCCTTGTCTTATCACTACACTCCCTAACAAAGATTCCCTCCCCAGCTTTCCTGTAGGACCCCTTTAGGTTCTGGAAGGCTGCTGTAAGGTCTCCCCAGAGCCTTCTCTTCTCCAGGATGAATAACCCCAACTCCCTCAGCTTGTCTTCACAGTAGAAGTGCTCCAGCCCTCTGATCATCCCTGTGGCCCTCCTCTGGACCCACTCTAACAGATCCACATCTTTCTCATTCTGGGTCCCCAGACCTGGACGCAGCACTCCAAGTGGGGCCTCACAATGGCAGAGCAGAGGGGGACAATCACCTCCCCTGCTGCCCACACTCCTCTATTGATGCAGTTGGCCTTCTGGGCTGCAGTTTCACAATGATGGCTCAAGCAGCGTGCATAAGCATTTAACATTCCAACTTTAGAGCAACATTTTTTTTTAAAGGAAGTTAACTATTAGGTAGGTAATATAGGAGGTGATTTAAGGATCTAAGTTTAGAAGGTTAAGGGAACAGCAATAAGAAATTACTTCTATAAACCCATACACATGCTCATACATTATCCAAATGTCTCTTGAACACTGACAGGTTTGGGAGATCAAGCACCACGCTAGGAAGCCTGTTCCAGTGTTTGATCAATCACATGGTGACAAAGATTTTCCTAATATCCAGTCTGAACATGCCCTGGTGCAGTTTTGTGCCATTCCCTTGTGTTCTATCATTATGAACATTTCCCACTTAGGTTTTGTCCTAAATCCCTCTCTCAGCTTTTCCTTTTGTCTCATTACATACTTCTGTAGAAAGAATGCTTAGAAGAAGTAGGGGAACAATTAGTCATTATCTTAGTGCAAGGTAAAAGTGATATAGCTAGAGCTTCTGTTTGCATATATATATGTGTCTATATATATATACATAATATTATCATTAGCCTGTTTTAAATAATACACTTACAATTAATTTTATGGGAAAACAAAACAAAACAACAACAATGCTGAAAAAAAAAAAAAAAAGCTCAAGAAAACCATTTGAAAAATCGTTTTTGCTGGGGTAAGCAGCATTTCATCATTTTCTCTGTAAACAGTCAGTATCTTCGGCTCAGGAGAAGGAGAAGGAGTTCTACAAGCCATCATATAATGTGATGGATGTGCTCAATGCTCATGTTTACAGCTATTTTTGTAATTGCCCAAGTCATGTCTTCAGTGCTACATGTGGCTATTAATTTCAACATGTTCCTATGATCTCAGTATGAGTAACTTTGCAGTAAGTTTGTTCTGCTTAGCTGTGACCTGTAGTCCGCTTTCTTGGGTTGACTTAGGTGAAGGCAATGCTGAAGTATTTTTAGAATGAAAGGGTATGTATGTTATGGAAAATAATGGTATATTGCAGAAAATTGTGTTTTGGGGTCAAATTTTAAGCACTGTTGTAGTTTCAAAGTGTCAATAACACTGAATGTGAGAAAGTGGAAACTCAGTAAATGACAGTCTTCTGTTTATACTTCCTGCTGGATTTGGTATAGCAATGACAACTTAATACTAATAAAAATAATAATTTTAAAAAAAGGTTTTATTTATTCTGTACAGATTCCCAGGTAATTAATGGCAAAACTGTGCTGCACAGCCCCCCTCACCTACTAATCACTCTTGTGGATATACTTTGTGTTCTGTGCCTTACCACAAATGAGCTAGAATTAAAGAATATAAGCAGGGTAGGGTATTACATTGCCAGTTTCAAAGTTGCTGAGTTAATAAACTTCTTAATTTACTTAATAGAAAATAAGTATATATTTATGTGTGTCTATGTATAGGATTTATTTATTTATTTATTTATTTATTTTATGAAAGAGTCCTGGGAATTGACAGTGTGAGATTATTGATATCTAATAGCAATTTAAATAAAACTTGCCACAATTGTATGAAGCTATAGTATAGCATAAAGTTATATTAGAGATAAAAGCTCAGAAACAGGTAACAAAAGCTATCAACATATACTCAGGTGTACAAGCAAATAAACAATAGCCAATGTTATTAGTCCTGAAACATTCCTTTCTATGAAATTTTCTAGCACTCATCTGGAAATATGTATAATCTGGTACTAGCAGTTTAGGGTGAATGTTGCACAAACTCTTGCACAAACAAGTTGCACAAACTCTTGAATACATATGGAAACATATCTGACGTAACATTTCTGTTTACTCCCTACTAAAGAATTACTGGAACTAATATTTTCCAACTCTGTAGATAAATATTAAGTAAATATTGAATTTTGATGCTTCTGATTTAATGAGCACTAGAATTATTCACTGAAGGAAGTAAACTCTAAGAAAATGAGGAGTGGCTTAATGAAAGTAATATTCTTATAACTTGGTCAACTACAACTGATATGGTAGTGTTTATTTTCTTAACACAGCTAGAAATTACTGTAAAGCTTATCTTGTATTTGTGTTCTACAAACTTAACAATGTCAGCACTGGCAGGCTAACAGAAGCTAGTTACTTCTTTGCAAACAGAGCCTTACAAAGTTCACATGTACCTTATTACCGCATCATTTCAAACTTCACTACAAACTTCACTACAAATCGATATTTGTATACCTGAATTTTTGAAAGATCAAATGCTAAGAGGTACTCAGCATTTGGAATACAAAATGTCTTACCTGCCTTTAATACTATAATCAGGTATTCAGTGTGAGACACGGAAGCTTGAAAAATATGGTGCATAAGATTTGAAAAAAAAATTTTTAAACAACTCCATTGTTATAGAGTACATTTGCTCATTGCTTTCTAAAATTCCACCTGAAAAATCTGAATATACAGCATGTTAAGAATTTATGCTGCTAGATACATTATGCTCTAAACCTTTCTAAAATACAGTAGTTGTTAAACGTACCACTGTTGAAGCAGTAATGACATGCATTGTGGGTAGACCTTGTGTTTGATAGTTTTTTTTTAGGCTCTAGGTGAAATTACAGTGAAACACTGCTTTAAAACTGCATATGCGTTTAAACTGAAAAAAGATTTAGGCACTAATTCTGTTGAGAGGTAAGAAAAGAGCTGTCCAAAGAAAGAATCATATTAGAACCATATGGCCTATGTTATTTGTGCACACTTTGAATTTAATGCACAGCTTTTTAAACAAGGTTATGTTTGTACATAGGTTCTTCTCAAAGTTGAACAAAGAGAGAGCTTTGCAATGTCAAGCTCTCATATTTGTAATAGATGTTGTCATCTGCATATAACCGACTGTGCTGAAAAAAATCCTGCTGGGCAAGAATCCTTACTATGTTGAACAGTCCATCCTTAGAAGAGATATTTTAAAGAGCAACAGTAATTCATTGAATTTCATGGGGTTGATTTTAAGTTTTCTGTCTGATTATTTTTATATTTTATGCAACACAAAACTTTTGAGAACTCTAGATTAAAGGTTCACATGTTAATGTTTTTGCAACAATTTTCAACGCTAGTAAAAAGTTTTGTTTTGTTTTGTCTTGTTTTGTGTGTGTCTGTGCACTAACAACCAATTTCTAAAAGACATTACTCCTAACAGCCTGTAATACATGCAGAGGGTTTGTGGAACAGATATGTAAAAATACAGAGGAACATAAATCTATTTGCTAAGAAAGGTTACATCTGCTCACATGTCATCAGAAACTTGAACAGTTTTATCTCCTCAGCATGTATAGAGTTTATAGTCTTAAGAACATTTATTTCTGAAGAAAATCTGGACCACTTTACTTCACAATTACAGAATAAAAATGATTTTAGCATTATCATCCACAGCTAGATCATGAGATGGTGTTAGGTAGTATCACCCTTCTGACTTGAGTTATTTTTATATCAGATGAAGATCTGACCATTAGAAGATGCTAAAGGATTAAGCTTAAGTAAAAAGTTCACAGTGCCAGAAAAGAATTGCAGAACAAATAAATTAACACTGTACTTGGAATATAGTAACATGCAGATGTTTCAAAAGACCTAGATCTGACATCACTTCTTAGCATCCTTTAACCTAACAGTTTGCTAAATTGTGAAAATATTATGCCAAGATGCTGATTTGGTGGATATCAGCTATAGATGAATTCACTGAGGGTGTTCTGGAAGTGATTTGTTTTGGTTGGGTCAAACTCATCACTAAAATCACAATTAGTTTCTGAATTATATTTTGCAACCTGCCTCCAGTGCTGCTTATGGAGAAGTGCTGCCTGCATGATGCATATATATTTATATAACAGAGATAAAAGACTTTGGTGAGCAAAGGCCTGATGAGACCTTTTTCTCAAGCAGAGAAAACAAAACAAAACAAACAAAAAAACAAAGTTACTGCAAATTAGACAAGATTTGAATATGAGACATCATGAGAGAATGAAAAGGTGAATCTTTTTTTAAAAAACAAAATATTTCAAAATGAAATAAAAGCTACATTTCAAAACATCCTCAGCTGCAGTGATAATCTAAAATAGAAAACAAACAAACAACAACATAAACTTTATCACGGGCTAAAGTTAATTTGTAAATGGTATTTAAATATTGTATTGTACAAAAATGCAATGGCTAACCTGTATAAATTATACCTTAATTGGCTGATATGGTTTCATTTAAGAATGTGAGCCATTGGTAACAAGATGACCAATGAACACTAATGAAAGGTAATAGGTGTTAGAAGGCATACTCCAGCTGCCGATGCATGTTAAAGCATGATCACATGGCTTTCAGTTGTATAGAAAGCTGTCTTCATCACAGACTTACTTATATTCAATGTTTAAAAAAATGTCCAAAGAGTGTTCAAGTTGGTAAAATGCTATATGCTATCACACCTATTATCACTGGTAGCTTTTCTTCATATAGATTGAAATGGGCTTGCCTGTTCATTTTCAGCTTTTCCTTCATGCATACATTTTTCTGAGTTAATGTTTCATATTTATTTTCATTTTCCATTGATTTCTTCCTCTTCAGGTGCAATCTAGCTCCTGTGGTGGAGTTTGCTGCAGATGTGGGAACTAAATCTGATTTTATTACCATGAACCCATCAGTTGTACAAAGAGCATTTGGAGGCTTTCGGAATGAGAGTGACAGAGAAAAATTTGTGCATAGACTATCCATGCTGAATGACAGTGTCCTTTGGATCCCTGCTTTCATGGTCAAAGGCGGAGAGAAGCACGTGGAGTGGGTTAACGCATTAATCCTTAAGAATAAATTGAAAGTGCGAACCGCCTATCCATCACTGAGACTTATTCATGCTGTCAGAGGGTAAGTGTCTGGAAAAGACTGGTCTGTCCTTGGCACAGTGAAACTCATAACTAGAATTCTTAGCAGTCAGAAAAAAGAGCAAGTAAGATGTTAAAAGGACTAGCATATTTCCATTATTCTTTTAATGGATTGCATTAATGATGTAACAAGCTTGTTTGCTAATAAATGTCCACTCATTTGGCCTGCTCTAATGCAAACAACTGAAATGCATTAGCACAACAGCTTTTTAGTTCTGCTTTTATGTACAATATACCTTTATGACCATTACAGTGAGAAGTTGGTGAAAATTAAACTGGATTCAAAGGATATGTGGTAATCTTAGCAAATCACATGACAATGAAAGTGCTGCATGTCTTCTTTTGGGCAAGGCTATGGAGATAAAAAATAAATTCAGGTTGCATAGGGAGTAAGTAACAAAGTCTGGCAGATGTAAAAATGAGCTCCTTCCCCAAATGCCTAGGATTTTGTAGCACACTTTCTGTTTTTGAATTTAGCTGGATGCTTGGTCAATTCAAAAACAGTGACAAGAATCACTGAAAACGTTAATGTGACAAATTGTTGAAAAAAGTTAAATGTCCATGCTTCATGCAGATACTTGTTTTTTTCAAGCTCATAATCAAACAAGACTTTTAGTTGAAGGCTCCAATGTCTTTGCCACTCTAAATAAGAGTATGTAGAGCCATTTACACAAAACATTCAGAAGATAATGGTATTGTAATATCTGTTATGAGAATTATGACAGTATGGTACTACTCAGATTGTTTTCCCTGAACTATCCTATTTGTGGGTTTGGGGAAATGTTTTAACATATTAATATTGGTTTGTACAACAATTAATAGTTATGTGTCTGACTGAAAAGCTTGTTCTGTTACAACAGCAGAAATAAGAACAGAGGGAGTTGATCTGATACCCCAATACAGTATGAGAATATGAGAAGGAAGCTTATAAATTTGTTGTTCTTGGGGATAATAAGCCTTTTAGATGTGCTCTTTTCCTCCTACCATGTTGCAGATAGATAACTGTGGCAGTCTTCATGTGTTATAATTCTAGCTGGGAAAAAAAAAAAAAAAAAAAAAAAGTCTGTCCCTTTTGGAATTTGTCTCCTTTAATTTCTTACTGTGTTCTTCAGTTTGCTGGTGGATAGTTGTATTCCTGAACAGTTGAAATTTAGCTATTTATGGGCCTTTATTGTATTGAATTCTTGTGTGTTCAGGGTGCCTATAGCACATGGATAAGTGCAGTAATTTTTACAAATGTGTATAAATCTGAAGAAATTAAGTTTACTTTCAGTTTAAAAACAGATGTTCTCATTTCCGTCTTCTAAATCTATGCAAAATTATCAAATATGAGTGTTAATTCAGAATATTTAGTTTTTCAGTTTGCCAACCTGAAACTCATTTACAGGGGCTCTACTTAAAGACTTAGCATATTTATTTTCTCTTTGAAAGAAAAGCAACAGAAGCTGTCATCAGAATAGCTGATGAAAATTTAGGCTGTAATGTATTTCAAATTATACCTAGCAATGTCACCTGATATAGCTACACATTTTTGTCACGTTGTTGAATCTGCCCTCTAACCCTTAGCTCCTCCACTTTCAGACATTCTTGTTTTATCACATTGCTTTTGTTGTTGTTGTTCTTTTGGAAGATAATATAATCATATATTCTTTAGTGTTCTTTTTTGTAATTTGAATAAGAACAAAATAAGTCAAAAATTACATGTGAAATTTATCTTTAGTCTAACAGCTTTAAAAAGCATGATGCATGAGGCGAGTATGCCTTTATGAGTCACATTTGGAAATGATACAGCTAGCAATAATACATTTGGAACAAATACTCTTTAGATTTTATAGAAGGCAGACTTAAAACATAATAATGATGTTTGTATTATAGAAAAGTTAAATTTAGGGATCAAGTATTGTCTCTTTATTGGTTGTACTACACCTCTTTAAGATCTCTTTGGTTTATATCTTAAATGGAATGCCATGGCAGTATGAGAAATAGATAAGCAAAAAATATTTTTAATTAAACTGTGCCTGAGCTAAAAATTAATACTTTCCCAAATAATAGTATGATTGAATCAGTCCACTTTGAACAGTAAGACTTGTCAAGACTTAAGCAAGTTATGAGTGGTAACTTTAGCTTGAAACTAGAGGACAGCTATTTAAAGCAGTGTGTGCAGTTTAGCTACTTAATCTTAGCTTTAAGGAAAATCTTCATAATACTGTATTCTAGGTATAGATATCTGTTTTACGTACGTTTATTTCAAATCTACTGTAAAGTGATAACTCATGAGCCTTTGAAGAAATGCTTCCTAAAATGAAAGTCCTATAGAATGTTCCTTGTTATACGAATCTGAACTATTTGTGTATTTTTTTTGTTGATACTTCTGCAAGCTATGTGTTTTTAAGCATAAGTCTTTGAGACAATAAGTAAACAGTGATGATCTGGTGAGGGTCCATGGTACTACAAAACAGAAAAGATAAAATAAACAGAATGTGAAAACTGCTTTTAGTTGGATGAGAAAACAGGAAATCTACCCACAAAACTGCATGTTAAAACACATAGCAAGACCTGTGCAGAGCATCTAATCTCCTTAATAGTGTGTCTGAGCACACGTGCAAGATTGAAAACATGAGGTTTATGCTACACCTTAAGGTATCTTAAGCCATAATATGGAGATGGAATCTGAGTTATTGAGAAAAAAATGATGAGGAAATCTGAACTGCAGGAGGTATTTTTTGTAGATTGCCATCCTTTACATGAGGAAATTACTGGCATATACACCTACAACCTTTGTTCTGTGGATTGTGAGCATTCTCAAATACTTCTATCTTTGTGTCTGAAAGTATGAATTAATGAATTAATTTTATTAAAATCTACAAATGCTTAGAGTGGACAGACAAGAATATAGCATTTGTAATCACTGTCCTCCGTTAATATTTGTAATGTCATCAAGCTCCTTTTAACCTTTATTCAAATAAAAAAATCGCTTTTGTTTCCCTTTTCTTGTCTTGATAGTGTCAAAGCATTCTGGCTTTATTTGAAAATAAATTACTATTTAATGCAGGGTATTCATATGAAGCTAGTTAGTGCTACTTTAAATTATACTTTAATGATAAGAGAATAGCTCAAGAAAGTCAGTGTGGCTCATGTTGCTTCCTATATTGTAAAATCTTCCCAAAGTTGTAACAACTAAAATACAAAGAGAATTTTCTTCAACTATGCCAAAGATACACCAGGAGGCTCAACTGACCTAGTGTCCTTAATTTGAAAGCATTTGCTTATGAAGATGAATAAAAGGTCAAATTTTGAGGGCTGCACCACATCTATATCATTTAGCTGGGTGAAATGAGGCTTATATTTGAAACTTAAACTTATTTCACTGCAACCACAAGTCTTCATAATGTAAAAATACAAAATTGGGCTTCAGGCCTAACAATTGCCTAAGATGAGAGTATATCTATTTGTTAGAATAGATAGAATTACTTTTTTTTTTTTTTTTTTTTTTTTTCCTGAAGAACAAATTGCTTGTGTAAATTTGATTGATATCAAGAATTCTTTGAGTTAATGCACCTAACATTTTATGAAAAATATGGAAATGTAATGTAAAAGGCTAAAAGATTTAGTAACTAATACTCATAGTAATTTCAATTTGACATAAAGTAGTAACAGAGATGTTTATTGCTGAAGAGACCAGGCTGATGGCCATACAATTTGGAAATGATTCTCTCTATTTTTTTTGTTGTTGTTTGTATCAACCTGCCATATTGTTCAAGCATTTTTTTTTCTTCATCTATCTTTAAAGCATAAGCTTCTTCCAAACATCGGACATTAATTTTCTTAGACTGATGTTCCAATCTAGGATCACTAAATTCTGTGTACAGTTTTAAATAATAGAGCAGTTTTGCTGCAATCAGATATTGCACTGAAATTCTGTCTCTTATTTTTCCTACACTTTAAATAAAGGCGTTGCTTTTGATCACATTCTAGCATAAAACTGTATTCTGATAACATTTTGAAAAACTTTTTTCTGTCCATTTGTGTAGGTTTTGGGTCATAAAAAAGGTAATGTGGTGTTTGAAAAAGAAATTGCTTTTTGGCAGACTCCATGCCTTATTAAACATCTGTGAGTGATGGCTACTCCTTTAAAATCTCAGAGGGATTCAAAGTTTTGAGAACAGATTATGTAAATACTAAGTCTAACATGGTAACTTTTTTAACCAGTAGTGTAAATTTTGAATGGCTGATGGATTTAGATATTTGACTTCAGTAGATTTAGACCAAGAGGATCAAGTAGTTTCATGTGATAATTTATTTTCTCTGTGTTTCTTTTACACTTGGGCAAAAAATTTGTATTTCAAGTTAGAACGTGGGATTCGGAACGTGATTTGGGGGCAGATGGGTGATTTTCTCATGAAGTGTTTTTAAAGGGTTTTTTATGGTATTTTTAATTTAATTGTGCACGTTATTGACAAAATAATTGAGGTAGTCAGTACCTAACAGAGTTTAAGATGGAAGTAGAATCTATAGATGAAGAGCTCAATTGATTAAAAGGATTCTGTGTTCCCAGATGATGCTTATAGGAAGGCTAATTTAAAGTAATTACGATGTACAAACCACACTACTTTTTTTTTCTTTTTTTTTTTTTAGTTGAATTTAGTAACAAATTTCATAAACCTTGTTTTATTAATAGATTTGAGATTTCATACTGAATCCTTTAGTTAGGATCATTTTTAATTATATATTATTCCAAGTAAATGATACTTTTTGAGTGTGTCTGTATGCTCTACTCTCAGTAGCAGAGCTCTACTAAAAGATACATTAAACTGCAAGCAAATGAGAACTGAGTTTACTGGGATCAGAGTCTAGATGTTTTATCTTACAATCAGTAGCAGCGGACAAAGAAATCTGAAAAGAGGATGAGCAGATGCCTTCTGCTATGGATTGTGTCTTGCAGTTCCCCAGAGGGAGTAAGAAGGGCTCTTGAGGCTAGACATGATGTTAAAATATTAGGTGGAGGCCAGGGTTAATTCCCAGAGCCCTCATCTGCCTATCCTGGTGCATACAGGAAGACATAGGCTAAAGATGAAGAAACCCCCTCACCCTTGCCAGTGCCGTCTTATCTTCTGTAGTGTTCCAAGAAGCTTTTTCTCGTTTCCTCCCATGATTCCTCAGAACAAAGTTCTCACACTCATCTTAATATGTGAGAATGTTTTCTTGGCTTTTTTTCCTGTTGGAGTCGTCCCATAAACTATTAGTCACTCAGCAGCAGTAAATTGTTGCAATTGCTTCACATAAAATTCCTTGGCCTTTTGGGTATGGAACAATCATGTGGACATCCTGTGGGATTTGCCTGGGCTCTGCTTGCTTCCTCCTTGCTACTGCCTGTATGAGAGTGGTATTAGACGTGATCCTACATTAAACACAGCAGAATTCCCACTGAAAACCCTGTGCTGTGCATGGGTAAAGAGTATGCTGTGCCTATTTATGATCACTTTTCAGTGCAGAGTCTTTTTCGTTTTGTTAGTGAAACCAAACAGCTGGTGTTTGAGTAGAGTGATCTTTTACACAGCTTCACCACAGCTCCAGAGTCCTTCACTCTGGGAAATACAGAAAAAGTACTCTGAGAAACTGAAACATGCAGAAATCGAATAGTTCTCCAGCAGCTTTGTGCTAATAAAAAAACAGTTGCTGGGAGCAATCAATATTGTAAAACACCTTTGTTTCTTGTACTGCTAGCAGGTTTGTTTTTCTTTGCTAAAATATTTTCCTTAAAAAAAGATGTTTTCGTGTATGTGAATGATAATCACTGCAGAAAACAAAAACAAAAACAAAAATGAAAAAAATAGCAAGGCTATTAGGCTGAAAATAAAATAATATATTTAATATAAAATGACCAGGTCTTTCATGTCATGTCAGACAAATATTCAAAATATTAGGAATATTAGGGAAAAAACAAAACAAAACAAAACAAAACAAAACATAAAAACATGATTGCCCACTCTCCAGTGTAGTACACTCCCATTTACCATAAATGTGAGTGTTAAAATAGTCCTGTATTACAGGTACCCTTCTGGCCAAGAATAACCTATCAGTAGAGCTGGCTTTGTTCACTAGGTTCTTCAAACAAATGGGATGCCAATCTCTTCGGATTTTCAGAACTTACCTATTGTCTGAACTCTTTCCTTGGTTCTCTGAATCCTTTCTTGATGGAGGAGGAGGTGGCACTTCCCTTCCTGAAGCTGCCTTGGCCCAGCAGCTGATGACCAGGACAGCAGGACCGTGGCAGACCAAAAGGCTGGCTCCTCTGGTGTAGAGAGAGGTTCTCAGTATGTCCTTCACTTTCCTTTGCGCAAGGTTCTCCTGTTTGGGGAATGTTTAGCAAGAGATATGAGACTTCTGGGGAGAAAGAAGTCATATTTTTAATGGGAGCAAACCCAATTAATGTAGTGGAGGGTACAAGGGGGAAATTGAACCCGTCTGTTTTTTATATGGTATATTTTTTGTAGTCACTAAAGTAGACCCTGAAGAGTCTGGTCATGATTGCAGGGAGAGAACTTTTATTCTTATTTTCATTTATCTGCTGATAATAAGATTCTGGTTTTGTTTGTTTGTGTGCTTATTTTCCTTTTGCTGTGTCAACTGCTCTGTTCCTAATTATCAGCAATGAATGTACTTCGGACTTGCAAAACTTACTCTCCTAAGGTTAAATTTCAGCTTGAAGTAGAGGAGAGCAACAGAATTGGTTATAGGAAAAATAGTAAAGAAACTGCTTATTTTCAAGGTTTTGAAGCTTAGTTTGTCTACTGTGAGCAACTGCACTATGCCTGATGCCAGTGACTGTTAGCAACTAAGTAGGGAATAAATTACACATAGTTTATAAATAAATACAGTATATTTATATGTTTAAATTTTACAACAATTTTGCCACTGTTCTATTATTTTTCATTTTTTAAAATCTTTGCGTGCAAAAAAAATCTCAATTTCTGTGTTTCTGAAAAATATAAAAATGTGTTAAATTAATTAACTCTAATTTCTCCATATCCTGTAAAAGTTATTGTAGATGTTCTGTGGAAAAGCAAACCAGAAACTTTTTATTTCTACAGAGAGCCACCTTAGACAGGTACTGTTAATAGAATAGGGAATAGCTTTTCTGTTTTTTTTGATACATCAGTTGAGCTGGCTGTAAATTCTGTATGATACACGTGGATGATAAGATTCTGTCAGGTTTACTTCCTATTTGAAAGGAAGGTGAAACATACAACAATTCTACTTTTGATTCGACTGGAATGCTTGGAGTTTTCAAAGATGTGTGTATTTAGCTTTCATCTGAGTGAACTTTTATGATGAGTAGCAGTTGTGTGGAGTATCTAACCAGTAACAAAGCTTTTCATATGATTAGTTAATTACTGAAGTAAAGTGGAAATACGCAAATACAGCTTTAAATGATCTGGATAAAAATGGCCAAAAATGGCCTTGCTTCTGAACTTTTCAGTAAAATTGAAGAGAGCTGTTATGATATGATAAATTATACTAGTTCTATAGTAGTTAATATGTTTTTATTAATATCTTTTACCAAATTGATCCCTCATCTAAAAAAAAAAAAAGTAACAAAAAATAAAAAGAAAAAGAAAACTAAGTAGACTAAGTGGTTTTCTCTTTTGATCTATGTTACTTGTTTTTTTTGGGGGGGAGAAAGGGGGGAGAAGAGAGATAGAGATGGAAAGATAGAAATGGATGCACATACTTGTGATTTCTCCTCTTGTTGTTCTGTGACACTTCTGATTGTCACAATGACTTTAAACAGAGCTAGAAAAAGAAAGTGGAAACCATATTTTTCTGCATGGATGACTGTGATAGATGACAGAATATGATGGCAGGCATTGAAGGTTACCTTTTACTCCAACTCAAATAATTAGATTGTTTATGAAAGTGAATAAACAGTCCGGTCCTTCAGTAAAATAATACGCTAGGATGAGCCTTATGTGTGTCATTGTATGAATTAGCAGTTTGGCCTAATGTCTTTCATAACGTCCCCTTTTAATTCACTCAAGCTTCTTCAAGACCATCTTAATGGGTTTGTTTGAAGTCTTTGGGTTCCTTTTTATTCATTGAGAAAGACTTCAATTTATTCTTTTTATACCTGAAGTTAACAAATGTTGAGGCTAATAGCTACCTTACTCCCAGAGTTAGTTTGCGGGGAAGTAGTCTATGTCTTCCTTTTACACAAGGAGTTCAGGATTTAGAGTGCTTCCATTATATACAAGAAAAAGCTCTTGTTCCTTCCACTGTGTGAGATTTACTATGTCTGGCAGGGATAGAGTTAACTTTCTTCATAGCAGCACTGTGCCAAAATGCAGGTGCCATGTTTTAGATATGTGGCTAAAACAGTGCTGATGATGCACCTGTATTTTGGCTATTGCTGAACACTGCTTGCAAAGCATCTAGGCCTTTCCGTATCTGACGCCAAAAGGAGTAGTCTGGGGTAGACAAGAGGCCAGGAGGAGATAGCCAGGACAGATGACCTGAGATGACCAAAGGCATATTTGTAATGTCACACTTACCCCCCTAAAAAAAATCAGAAAAAGAAGGGGTTTTTGTCTTCCAAGACATCTGGTGGTGAAAGTCTGACTAGCTGGGCCTCATCAGTCTGCTTGTGGAACGTGCTGAGTTACTGCATTTGCATCACCTTTTTTTTTTTTTTTTTTTTTTTTCTTCCCTCTTTCCTTCATGTTGTAAGCTGTCTTTATCCTGATCCGTGAGTTGTCATGCCCTCTTCCTCTTCCTGCCCTCTCCTCCATCCCACAAGGGAGGGAGCAAACACCTATGTGAGTGCTTTGCTGCTGGTCAGGGTCAACCCTCCACGTGAGGGAAGGAATTTATTTGAGTATGTGCTAAATCAGCCAAGTATAAGCTTTTTGGTGACTCGAGGAAGTCTTCCGGCCTGTCTGGTTTTGCATCAGAGAATTAAGAGACTTTGTGTGTTACAGGGTGAGAAAATGAGTAAGCATTACTTTTTTTAGGCACTTGTGAAATTAGAAGGCAGGGTGGTTAGGTCAGTACTGTAATGTGCACAGAAGTTTTGAGCACAGAAAATATTTTCAACAAACATGACTGATCAGATGACAGTTCTGTGCTTCTTTGGTGTTAGAAGACACACCATAGCTGAGTTAGAAACTGGGTGCCTGAGTTTCAGAGGGAGTGAGATTTAAATCTCTTGTGAGGCCTCATTTCCTTCCCATGCGAGACTGAAGACTCTGCCTTGCTGTACATCTGTCTTAAGCACTACTTTCAGCAGAGGCTGGTTCCTGGTGATCCTGTCCTTAGGTCTCCTGCTGTCCTCATGCTCTTACATAGACATGAGGACACATTCATATACGTGTGGGAGATTAATTTCTATGGGGATTCATATTATAGACATAACAGGATGAGTTTGCTGCACTGAAATATTTTTTTTTTTTTTGAGGTTTTTTCCTTCAAACTTCAGTAAGTGAATTTACAGGCCACAAAAAAAGTTGAGTACAAATTGTATTTGTGAAATGTAAAACAAACAAACTAAAAAACACCACCTATTATTTTTACATTGTTTTTCAATATTTCTGTATTGAAATGTTTGATGTACCTCATGAGCATTTTGGAGACATCTTATTTGCATTTTCCCTTCTGTTTTTAGTGGGCACAAAAGTCATTATTTACGTTCTTTGAAGCATGCTTTTAGTGAAATAGTCAAGTAAAATTGACTTTGAGAAAGTTATTTCTAGAACTTGTATTTCTTTTTAAACTTAGTTGTGCTTTATTGGCTGGCAGTGGGATACAGCAGAATTTCCAATCAGAATGAGTAATCAGAATGAGTTATCTCTTCCAAGTCAAGAAGACGGGCAAAACGATCTAAGACCCTACCAAGAATAAGAGCAACTACTGGTTTCAGAATGTTTATGAGGCTCATGGGGGTTGGTTCTTTATTATTATTATTTTTTTTTTTTCCTTCTTCATTTCAGTATAAATGTGGGTACACTCACCAGAGGTGCAGAGAGGAAGGAGAGGAAATAGTGGGCATATCAAAGTCATACTGAAACCAACAGGTGGCACGTCTTAGTCTTATGTCAAAATCTTTGACATATAACATGCAGAAATGTGTAATATGCAGAAGGCCTAAGAGGATACTATCCTTGTGATTGTTCCAGAGTGCTCCTACAATGTAAAATTCATCTGTGGGCGTTGCAGACTGTTTGAATTGTTCATGTTGGGCATGAACTTTACAGAGAAGGCCCTTTTCACCTTTAATCTATATGGGATAGAATAGAAGATGTGAAAAAGAGCACCATGGAACACAGACCATGAAACATAGCTCTTGATGACAAGAAGCTTTCAGAAAATAATCTTGAGTGTATTTTTTTTTTATTTGTTTGTTTTTTTATTTTTAATTTAGTTTTGCAGAGCTAGGAGTCATTTAAAAATCACAAAGGCAAAAAACAAGGGCTGATAAAGACAGGATCCAGGAAGGAACCCTTCTTTCAATGATGCAGTGTGTTCTCCTTTCTAAATAGTGATGTACACTGACTGGCACCCACTGGCAAGCTGCATGGTCACATGAAACCCTACAAGCATAGCTGGGAGCCTTGCTGTGGAAACTGTGTGCCTGCTGTGTAGGGGATAGGTGTAAGCTCGTGCAGGGTTTGACCTGTAGACCATTGATGACCATTGAGATTTCTGCTGCTTGCAAGGGGTTGTTGTGTGATTTTTTTATTATTATTGTTAGTAGTAGTAGTAGTAGTAGTAGAGACATTGATGAGTTGTAGTTAGTGGATATCTCTGAGTCCCCAGGGATGTTTCACAGCAGGAGCAAATCCACAGGGGTGATGCTGGATGGCTGTTGAGTCAATTAAGAGATGAACTGCATGAATTCTGGGGAGGGAGATGAACAGGTTTGAGGCTATGTGAGTAGAAGAAAATTTGGCTGATGCATTTGGAAATCTCAGCTCTGTGATGTTGCTAGTGAACATCTGTCCTTTTCTGACTGAATCCACCTAGAGAGCAGTTGGCTCCTCACTGACAAGGGTAATGCGGAAGGGCTGTTGTAGATTGCAGGATTTGCTTGACCATCTCCTGGTTTTAGCTTATGTGACCACCAAGCTTTTGTTGCTGTTTAGTTACCTCGATCGTCCTCTGAAACAGGTGAAAGAGAAGGGGAAATCTGTCTTTCTGGTTTTGTTTTCAATTTCTTCAACTTGTTTGTAATATGCAAAGCAAAAAATATCTGGGAAATATGCCAACGAGTAAACACAATTTGTTCCTGTAACACTGATGGTTTGAAATTGAGTAGCTTGCATTCAGACTGAAGATCTCCCTTTAAACTGTTGTTAATTTACATGGCTGAAGGTAACTTAGTAAAGCATTATACCACGGCTAGCATAACAGTAAGTAAATAAGAGTAAGACAGTTCATTTTTTTCTTAAATATTTTAACCAAGAAAGTGACAAGTACTTCCTTTCTTTGTAAAAGAAATATTAAAAATGCATTCATGCTACTTCTTTTTTTATGTAATCTTACAGTTAAATGAACTGACTAACTGATTTGGTTTTGTTTCATCATATTTACTTTTTTCTTTATGTGATTTATAACAGCAGAAATAAAAGTAGACAACTACTCACGTGGATACCTTTATTGATGCATTTAAAAATGTAGGAAACACAAAGAAATAAAATAAGTTACACAAAAGAGATGACACATCCCTATTTTTTTTTTTTTTTGCATGTACAAACTAGTCATGACAAAGTGGTTGCTGTCATTTTTTTCCCATATTTCTCTATAGTCCTTTCTGAAATATGTAGTTGAAAAGAGAAATTGATGCAGAAAGCTGTCACACCAGCAAAAGTTGGAGGATGGGAAGCTAAAGACAGGAAAGCTTTCTGAAGGAAAAACATACAGTAATCTCCCTACTTGAAAACCACAGGAATTTATGTCAAAAATTACTTGAAAAATTAGCAGTGCAATCTGCAGCCTTCCTCACAGGTATCACATGTAGCAGTGACCAAAAGCAGTTTTTTCTCAGCGTGTATTTGTGAAACCAGTTAGTGGGCTTGGCAGAGCTCTGATCATATCATATTGTTGCGAATTGACATTATGATTGGTATTGTTTGCAGTGACGCTAGAGCTTAATAGAATGTGAAAAGTGAGCAACAGTCTGTCTTTATAGGCATTTCTTTGGCATGGCAGCATGTGGATTCCTCTGTATTATTAAAGTGTGTTTTTCATATTTGATGACCTTTGTAAGGAGGTGAAACTCTCAGTTCTCCTGAGTTGTGCAGTAGGTTGTCATGCAACAAATTGTTTCTATTTGATTATATTCTTCAGAATTTGCTTTTGTGAATTTTTTTTTTTTTTTTTTGGCTGTCTGTAGTTTTGTAGAATTTTGATCCTAAGGAGTAATTTATACTTCCTTACTTTACTGAAGTAGTTTATTTTATTTGTATGAAGCCTGTCTCTTTTGGTTGATTAATGCAATGACAGCTGTGGGATTTACTATGGTAAAATCAATAGTTTTTATACCTGATTAATCTGTTCTGGTTCATTGCATTGTTCAAATCTAAGTACCTGCAATTGATATTTTACATAATAATCTCTAAAAGGGAGACTCCAAATTGAATTGATTAAATCAAAAATGTCAGATCTTTTTCTACATAACTGAAGTTAGTCTAACAAATAATGTAACATTGAACATGTTGTTGTACTGTATTTACCAGGAGCTGATGTTAGACATTAAGTTCAGCCTTTCAGGGGAGTTGAGCATAAGCCAAAAGCAGTTTTAAACTGTTTATCAGTCCAGTGAGCAAAGTGCATCCTGAAGATGTTCTCAAGTTCACAGTTACCATTTCTCAACATGAGTTTCAGTATCCCGGAGCATTTTATTAATGGCGTTGATACATGGCATAGTCCTCGTCTTGTGATGGTGTACATAAATTCTAGATTGGACACAGAATATAATGTTCTACAGCAGAGAACAGAATTTCCCATAGTTGTGTCTTTTTATCTTTTTTTTAGGCTAGATTTAATATTTGATATTAGAGGTGAGAAAACACTCAAGAGTGTGGGACTTGTGGAATATTTGTTGTGGTGAACTAAAAAATTAATCCAAATTTTTCCTGAAGTGACAATAACAAAACTCAGTAATTCATGTAGGTCCTTCCACTGTTGTGTTCCTCATTCCTTAATATACATTGCTGTGTATTTTATTCTAATTTCTCATGTATTTTTTATGGCCATGACAGCAATTGGATTGATTTGAAAAGAAAGAAAATTAGTTAGCATTTTTCTTTTTCTGTTACAGAAATATTGTTACTGGGTGTAAGAGCAAATATTTACATCAGTAGGAAAAATTAGATCTAATTGTGAAAGGTAAAATTAGTACATGTTGTTAACTTTAATTACGCCACTCTGATGACATGTTGTTGCAATTTTCAGAGGAAAAATGTTAATCAATTCTAAGTTGTAGTAATACTTTCATAAAATTATAAGAATTCTGTAATGTTTTTTTTTTTTTTTTTTAATAAACATTTTATAAATTTAAACTGTTTCAAACCACTTAGCTAAATCCCCCAGTCTGCTGCTCATTACTATTATTGTAACTTTGCAGTAAGACTACAGTGTTCTTTTTCCCTTGCTTAGGTCATTTTCATTCAATATATATATATATGTATATATTTCCCTGTTCTTCATTTGATATGGCTTTCCCAGAGAATCTTTCGGTTAGAGAATCTTATGCATTCAGTCCCACTCTTGTGTTGTTGGAAAGCAATTTCTTTTTCCACTCTGTTTGGCCATGTTTGCCATGGGAGATAACTCTGCATGCAGTTACTTTAAATGAATGATTTGTCATGACCTCACCATTTCCCAGAAGAAGCCAGGGCCACAGAGAACAATTTATACAAGCACCTAATTTCAAGACCAACCTGTGGTTATGTTGTACTATATTATTATTTCAGTGATATGTGCATGTATTATCTCAGTTGTAACTAACATTCAAAATTAAAATAGAACATTTTGCTACTTCTTTTATAGCTGAAACATGATCATGCAACAGGAAAATTATCATTCTCTATGTAGAAAAACAATCTTCAAATAGACTGACATGGCTTTATTAGAAGTTTTATCATTACTGGGAATTATATAGGTCAAATTTGTTTCTTGGCTGTAGGTGTAGTTTGTTTGCTAATTGTGGTGGTTTTCTCAAAGGGGGAATGGGGGAGGGAGTATGATGGAAAACAAAAGGGCTCACATGTTGATAAGGATAATTTAATTAAAGGAAAAATGGGAAAACAAATAAAGGCCTTACAGAAGGAAACAATTTTTCAATATGTATAATAGAATGTCTTGGGTTGGAAGGGACCTTAAAGATCATTTAGTTCCAACCCCCCTGCAATGGGCAGGGATGCCATACTTTCCATCAGTAAATGATGTTCAGCCACATCCTAGGAAGTAGGGCCTCAATACATACAGCAGTTACTTGGGAGGACAGATGTTCTCACAATGAGAGTCTCCCCTTCTCTTGCCCGTTCCCCACCTCTTATTGCTGAGTGTGACACCACACTGTATGGAATATCTCATTGTTTGGTTTAGGTCAGCTGCCCTGGTGATGTCCCTTCCCCAGCTCTTGCCCATATCCATCCTACTGGCTTTGAGGAGGGAGGTTTGAAGGGAGTCCTGGTGCTGTGCCAGCACTGTTCAGCAATAGACAATACACTGGTGTGATGCCAATGCTGTTCTAGCTACAGGTGCAGAGCACAGCACTGTATAGTCTACTGTGGGGAATATTAACTCTAAACCCAGTACACTGATCCATGCCATTGTCAAGGTTTCCTACCAAGAAATTGTTTCAATAGCCTTTCTGAGGCTTGAATAACTACTTTGAGGTATTTAAATAAAGACCATACTCATGAAGTGAATATGGCTGGTAGAAAACTTATTTATTACTCTGCTTGATTGCTGCTGTTGTGATTGCCTCAGTGGGCCAGGTGAAATCAGATACACTCTTAGGTTCTAACTTCTCAGTTTTAGCCCCAACAGTGGGTGGGGTACCAGCCTTCAGCTTGTATTCTCCAACCTTCAGCTGGAGGTGGACTTCTGACACTGGAGAGCAGCCCCGCAGAGAGGGATCTGGGGATTGTGGTTGACAGCAAGCTGTATATGAGCCAGCAGCGTGCCCTGGCAGCCAGGAGGGGCAACCGTACCCTGGCATCGCTAGGCAGTTGAGGGAAGGGATTGTCTTGCTCTACTCTGCACTGGTGTGGCCTCACCTCAAGTGCTGTGTGCAGTACTGGGCACCACAGTACAAAAAAAGGATGTAAAACTGTTGGAGAGTGTCCAGAGAAGGGCAACAAAGGTGCTGAAGGGCCTGGAGGGGAAGATGTATGAGGAGTGGCTGAGGTCACTTGGCCTGTTCAGCCTGGAGAAGAGGAGGCTGAGGGGAGACCTCATATCAGTCTACAGCTTCCTCATGAGATTGAGTGGAGGGGAATTAAGGATTCTCCTTAATCAGCAGTGATAGGACACACGGGAATGATATCAAGATGAGGCAGGGGAGGTTCTTTACTGAGAGGGTGGTCACACACTGGAACAGGCTCCCCAGTGAAGCAGTCACTGCACCAAGCCTGTCTGAATTTAAGAAGCTTTTGGATTGTGCACTTAGTCACATCTTCTAAACTTTTGGGTAGACCTGTGTGGTGCCAGGAGTTGGACTCAATGACCCTCATGGGCTCCTTCCAACTCAGGATATTCTACAATTCTATGATTCTGTATCATTCCTGCTGATACTACGTAACAAATTTCGGCCTAAGAAGCCATCCCACCATCACATTTGGTCTGGATCACTCCTCTTGGCCCATAACATGTGCCAGCAGCAGGGAGTAGCATACTATCTCTTATACCACACCAGTACAGGAAGGGAGCCCTTGAAGAGGGCTCTTGTGAGACCACACGTGAATACTGCATCCAGTTCTCTGGCCCCCAGCAAAAGAAGGACATGGTCACTGCTAGAGTGGGTCCAGAGAAGGGCTACAAAAATTATCAGAGGTCTGGAGCACCTCTCCTATAAAAGCTGGAAAAGATGTGGCTCCATGGAGACCTTATTGCAGCCTTTCAGTACTCACAGGGGTCTTACAAGAAAGATGGGGATAAACTTTTTACCAGGGCCTATACTGATAGGACAAAGGATAATGGTTTTAAACTAAAAGAGGGTAGGTTAAGGATGAAATTCTTTACTGTGTTGCATGTGAGGCACAGGAACAGGTTGCCCAGAGAAGTTGCCGATGCCCCATCACTGGAAGTGTTCAAGGCTAGGTTTGGTAGGGCTTTGGGCAACCTATGTGTGGGAAGTGTCCCTGCACACGGCAGCGGGGTTAGACAACATGACCTTTAAAGATTTCTTCCAACCCAAACTATTCCATGATTCTGCAGTTGTAAGAGGAGTGGAGAGGGAAGGGAGACTGTCTAACAGTCTTACTGGTTGGGAAAAAGTTGTCTTCAATATTGCTTTTCTTTCATTGTAGGACAGCGTTCTCCTTCAAAACCTGTATGATTGTGAGTCAGTGTATGAGCTTAGGCTATAAATTAACTAGTATCTTGAAAATCCCAGAGAAGCGAAATACATCTATGACTGCCTTATTTTGCTGTTAGAAAATGCTTTTGGTGGTGCTGGTGGTTTTTTGTTTGTTTGTTTGTTTTTGTTTTGTTTTGTTTTATTTTACACACGTTACATATTTTGCCTACGTTTTTCATACTTCCTGTTTAGCATTTTTTCCACCTCTACATGTGTTTCTGCATATGAAAGTTTGATATACCAAAAAGTGTTTTTTTTTTGTTTGTTTGTTTTTTTGTTTGTTTGTTTTTTTTTTTGTATGAGCAGAATCATCCTGTGTAATATCCAACATTGTTTCAGATAATTATCCAAATCATTTAATAGTTTTAAATGGAATTAGGTTTTATTTAAATGTCTTTAGGTTTGTCTCTGCAACTTCAGGGGTCTATTTCTAAATTCTGGAATTTTACTAATTTACTAATCCAGTAAATTGGTAAGTAGGCAAATTTGAAAAAAATCATAAATTCCCATAAAATAGGTAGTCTGATTTTACTGAACAGAAACTTCTTTGTGAAGGTAAAGGTATGTCGTTCCGTAAGACCAATTAAATTCTCTTGTGCCAATATGATCATTATTTTTTTTTCTTCCTCCCTTTCATCCTTTTGGTTCATCATTTCTGTTTAATCTAAGATAATCCCGAAGATCTTTTAGAGAAGGATATATGTAACATTTAAAATGAATATGAGAAGGAAAAACAACAACAACAAAAACAGTCAACTCCTTAAAAAATACTTAAATGTCTTGTCAAATTTACTTAAAATGCATTTGCTTTCCTTTGCATACTTTCATAACTGCCTTGTTAGGATTGGGCCCAGTGTGCTTTCCAGAATGGAAACCTAATACTACTTTTCCTGCTGAGGTTTTTCAGTAGCACTGTTAGCATGCTTAATGTTTCTAAGCATTACTATATGTGTGTGTTGAATTGGTGATTGAAAATAGGGACATAATGGTGCTCAACCATTTACAATGAGTTAAATCACGAAGGAAAACTGCCGAGCTTAGCACTAATTAAAGTTGCTGGTCTGATGAAGTGCGTTAGAGCAGAGACATTCTCTAGTTGAAGCACATTAGCAAGTCTGTGTGGGCAAAGTAGCACATATCTCCTCTTCTGTTGTGCTTAGCATATTCACCAGTCATGAGCATTACTATAAACTCAAATTCTTTGAATGTCTTGCTGTCTCCACTCATGAGTAACAGAGGACTGTTGCTGTTACCACTATTATGTAGGTCTATAAGACTGTGTGATAGAACTGTCCTTCCAGCCAACAATCTGTCTCACTTAGAAAAGCTTTGCTGGGTATATTGCCTCTTCTTCCTCGGTCATAAAAGAACCAGGTTGTGAAAGGTTGGGTTTTCAGAGACCTGAAGGGCCTACAAAAGATTGGGCTGAACTGCCTTCAAGATTATACACGAGTTGTTTATGAAGTTCCAACCAGATATTTCTGTTTGATTGAATTGTATGAAATTTGGAGATACTTATGTAACAGGGGACATAGTGTGACTTACATTTTCCTATCATTAATTAAAGTGTGTCATGAGGAAAGATTCCTGTTAGATGATGTGGATCAAATGCAAAACCCTACTGAAAAAAAGTCAGAAAACTTCCAAAGACCTGAGATTGCACCTTTTGCTCCAACATGGCCTTTCTAAGATTAGTATTTTTTGCAAAAGCACAAAATAACTTGATAGGGAAGTCTTAAAAATAGTATGTCAATGTTACAGGATGTGTATGCATTCCAGCCTACCCAGTAAGGCTATGAGAAGATGGTTATTGTGAAGTGAATATAGGGAACGTATAGACATGTAATTAGTTGGAAGTAGGTCAAGCCCAGTCTGCCAGTATCACTAAGCTATAAACAGTTAAATTATTCAAGCTTCTATAGTTATCTTTACTTCCAACTTCTACGATTGGGATCGTCTTTATCACATTTAAAATATCGTTGTTGCATTGCTTTTGTATTGGTCTACATTGTCCTGAAAAATAACTAGCTGTTTCCTAGATGGTGTTCTCCTTCAGAAATGCAGTTCTGCTCTTACATACAAGTACATATGCACACAGTTATTCCTTTTTCCTCTTTTTTTCTGTTATTTACTTACTTTGCTCTTCACAGTGGCAACCAAAGCATGACAATAGCAAGTAAGACCTAGTTTGTATGCTAACATAGTTGCAACCATTCTTTTGAAATGAGTACCAAACTCAGCTTAGATTTGGCACCTTTTCTCATGATCTCCATTCTTGACAGATTTGTTGACTCAGAGGAGAATAAAAAGAACATCACCTTAATTATTAGGAAATAGATATCTATCTATCTATTTAGAGATGGATGGGTGGATGGATAGATAGATGGATAGATAGATAGATACATAGAGAGATGATAGATAGATATGTTGCTTTTTCAAGTACAGTAGGCTAGTTTTAATGTGAGACCTCTAAGAACAACCTAAACATGCTAATTACAATCTTCAGGAAATATTTTGGAAACTGTTCCTGCTACCATTTAGGTCAATAGTTAGCTGTCATTGGATGTCCATACATGAGTGGTTTTAGTTTGAATCAGGGCATTTTTAAAGTAAATGTCCTGTTCCTTTACTGTTCTTTATGTTATGGAAGGGTCTTAATGCACATTATTTTCACGTGAAATAAACTGGGCCATTCCTGTGGCACAGCAAGTATGCCCCAGCTGCAAATGGGCACTCCGTCTGTGGTCCCGGGTGGAAAAAAATCTGTTATGTGCATGGTGTGGACATCCCATACTCAGTACTAACTGTCCCACTCTACAGAGCAAATCCTAATTGTCCACACTGCTTGCTAATGCAGATCTAGCCACTGAGTCCAGAGGGACCAGAAATCCAGGTAACTGAATAATGAAGTATTTATTCCTCTGTTAGTATCTGGTTTCAGAGACATTCTCCGTATATCACGGAATACTCACATAAGAGTTTAAATTATTTTATCAATAAATCCCTTCTAGCAAGATGACTGACATAGCTTTTTCAGACTAAAGTCAGTTCAAAACATCTGACAGGCCAGTAGCATGTAAATAACACTCAAATTCAAAGTAGATAATTTTCCTCATATATAATCTCTCCTTTGCAACCCTTATCTTTAAACAAGTTACCTTTAAACACACTTATGTCTGTATGTCATTCTCTTGACCCAGCCACATGAAAGTTGCTTGTATGAAGGTGGACGTTTACTGATATAGTCCCTTAAGAGAAATCAGTATGCATTTTTGAAGAGGTCTACTGGTGTATATAAAAAATAGTTTTAGAAGTTTATTTTTTTGCTGAGCACCTGTACTCAGCTGGTGTCTAAATAATGTGAATGATAGCATCTATCATTAGTATATTGCTCATGGAATGAAAGCAAAGCATTTTCAATCACGTTGTATCTGTCTTTTGAAAAGATATCACTTTCTTACTTTGACGTGTTTAGCATTTTGGAAGCTGCATCAATTCTCTTTCAACAGAAGCACTTGGAGACATCTCCTGCTAGTGCTACGAGTAACTTAGTGTCACAAAAGAAAAATATACAGGCCTCTGCTAGTATCTCTGCACTCCTGTTGTTTTCACATAGCCCAGAGACTGAAATTTAGAGAAAGATGTTTCTCTACAGACTGGTTCTGTATGAACCTGCTAGACCAGGTTAGTCCACCATCACTTTTATAGTGATGACAGCTATTCTCATCAGTGAAATCTGAAGTGAACTATGTGTTAAATCATAGATTTCTTTCCTACAGAAAGTCTTTTTGAAAATAATTACAATTGTTTTTTTAAAAAAATATACCTAGATAAGTATTCCAACTATTTCTGTAGATTAAGTGCAGAATTAATTAGATTGTGTAGTATTGAATAGCAATAAATATGTATTGTTTATTGCTTAAATTGTGGGTTCACTTTCATTTTTTTTTTTGTTCTGTAAGCTTTGCAGATACTGTTTCTTGAAGTCCTTTCTTCCAGGATTTACTATTTGCTGCTGGAACAAACCAAGTGTCATTCAACTTCTTAAAGTAGGAGAGTGTTTCTAATAGAAACTTTGACATTTCTTTGAAATTATCGAGTATATTAAAAAAAAAAAAAAAAAAAAGTTTTCTTACTTGCCTAGGAGTCACTTCTTTACGTACTCGAGTAGGTTTTGAATGGCTTTATTTTCCATCTGGATACGCAGTCATTAGGTTCTTGCCTAGGAAGCAGACAACATACTAAATACTTAAATCTTTACACAGTCAAAAAATACTTCCATTTCTAAATAGTAGAGAATTTTATTCCTATCATTTATTCCGTAGAACTTAAAGATCACTTCCATTAACGAATTTCATAGACTCAGCATAGCCCATACTAGTGTGAAAATAAGAGTATTTACCAAAGTTTCATGGCTAAGTGAAGAAATTAACTGTCTTTACCTGAAGGTATGTTTTGAACAGTCTCGTGTAAAGGTATGAGTGCTTAGAACAACCTGGATTTTTCTAAAATTTAGAATTTTTGTTATAAAATTTAACTTTTTTTCACATTCTGGAATACCTAAATCTTGTCACATCTGCGGGAAGTAAGCTTAAGCTTTCATGTCCTTTGCAAGTTGTCAGCACTCCCGTGCTGTATTACAAAGGGAGAATGAAGGACATCCGCTTTTATCTCCTTCAGTAACTTCTGAAAGAAAACAGCAGTGCATCTCATGACTGCAGTGGTCAGGTTGTCAGGTACCTCAGTGCTTAGCCTTGCAGAGGTGTGGACAGTGTGACTTTCTCCCAGCTTTGTAAGAAGACCTTGGCCTTGTAGGTGTGCTTTGAGGATGTCCTGTGCCTGTTAAAAATCAGGTTCCATAGAGATGTGCTGCTATTTTCTTTCAAAGTTACTGAAGCAGATGGAAGATGATGGCCTTCATTCTCCCTTTGTACTACAGTGTGGAGTGCAGAGCACTTGCAAAGGACATGAAGTCTTAAACTTATTTCTCCAAGATGTGACAAGATTGAGGCTCATATTTTCTGTAGTCACGCTGTGCCATGTATCTGTTGGAGGGCTTTTCTGAAGAAAGGGTTGTTGTCTCTCTGCCCTGTTTTAAAATCAAAACAATATGTGGGCAATTTTGCAAGTCCTTGTTCATGAAGAATGGGTCAAAAGCTCTGCAGCACGGGATCTTAGTATACTTAGACTAATGATGGTTTGACATAAAAAGCTGTTGTCATTGATTCAAGGACTGAAGGAGGGGTCTTTTTCCTTTGGTTGAATGTTCTTATCAAATATCTAAAGAGATTGTGCATCCTATGATTTTCTTCTAAATTTAGGTCAATATTTATTTTTTGTAGATTAAAATTGAAGAAGCTTGTGTGGGTTCTAATGAGAGTATTGTGATGTCTTAGAAATATTATGGAAATGGGTCAAAGATTGAGACATTCTCTGTCTTAAAAGTATCCTGTTAATTAGCCATGAAGTCTGTCTACTTCAACTGTAAGCTTTACTGCCCCATCCTTCCAAATAATATGTATTAGATGGCTTATGGCTGTGGAGGATTCTAGCCATTACACCAAAATCTTGTTATGTATGAGCAACAGATTCATATGGTTAACTGGTCTTAACTTTGACCAGCATTTCTTAATTCACTGGCAATAGAAATGCAGTGTTATGCTGTGTCTTGATATTTCTTTATCCGTAGCTGATCCTTTCTTATTGAGGTGATTTGCCATAAATTGACTAAAGCACTCTGGGAGCAGATCATTCTAGAGCAATGGTGCAAAGCAGAATAGTCTCCTGTACAGGGAATTTGGACCATTTTATTTTGAGACAGGTAAAAGTAAGTTTCAATGTGTTCTCAATTATTTTGCCAGAGACAGTAATGCCTGCACGCAATGGGTAAGATTCTGCGGAACAGTGGTTAACACTGAAGGGCAGCCTGCTGGACATGCACACATTTAGCTGTGGTGATGCAACATATTGTGCTCACCATTAATGTCATTAGTTCTTTTCACTCTCTTGTCAGGAAGATTGCCACGCAGAGTCTAGGCTCTTGAGTGTTCTTTGAAATCTGCTTCATATGCAAGAATTTGAATTTACTTGCCAACGTAGGTGAAGGCATAATAGGAAAACAAAAATGAGCCCTTAATTTTCATGTAGTTAATTAAGCTTACAAAAAGGTAAATGACAGTTTTGGTGAGTGTTTCAGATTTTCATTAAGTACCGTGTTCTTTTGTTGAAATGGTTCTTGTGTATACCGTTTCAAAATACTGTACGTTGAAAGCTGTAAAGTAGGTATTATGCAAACCTTCAGCAGTGTTTCCATGCTGACTGTCACACTCACAGTGTTATTTACACTGGTTCTTTCACATTTTTGTTATGCAGCCTTCTGCCTAAGGCATATCTCAGTGAGGAATGGGAAAATACGCATTTTTAATTAATACATTCATATAAACTGAGAGGGTTAGATGAAGGCTTGTGGAATTTTGGTGGAATTTTAGGCTTTGACCACAGAAAGGTTAAGGTCAGACAAGTGATTCAACTTCTCTTTTTTGGGAATCAATATGTAACTGACTACAGTTACATAGATTTCTAGTAAGCTATCTGCTGCTTCTGTGACAAGATACCTCTTTCTTCAGTATAATTTGCTATTTGCACCATGCCATCCAGCATGCCGTGCTGGATCTAAGACCATAAAAGTGTCTGTTCAAGTAGAGCCCTCCCTAGCTTGTGGTCATACTGATGCCAGATGCCAAGTTAGAAACAGCAGAACAAGGTGTGCTGTTCTGGTCAGCAGTTTAACAGATCCCTGAGAAGGAGCTTCAGCTGCAATGCTGTAATTGTGGATGTTACCAATTTGACACTTTTTAATAGGTTGGCTATTGTCATTCAAAAAATCCTCTGACAATGAATTTCATAGTTCAGTGGTGCATTGTATGAAAAAGTACTTTTATCTACCTATTTTAGATGTACCATTGAATATCTAGATTGGATCCATAGCTTTTATGTTGCAGTGTTAGTTTTAAAGTACTCATTAAAAGCCTGTTCAACTTCTTTACATACTACATAAGTATGGAGCTTTCGTGGTTTTCTCTTTTTCACACTACTCTGCTTTCTCTCTCTTCATACATAAGTTACTTTTTTCTCCCACTATCCTATGTCAGTTATTTTATTATTATTATTATTATTATATATATTCTTATGAGGATATTTTTTGAGAGAGTGTGAGAAAATATACAGGCTCTAGCTTCTCCCTCTGACACATTCTTGAGTAATTTTGTACTGTTTCATCTTTACACACACTTCTTTCCCCTGTCTTACTTAGTGTTAATTTTAATTTTTCATGTACCATATCAGATTTCTAAGATTGCTAATTTGAAATACTCTCTCCATTTAGTGGCTGCAGAAGGAATTTCAATGACAGTCAAATGTGTATGAATAGGTTCACACAGGGATCAGCCTGCCACTCAACAAACGGAGCTTGATATGTAATCTTGCAGAACTATTCAGTGTTATAAACATATATGTTTCTTCAGATTCAGTCCTGTCCAGAAAAGTAATTAAAAGTGCAGTGGAATATACCCAGACTGATTCTGATCCCATTTATACTGAACAGCCCTGTGGAATTTGGTATGTAGATATAGCAAGTAAAGACGTTAAATATGCTTAATTATCTGATAATTGAATGTAGCCCACCAGGACAGATTTTCCCTGTTGACTGAGTACAGCCTTGAGAAAGAACGTATCATGTTTTAATCTATTCAGAAGCAACCTATTCCACAGGAGCAGAGTAAACAATTGTTATCTGAATTCTCCAGTTACTGTAATGAAGATTGGCATCAGTTCTTCCATATATTAGTCATTTGTGGCAAGATCATTTATCAACTATCTTTAAAACAGATGTCTAGATTATTTGAGTGCTTATTCAAATTTAATTTTTGTCAATAGCTGTAGGGGCGTCATTACCAGGTAGTACCATGTTATTCAATTAACATTTCATGTGAAATCATGCTGATAATAGCACATTTAATTTTACATAATTGTTAAAGGTATCTTCCTAGATGTGGAAGCCTGGTGGTTTTGACTGCAGATTAAGCTATAGGTGATATTTTCATATCGCAGAAGCAGGTTCAGTATTTTTAAAGGACAAAATATTGAGGTTCCGTACGCACGAGTGCAAGTGTCAAAGCAATCTTGTACCAGTGATTACTGGGTATATAAAACTGATGTATGTCACATACATTAGTGTGGACTTTTACATCCTTAATTGCTTTTCTTGCTGTTTTCTACTGTAGAAGGAGTTTTGCTTCTCATACTTCTTTCCTTCATGGTTCTATTCATTTTTCCAGATCATTACAAATTATACCAATTTATTGCTGACACAAGGCTCAAGACCAGTGTGCAGTACACCTGATTTGTAACTTGCACTGCATTGTAACTGTTTCAGAACCCAGTGGCAAAGAACTGGGTTGGAGTGTTGTACCTGTGATTGGAGGTAATCATTTTGCCAGGTGGTTTACTGCCTGATCAAAGAAGGAATGTTTTATATTATATTCTGCTCACACTCTACATTTCATTTGGTTTCACTTTCTTTCAATTACTTTTATTCAAGGTTGAGTTAAACAGTTTGAGCTCAGCTGAGGTTAAGAAAATGTGACTTTCTGAGGATTGAAAGACAGTTTTTTTTTTCTTGTTGTTTTTTTAAACATCAAAAAAACATGTGTGTGTATATATATACACACAGTCAAAAGTAGATTTAAAAAGCTAGATCTCACTTCTAAAACTTCTGAAAGTTTGTTGACTGCAATGGTAAAAAAATCCTCAAGCTTCTGTTTTTCTAATGTAATTTGCTGTATTCTGATAGAGGTACAGCAAGTGTGGGATGGCAACATCTTGATAGTCATCCAGGTTCTGCTTCTTTACGTGGAGTGGAAAGGTTTCTTTCAGTTTCTGGGATATCAAGAATTGACATGCAAGTATCTCAAATGACAGACACGTACTAGTAAAGGTATTGGTAGTCTGCCTTGTTGGCTCATATGCAGCTTTTAACCAGTTCTAACCTCTGCATGCACCTCTGAAGAACTACATGAATTATTGAATTGTATCTTATTGTTTTCTTGAATCTAGCAAGCTTAGTTTTTGTTTTTAGTCCTATCCATTCACTTCAGCAATGTTTTCTATTCCACAATGTCAGACCATTGTGTTACTTTCATGTGGTAACAGGACACATCCTTACACAATCTCTCAATGTGCAACTTTCTATTGATCAAGAACTACTGCTGTCTGCTGATGATTATATTTTTATTCTTATAGAAATACAAAAATATACTTCCACAAGAAAATGTCAAAATCTTTTATAAGAGTACCAATTAGAATTTGTTTGTTATCAGTGTGAATAGGAACAGAAAACGATCTTATGTGACAAAGGTGAGTCACTTTAAAAGGAACTTGCTTTATGAAGGGACAACTGCACACTAAGTTTAGGTAAAATAACTGTGCATTTTACAAACATTCTACATTTTGTATATGAGGGGAGGGCACTGTGTGTCATACACCTCAGTGACAGCAAGGCATTAGGCACTGTCTTCCACAATACTCTTGTATTCAGTTTAGGACATTTTAGTGTGGATGACTGGATAACTAGCTGGGTGAAGATCTAGCTGGATGACTGGAGGCATGGACCAGCAGGACACTTAAGAAATTCATCAAGAACAAATGCGGAGTCCTACAACAGGAAAGGGAAACACTTGTAGCAGTACAGGCTGGGGGCTGACTGAGTCGCTGAGATCGGCTCTCCTGGAAAGGACCCAGGCATCTTGGCAGGCAGCAAAACGGTGTAAGGAAAGAGAGAACAGAATAAGTAATGAGAAGCCTTTCCCTATGAGAACAGACTGGCAGTGGCCTTGGGGATGGGCAGGCAAGCTCTGCAGTCTTTTTCTAAGCTATCTATCTTCAAGTCATCAAAGCTACAGAAATGAAGTGCTTTTACACATTGGCACATTTCTGTAAATCAGTAGTTTGCTTTACAGCATGGTCACACAACAGAGTATTTTTAGCACAATTATGAGGAGAACAAGTGACTGCAGTACTGTAGCGATGCAGTATGTGACTGCAGCCAGCTACATATGGGCTTAATAGTGGACTCCAACTTCTAACACAGCAAGATGCACCTGATCCTTTGAAGATTTAAGTTACTTCTCTATCCTACCTGAAAATCAGGAATTGCCTGGTCAATAGTGAAGATCTAGAGACAAGTTGTGAGAAACGAATGATCCTTTTTTGGATCTGTGGTAAATCGCTTCCCTCACCTTCTGTTCTTAATTGTACAGAGAATTAGTGCATATCAGATAAAGGTAAGAGGAATATATTATAGCCTATCTTTAAGTTTAGGCTTAAAACTGATGTTATAACAAAACTTTAGAAACTGAAAGCAGGTGCAAAAAAGCATTTACAACATCAATTATCTCCAAAAATCATCCTTTCACAAAATTTCATATTTGGGTGGCTAAGTGACTAAGTTTGAGTGACTTAAAAGCTAACGCATATTTCAGTACCAAAATCACAAAGGCTACTCACACCACACAGTACATTTTATCAATTCAAGAAGAGGTTGGGAGCCGGGAGTTTGCAAAGATCAAACATGCTGCAGAAGGCTGGAGCTCTGAATGCCTCTAACCATTTCATTCATTGCATTACTTGTATTCTTTTGATCTGAGGTAGGATTTGCGCCAGGTTGCAAACTTTCAACAGTAAGCACAACCAGTACCATTTTTGAATGCAGAATTTGGAAACCAGTAAGTTAAACATCCTTTATCTATGATTTTGGACTATGAAAAGCAGAAGAAAGGATTTGCATTTAAATTCTAAAATTGTGAGAAGCTCTTTATTACATCTTTAAGACTTATTCCCGTACAAAAACTCTCACTAAGTAGTTGTTGTGTCCTTTTAAGATATTTGGATACATCTGTTTTCACCACAGCCATTGTCCTATTCCTGTAAGGTTGAAAGTCAGTTTGGATGATAGCACTATTTTACTAGATGCAACAAGTTTGATTACTGTTTGGCTAAAGACACTAATGTAGATAGCTAGCTGCATGTGATTAGAGTGGGCACCAAATTACTTCTGAAGAGGGAAATGCTAGTTTCTACAAAAAGTAAATAACTGGGTTTCAGTTTCAGTCTGTTTTGTATCTGTGATGCAAATTCCCAAAAGTGCTCAGCATTGTTTTTTCAATAACATCTCTACAAGCAAACATGAAAATAAACATTAAAATTAAAAAAATAATCACAGAATAATTTAGGTTGGAAAAGACCCTTATGATCATCAAATCCAACCAACAGTCTAACACTGCCAGATCTACTACTAAACCATGTCCCTCTACGTGTCACATCCAAACATTTCTTAAATATTGCCAGGGATGGCAACTGCACCACAGTTCTGGGCAGCCCATTCCAATGCCTAACCACCCCTCCCATGAAGAAATTATTTGTAATATCCAATCTAAACCTCCCCTGCTGCAACTTGAATCTGTTTCCTCACATCCTGTTGCTTGTCACCTGAGAAAAGAGACTGCAACCTCTTGTCAGGTAGTTTTAGAGAACAACAAGATCTTCCCCGAACCTCCTTTTCTCCAGATTAAACAACCCCAGTTCCTTCAGCCCCTGTTCATAAGTCTTGGTTTCTACTCCCTTCACCAACTTTGTTGCTCTTCTCTGAATGTATTCCAGAAACTCAATGTCATTCTTGTAGTAAGAGGCCCAAAACTGAACACACTGTTTGAGGTACACTCTCACCACAGCCAAGTACAGAGGGACAATAACTTCCCTAGTCCTGCTGGCAACACTATTGCTGATACTTGGTGACCTGGGCACACTGCTGGCTCATGTTCAGCCAGCTGTCAACCAAGAGTTATTACAATCTCCCCTTTGGCTTGTCTTGTTTTAAAATGACAGATCAGTTTCTCAGAGTAGGAAGCAAACTGCTTAGTATTATATCTCCAGAACTTCTGTCTGAAAACTTAGGTTTAGGAAAACATTGGAAAAATGGTGTATAGTACATGAGTCATTTGTATATGTAACTATTCCCATTGCATTTGCTTCTTGAAGATGCTTTCTACCATCCTGTTTTTTTACAGCCAAACAAAATTCTGAGTCATTCCCTCTGCCGACTTTGGAGAGGCAATCAGTCAGCCTAGAATTGCTTTTTGCTTATAGAATCCTTCAGTTTTCTAAAAAGAAATCGAGTACAATAGAAAAAAAAATATCTCTTTCACACATTTATGTATCTGTGATTTGAAAGACATCAGCCTTTAGGGCCTGTGTATTTTTGGAAAAGAGGGAAACTGAAGAGGCCAGGTTCAATGGGATGATTATTTTTAATGTTACATAGCATCTGATGTTTTTAAGACACTTTAACGTTTGATTAAAGACATATTTTTACTATATTTTCTCATTCGAGTGAGTGGATGTTCTCAAGTATCATTCTGCTATATCCCTAAGTGCCTTTAAAATAATCTGGTTGTATACTCTAAGCTGCAAACTTATTGTAACCCAGTTTAACACAAGGCTAACTCTGGTCTGGTGAGGCTAATCTCCCTTGCCCCCTTGTCTAGGCTGTGGTAGAAATAATTAACAATCTACAGTTACCTAAGAAAACAGTGATACAGTGCAATGGTTTAGGTTTGTGTGGCAATGCTATGTAAGGTCCTGATTTGTTTCCCTACTTGCAGCTGCTTGTTTCCACAGTTTGACAAGGTTTAGGTTTCTAAATGCCTTTCAGTGTTTCTGTAAAGTGTTAATAAACTCTATATTGAATGAGGCCTGGGAAAAGCACTTTTCCGGTACTGCCAGACAGTTATTATTTACTATATATATTTACTATATATATTACCTAACCAGGTTAGCACTATTTCACTGAAGTTCTATTTTTAAAGATTGGGGGTGAAAAACAACGTTGGTGACAAATTTTGAAGGTACCAATGTGAGTTACATGCTGCAATCCTGTTCAGTTCTTGCATTTGTTCTGTATCTACCCACTGTTTGTGTCTTTGAAAACTCCCTGTGGCTTCTAAATTTGCAATCAGACACATTATTACTGGTTCAGAAAACAAACAAACAAAGAAACAAACAAAAAAACCAGTCCCATAGCTTGAGTAGCTAGAGGCTATATTGCCTGACCACTGGAGTGAGGAGGTTAGCTGTGATTTTCTAGCATTTGCAGAAATGGTGAGTTCTTATTAGATTTAGAGCCTGAACTGAGAAGCTCATTTAGACAGCTTTTCTTCAGCACTGTCACTTTTCTTCTAGATGGTATAAAGGCATGCCAAATCCAGTGTCACCATTCATGATGTCAGCTTAGAGAGAAGAAACTTTTTGTTTGTTTTATATTTAAAATAAATGCATAAAAATGAACAGAGAAAAATAAGTTTAGAATCACAGAATGGTTTGAGTTGGAAAAGACCTTTAAAGATCATCTTGTCCAAAGTCCCTGCCCTGGGCAGGGACAGCTCCCACTAGACCAGGCTGCTCAAAGCCCCACCCAACATAACCTTGAACATTTCCAAGGATGGGGCATCCACAGCTTCTCTGGGCAACCTGTTCCTGTGCCTCACCACCACCATAGTAAATAATTTCTTCCTTATATGTAATCTAAATCTAGTCTCTTTTAATTTAAAACCATTACTTCTTGTCCTGTCAGTATAGTCCCTAGTAAAAATCTCTCCCCATCTGTTTTTTTGTAAGCCCCTTTTAAGTACTGAAAGGCTGAAATGAAAGGCAGAACCTTCTCTTATTGAGGCTGAACACCCCCAGCTCTGTCAGCCTGTATTCACAGGAGAGACGCTCCATTGATCTGATCATCCTTGTGGCCCTGCCCTGGACTTGCTCCAGCAGGTCCATGTCTTTCTCTTATTGCTCCCTCAACCTGCTAGCTAGGTACAGTTCTTTTGATGCAGCCCGGGATACTCTTGGTTCACGTTGCTAGTTCATGTTCAGTTTTTCATCCACCAGCACCCCCAGGTCCTTATCCTCAGGGCTGCTCTCAATCCATTCTCTACTCAGCCTGCATTTGTGTTTAGGATTCCCCTAACCCAGATGCAGCACCTTGCACCTGGCCTTGTTGAACTTCATGAGTTTCACACAGGCCCACATCTCAAGCCTGTTAAAGGCCCTCTGGAAGGCATTCCTTCCCTCCAGTGTGTTGACACTCCAATGTGTCATGTTGGTGTCATCCGCAATCAGCACTTTTACATGATTGACATGATTAATTTACATCAAGTTGTATGAGATTTTTTTTAACATACTTTTTTTTTCTTTGCAGCTACTGGCTGACAAACAAGGTCCACATCAAACGACCCAGCACTGGTCTCCTCATGTATACTCTTGCCACCAGATTTTGTGATGAAATTCACCTGTATGGATTTTGGCCATTCCCGAAGGATTTACATGGAAAACCAGTCAAATATCATTATTATGATGATCTGAAGTATCGGTACTTTTCTAATGCCAGTCCTCACAGGATGCCATTAGAGTTTAAAACGTTATATGTATTACATAACAGAGGAGCACTTAAATTAACAACAGGGAAATGTGTACAGCAATAAAGCACATGCAAAGTACGGTAAGAACTACAGAAGATGCACCTCATCCTAAAGATGTTGTGGAATGGCAATGGGATCCCAGTGAGGATATGTTTCAATACCCACTAAGCCATTGGAAAAAGGAATTTTATCAGAAGTACATAACCAGCTATTATACCTGTAAAGTGCTATAAAAACTAAGCTATCTTGACTGCAAGGGTTCAAGTAAGTGCCACTTTCACTAAGAACAAAGCTTGAATGTATACTCAGTAGTGTTTACAGAATCCAGTGACACATTCATCATGAATTAAAGAAGAAAATATAGCCTGCTTACTGCTGACTTGCCGCTGTGGTCAGGCAGCCCACAGAAGAAATCCCCTGTGGACTGAATATTCTCTTGAGCAAATAAACCAGGCTTTAGCAGAAAAAGAAAAAAAAAAAAAAAAACATGATGGGATTGAGTAGAGAAAGTGAAGTCCATAAGATCAAACAAATAAGTAAATGCCTTCAGTCAGGGGACTGTTTCTGATCTTGTATTATAACCTCAGCTTTTGTTGCTGTTTTTCTTATTGCTGTTGGTTGGATTTTGTTGTTTTTGAGTATTTGAATCCTTAAACGGTTTTGAGGATGTTATGAATAATTCAAAGTAAATATCTTATTGAATTGTCTTGGGAAAAAAAAAAAAAAAGGAAAAAAAAAAGGTGGGAGGGTGGAGGGAAGTATCAAATACTTTGTAAATTGTTGTTGTGTTGTATCCTGCTGTCACACAACCTTTAACCTCCCAATTGTTTTTCTAGCTACAGCTGTCAATACATGGAACCACTCAGAGAAAGGTCATTTTGAGCCATTTTTTAATGAGAAGTGTTTCTGTTGTGTGCAGATTTGAAGACACACTTACAAAAAGGTGCCCTTATTTTTGGTACCAAAGATTACTCTTATAGTGTACACTATTTTTCCTTTCCTCAAAGAAATAGAGTAGATTTAGTATGATGTTTCTTTGCTGCTGAAGGGAACATGCTTTTTAAGTTTTGAGTGAAGCATCTCAAAGCAAAGACTCTTTACTTACTTTGCCTTTATAATTTAATTCTTCAGAAAAATCTGCAGGAGTAAAGAAATTATTTCATGCATTCAAGTATAAATATGATTTTTATTCCTAATTGAAAGGAAAACATAAAGTCTAAAGGAACTCAGGTGACATAATGGAACATGTTTAAAGAAAAAAATGGTTTAGCCAATTAAATGCAAAATAAATGAACTGCAGATCAAGCAGTTCTTTTAAAGCTTAAATTTCTAACGGTGTTGGATGATATCTCTAATATACCTCTTTTCTGTGAGCTTGATGTTCTGATATGTAATTGCATGAAATAACATAGAGCTGCATTATCTTACTTTGATTTTTCTGAGCATCTTGTTTATTCATGAAAAAGAGAATTCTTTTCCTCTCTTCTTTCAGAAAAGAGAACAGGGAATTACAGGAGGGTAGGGAAGGGTGGAGTGTCAGTGCAACTTGTACAAAGATGCAAAATGTGTGTGCATAATGATACGTGTTATCTCTAATGGAGCAGGTAAAGGACGAACACCGTGGTTCCACCATTTTCATGTCAATCTAGGATAAGGAGGAGACATGCAGGTACAATGTGTGGGTATTTTCTTGCTGTTTTCAACTCTAGGTTAGGTCCTCACCTCCAAATATTATATTCAGTGCATCTCTTGAACTTTGAGCTAGTCTGAGCACTTTCATATGTAGCACAATACTCAAAAAACATTTACTAGCTAAAAACACCACTTGTTACCTATTTTTCCTCTTAAGTTCATGTGTGTTTCATCATGAATGGCCAGAGGTCTGTGATTATGCAAGTTTAGTAGGCTAAACCACTGCCTTGTAAACACTTTTGCCAGCAGTTGATGGGAAACAGGAAGTCATTACGCTGTACCTAGGACACAGTAGCATCTTTTCTTATTCACCTGTCTCTCCTACTCAGGACAGTTTACTTCAGCTATATGTTAATGTTTGGAATGTGGTCATAAGATGATCACCACTGAAACCAAGACACCACTAGGTACTAGGTAGTACAAATCAGAATGTATTTAATTCTTGTTGATCAACCACAGTGTTCTGTGTACACTGTATAAATCTGTAGTTTAGGACAAAAGTATTTCCTCGATGAAGGGTAGGCACATTCCTCTTCTTTTTGTTAGGGTTTTGCTGCTGTCAATTTTTTAAAACATATTTTATATACATTGACTGACTTTCCTTTGTTGAATTCACAGATGCCAGTCTCACAGAAGCTCAGGAAAGCACCTGATGAGCTTTACTTTTTACTCTGAGAATATCGTTTCTTCTTCACTGTAGTGTTAGGATAAAAAGGGAATTCTAGTAGACTAAAACATAAACTGACAGTTTATTGTTGCTGTGGTTTTTGTTTTGTTGTTTTGTTGTTTTGTTTTGTTTTGTTTTGTTTTGTTTATTTGTTTCACCTCAGGGCAAGTTTTAGTCACAGAGAATCACACAGAATGGCCGAGGTTGGAAGGGTTCTCATCTGGTCCAACCACCCTGCTCAAGCAGGGCCACCTAGTGCAGGTTGCCCAGGACCATGTCCAGATGGCTTTTGAACACCTCCAAGGAGGGAGACTGCACAGACGCTCTGGGCCACCTGTCCCAGTACTCTGTCACCTTTACAATGGGCTTGTTCTTTCGCAAGTGCAGGACTTCACATTCTTCTTGTTGAACTTCATGATGTTCATGTCAGCCCATTTCTCCAGCTTGTCCAGGTCTTTCTGGATAGCAGCATGACCCTCTAGCATATCATCCGCTCCAAAGATTGCCTTTACAAGTCAGCAGATGAAGAAAAATTTGTCCTGAGCCTGTTTTGCAAGAGTCACATTTGATTCTCTGTGAATGAAATCAACTTTAATACACAAGCCAGGGAGTCCAAATTTCCACCTTGTGATTAATGTCTGATAGAACAGGGTTACTCAGGGCAAGGTTTCTCAAAGCTGCTTTGACATACGCTGTGACAGTAACACCTGCTTCCAAGGCAACAGTAGTTTGTCTATGCCTTGTCAAAACTGGGCTTTAACCTGCAGACTTTCCACCTTCATGTTTCATACTTCTTGCACCATGAGCCGCAGTCTCGTGGCTTTTTACCCTCACTTCCAATCCTTCTCGAAGAACCATCCGCTTGAACAGACACCCAAATGTGTCTCCACACAGAAAGCATATGACTCCTCACTAACCCATCTCTTGTCTCACCTACCTCAACTTTGTCCTGAGTTGGACTTGTAAGGAGGTGAGTGGTAGGTATCAGAACATCATCTGAGGCAAGTAGCAGTTGTAGTCTTTGACCATGCAGGTTTTCACAAGTGCTGAGACTTTTTACTCTACTGCTCTTGTATGAATTAAAATATGTGTGTGTCCAGATGGAACCTAGAGCTTCTGGGGGTCCCTGGCATGTATGCAGTTTGGTGTGCTGCAAAGTGTCCATTTTGAGGTGTTTTGTGACCATCGGTTATAGTAGGGTGACCTGAGCTGGGACATGCTCAGATGTTTTCCTGTTAGCCCTCTCATTGCAGGGAGGCTGTAATAGTGGACTCATTGCAAACATCCTCTGACACCTTTCCCTTAGACGTCATGGCTCTATATTGCCCTGGAAGTCTTTGTGCATTTGTATCCAGGCAGCCCAGGTCCTGAAAGAGACCAGTTAACTTCCCCTGTGTGAGGCTTTCCCTACAGATGACCTGGGGAAGGAGAGGGATGCCTTAGGTGAATAGGGACTTTACAGCAGAATAAATGTCACCTTGTGGTCCTTCACAGTGCAGCAGTCACCAGCTTAAGCTTCTGTAGCTGCCTTGGATGATTTCTGTTTTTCATAAACATTCATACATCCTGTGCTGCCTATAGCACATATCAGATAAGCAGGCTTTATTGTGATTATTACTTTTATCATCCAACACTATCAACAGCTAATATGAAGTAGATAGAATAAAAATAAGTATCCCTAATATTGTAACAATATCTGCACTGTTGAGGATCATCTGTGGAACACCTATGGACTGAGTGTTCCTCATATTCATCCTCACATAAGTGATATCAATTGCCAGCTATGGTTCCTAAAAGTATGATAAAAATAAGAACCGGGAGCTATATCAGGACAGCAGACAGTGTATATTTTTCAAATCGCTATGTTAATATTTCTGTAGCAGAGAGTTTTTCTCTTATATTTCATAAAAATAATAGATAAATACCTTTGATTGTTAAGTTTTCAGCTTTGGGACAATTCTTTCTCCCACAGCTCTGAGCTACTCTCCAGACACAAGATCTACTGAGCCTTTCAAACTTTGTCCGGTTTACACAATCTGATGTCAAATAAAAATTGTACCATTCTTTTGTTAAACAATAAAATCAAGACATACTTGAGGACAGCACCCTTTTTTTTTTTTTTTTTTTTTTTTTTTAAATTCATTGCAGTTTGAAGAAAAAGAGCTGTAGGTTCAGTACCTTTTATTAGTGTTTGATCTGGAAAAGTGCTGAGCACTCCTTACGGTGACTTTCCTGGGTGAGACATGTCCAGGATTTAGATGGGGATCTAGATTAGCATATTTCAGGATATGACTCTGAAATTGCACATTATTTATTTTTAAGAGCACTGTTACTTTGTGTAGGGAAAAGCACAATTCTTCTAAATGTAGATAAAACAGAGGAAGAACGTTTACAGAGAGCATCATTCCTGCACAGTACAATTGCTACTGAGCATATGTAATACAATTTCTGTGGTTTAAAGTATTGATATGTATTCTGTCAGGATTGTCATGTCTGACACTTTAATATTATTTCAAGTATAGTTATTGGGGATTGTTTTTTTTTTTTTTTTTTTTAATTTGTACAACTGTAAAATAAAGATTTTTTTTTTCATTTTTTTTTCTGCTATATTCTATTCCATATTCCTTTGTAACACAGTTGTGATAGTATTTTTCAATTACATGCTAATTGTAAAGATATGCGGAAGGAGAGAGTGTCTGCTCCTTTAAGGGTGTCTGTTCAAGGACTTTCTCGACACAAAAGGGGATATTAAGAAAAGGAGGAAGCCATAAACAAGAACACAGACAGACACAAACCTGACCGACAAGTAACAGAGGTATTAACCAGGACCAAGCCCAGTCAGTTGCACTGCTGGTAAGGATACGTGGAGTGTGAGAAAGCTTCTTCCATTACGGTTATCTGATTGAAGACCTTCTCAAGTGGGCACTGAGGAAAAGGGGGAAGCAATAAAATACACAGAGACACAAACATGGCAAACAAACGTAATATCAATAAAGACAAGACGGTCACTCACACTAACCAATGGACTGCCAAGAAACTGCACGTGAACTGGGACTTAGTGAGTGACAAGCATGCAGACCTGAGGGTCCAGGATGTCGGAGGGGGTCAGTGGGACTGTACCAGGTGATGAGCTGATGGGCAGGGGAAAGGGCCAGGGGGCAGCAAAATGGGGAACAGACAGAAAGGGTAGGAAAGGGACCGGTCGCGCGTGAGCTGTAGACGGTCAGTGTGTTTGTCTGACTGAGCCCTGCACCTGATTGCCACAGCCTGTCTGTCTCCCCATTAAATCCTCTCTCAGCAACCTCTCTGCGTGATCTTAGTCTCTGTCCTGTGTGTGTGGGAGCAGCAGGGACTTGGTGGCAGCTCCTGGGGACTGGGGTGAGTGGGCTGGCTGCTGGCTACCGGAGTAAGACTGCGGATATCAGGTGGGTGGGGGTCACATGCTGATGCTCAGGGGGCTGCGAATGTGGGTGCCCATGGATTGAGTGTGTGGGCACTGGTGTATACAGCCAGCTCCAATTACAAATCATGGATTCACTTAGGCTGGAAAAGACCTCCAAGTTCATCAAGTCCAACTGTTAACCTAGCACTACCAAGTCTACCACTAAACCATGTCCCTAAGCACTACATCTACACATCTTTTGAATAGCTCCAGGGATGGTGACTCAAATATTTCTTTCCCTGGGCAGCCTGTTCCAATACCTCACAACCCTTTTGGTGAAGAAATTTTTCCTAAAATCCAATTGGAACCTCTCCTGGTGCAACTTCAGGCCATTTCCTCTTCTCACTTGTTGCTTGGGAGGAGAGACTGACCCCCACATCACTAGGACCTCCTTTGAGATGGTTATAGAGAGACAAGTCTTTCCTTGGGCTCCATCTGTGCTCAGCAGCAGGGGTCCAAGACCAAGGCCATCCACTGCCCACAGAGCTGCTTTGAGGGTTTCTGCCTCCTAGCAAGCCCCACTGGCAGCACTGATACAAAGTCCCTACAGAGTTTCTGCTCCAAGGGGTGGTGGGTGTCAGGCCTCTGTATGGCCCACCATACCCCAGGGAGCCCTGCACTTACAGAGCCAAAAGAAAAGCACATCATGGTGCTACTGGGGTCGTGCTTAGCTGCCTCCCATGTTGGCTGAGGCGGCAGCTACAGCTCTGCATCCTGGCCATCATCCAGCTCCCAGCCCTCCTGCTCCCAGAGGCACCAGTGGGGCCAGCATAGGGGGCAAGGAGAACAACCTACTGCTTCCTCCTGTGGTGCAAAGCAGGTGGCACTTGCTCTGCAGTAGTCTGTACTCACAGCTCCATGAGCACCAGAGTGGTACAGACCCACAGGGCAGGAAGTGATTCCAAGAGATAGCATGTATAAGTTTAGTTAAGAAGTTTGACATTGGACAGATTGATCACTCTTTTCAACACTCCAATCACAGAGTTCTTAAATTCCCATGGTGAGCATCTTCTTGTTGGTAAAGGTCAGAGAGCACAGTTGCCGTCATGCAAGGAGCCCTTCTCTTCTACCTGTGTTTCCTAAGCTGCGTGCCTCTTTGGGAGCACCTAAGCTGCATCTGCTGCACCACAGACCTCTCTGTGCAGTCCCTGGGGCTCATCACCTCCCTGCCTTCCCCAGAGACCAGGAGCCTGTATTTGCATCTCCTCTAACACACAAAGGGTCCTTCCTACCCCCTCAGAGCTGGCAGGCAGGCAATATCTCCAAACTTTTGTTTTCAGGAGTAGAGGCAGATGTGCTGAAGCACAGTGTGAAGATGTTGCTCTAAACCTGAGAGAGAAATAATGCTTATGGGCTGTGTTTTCCTCTCCCACTGTGGCTTTGGGGTAACCAGCCCTGGCTCAGGATGGTGCCAAGGCTGTTTTCTTCCTGCCAGGGAGAGCAATTGCAGTTGCCTTTTCTGTTTCTGCTTTGCACCAGGTACTGACCTCCTCTGAGAGTACCCTGGGACATGAGAGTACCCTGGGCCACAGCACAGTCTCTTAAGACTGGAAGAACAAGTTCATTGGCAGCTAATTGCATATAATTAAGAAGCCAGTAAGCCACTTTGAATTTGGCTCTTTTTTTTAGCCATGTGAGTTGAGCACTGTTATTCTGAGAGAGTGGAGGAATCAGAACTATAGAGCAGCCCAGGGGACTGCTGGCAGCTCAATTAGCATCATTTAATGGAGCAGCATTAAAGGCTATAGTTACCCCAGGGAGAACATGGTGCCTTGGCCTATCACCATGTTTGCACCCACTTTAGTTTGTCTTAGGGGACACTTTATTAATACATGGTGCTAATCCTGGTAAAAGAGATCCTAGAAGATTTGGGTTTACATCTCCAACGTGTAAATACGAACCAGGTCTGATATCATTATGTACAAGTAAGACCTCTCACTTCACAATGGTTTATCCTGAAATGTGTATTGTCAAATGCTGCTTATTAAAATCCTGGCCTTCTGTAAAGGGATGTAGAGTTACTGAAAATGAACAGATGAGGAAGCCCGGGATCAATATGAGTGATTTCAGTCAGCTGAGAGTAACTGAGGGTAAAGCTTCTTGACAACTCACTGCTCTGAGCTCCAATAAGTTCTGTAGGTGAATTGTAAATACCGAGTCATGGCAAAATACTATAAGTGTTAAAATAAACCACAGACACATGCCACCTTCAGGAAACACCCTCCAGCTTCCTTAGGAAGGGATGTGTTACAAACTTACAACACCCACCCCCACTCAGTAACTTAAAGGTCAATTATGAGTTTGGGAGGAGAGAGATTTGGCTTTGTCTATACTAGAAGCCAAATAAGCTATACTAGAAGCCAAATAAGCTATACTAGAAGCCAAATAAGCTTCTGGAGTCTCAACTGGATGAATAGGGTGGGATGTCTCTCTTAGAATATAAAAACATCCTTTTTCTTCCTCTTGTATTACCAGTGTTGGGATTGCTCAGCATGTCACCGTGCAAAGGAATGCCTTCCCTCCCGGTATTAGCATGAGTAAAATGCACCATGATCCATTCACCCCCATTTGATTTTGGGGAGTTCTTGCTTTTTTTTTTCTTTTTCTTTTTATATTTTTCCATGTAATGATTCAAAAAAAAAACCATATCACTACTGCTACTACGTAGCCTTGTGAACAGGCAAGTCTGCCCAACTGGCATGTCTGCCAGCAGGCAGAGAAGTGTCCTCCTCTGTCCTAACTTTATTGTTACAAGTCTGGCTGGTGTTACATGAATGGAGAAGTGTCTGCTCTCATAAGGCCCTACTTGGAGTGCTGCATCCAGGTCTGGGGCTCTCAACACAAGAAAGATGTGGACCTGTTAAAATAGGTCCAGAGGAGGGCTGTGAGGATGATCAGAGAGATGGAGCACTTCTCCTATGAAGACAGGCTGAGAAAGCTGGGGATGTTCATCCTGGAGAAGAGAAGGCTCCAGGGAGACCTTATTGCAGCCTTCTCAGTACTTAAAAGAAGCTTTTAAAAAAGATGAACTTATTACACAGGCAGATGGTGATAAGACAAGGGGGAACAGTTTTAAACCAAAAGAGGAGATTTAGATTAGATGTTAGGAGGAAATTCTTCACTCAGAGGGAGGTGAGTCACTGGAACAGATTGCCCAGAGAAGCTGTGGACTCCCCATCCCTGAAGGTGTTCAAGATCAGCCTGGATGGGGCTTTGAGCAACCTGACCTAGTGGGTGGCATCCCTGCCCAGGGCAGGGGGTTGGATCTGGAAGATCTTTAAGGTCCCTTCCAACCCAAACCATTCTATGATTCTATGATGACAAGTAGTGACTAAAACTGGAACAGGGGTGTCAAGGCAAGTGACTCAGCTTCAAAAGAGGCAATTAAGCCACAGGAATCAGTAAAGGTAAAAAATTATCACTTTCAAAATATTTGTTAGGAGAACTAACAGCTTTTCTGCAGCTCCATCAGTCCTTCATTTGTTTCTCTGTCTTTCCCCTTACAATTTGCATATTATCCAGATGAGTATATCTTCTTAGAAATGAAAACTGGGATACATTAAAACCTCTTGCTCAAGGGCAAGGGAAAGGACAGAGTGTCTCTGAACAAGACTCAGCAGAGGAAGAGGAGGGAGTTTCTGAAGTTTCTGATCATAAGGTGGTTTATAACAAACAAAAATCCACATTATGTTTACATCAGAAATCTTGAAGTTTGATAAAACTGTTTATTAATACATTGTATTTAGTTTTAATGTACATATTATCAATATCCTTCTGGCAAGGTATTCCTTTTCTATGGGTGCTTACTAGTACTTTTGGCTGTGATTTCATGGAAACATCTATTTTGTCTCTCCTTCACACAGACTTTGCATTGGGTCAGCACTGTCAGCCGGCCCAGTGGTGTGGCTGTGGATGGTCTCAGCACTCTGGGAGCAAACGCATAGTCAGCTGCTGGGCTTGTGATCATGCCACTGAGTGTATGCAAGGTACAACATTCTTCAGTGCGGAATGCCAGGCATAACCCCTTTACAGAATGGGTCCCAGATCCCTGTTGAAGCAGCTTGCTCAGCCTGAATGCCCAGCAAGTGTCGGGGATCACATCCTGGCAGAACAGAGCTCTGCCTGCAAGCAGCAGCAGCACTCATGGCCTGCTTGCTGCCGGCACAGCTGGCCCTGCCATGGGAACTGGCACCCATGGGTGTGCAGCTGCCAGTGTACCACAGAGTCATGGCTCTGAGCAGCAGCAGGTGATGAAACACTGTAGTTTCGTCTTCCTCTGAGACTGTATTGCTACACAGTCTCATTTAAAGTACCTCCTATCTGGGAGAAGAGGTGGTGGTATTCCTAGGGGTAAGGACAGGCCTGGGGTCTCACATGGAGCAACAGCAGTGCACCGTGTGCTCAGTTCTGTGGCCATCTTCAGGAAGGCATGTGTTGTGGGTTATCCTTGGCTTACCACCTGGTGCCTACCAAGCCACTCTCATGTTCCCCCTCCTGACCAAGGCAGGAAGGGAAAAATGCAGTGAAAAAGCTTTTAGGTCAAGATAAGGACAGGGAGATCACTCACCAGTTACAGTCACAGGCAAAACAGAATTGGCTTGTGGAAAAATAATTTAATTTATTGCAAATTAACAACAGAGTAGAAAAGTGATAAATAATTTATGATGATGATGATTGATGATGATGATGATGATGATACTCCATCTTCCCATCCCCACTTCTTCTCAGGTTCAACTTCATTCCTGAATCTTCTACCTCATCTTCCCGAACCCTGAGTGGCACAAGGGGATGGGGAATGGAGGTTGTAATCAGTTTATAAAGCTCCACTTCTGCTGCTCCTTTCTCTTCACACTGTTCCCCTGCTCCATATCCAGGACCCTTATGTTTCTGTCTTAGTGAGATGAACATGTGTGTGGACCAGGTGAACACGGGATCTTTGAGGAAATCTTACATTTCTTTAGACAGGGCAGAGGTCTGTGCCTGAACAGAGATCAGAACAAAAGCAGTGGAACAATGTGATGTACTGGAGCAGCTAAAACTGAAGTATCTACCCAACTGCTCTGGTTTCTAATCATTCCTACTTGTTGCACACACAACAGGAATCTCAAGTCATTTTTAATTGTGTAAATGAGTGCAACCAGAAGGGAAATGTCAATGAGTTGTGTATCTATATGGACAGAGTGTATATGTATGGACCTGAGAATTCCAGAAAAGACAAAGATCCACCCTGACAAGGCAACTACAAGGTAAAAATGAGCATAACATATCTACATTTGCATCTGCCTTTGTCTTGCTCCTGGGGCCTACTTTTCTATTTTCCTCTCTTCTCCAGAGATTCTTGTCCTCAACAGTACATTCAAGGATACCTTCACTATTCTCCTGAAAGACTGCAGGGTGTGCTTTGCCAAACCTATGTCTCAGCAGCATAAGCAGCCCTCTGTCTTCTTCCCATAACTACTCCTGTCTTCCTTCTCAGGAGAGTTCTGCTGCCAAAAAAATATAAATAAAAAATCCCAAATTTGAAATCAATTTGAATTAAAACAAACAAACAAACAAACAAATACCATCAACAACATAAAAACAGCTCTCTGTGTTTCATCCAGTCTCCCCATGACCATAGCTTCTGTTACGAACAGAGCCAACAAAGGCAGGGGTATTAGCTATTAAAGTACAAGGCAGAAAGACTCTTTCCTCTCCTTCCCACTATCTCTGTGCTGTGGTGTGCAGCTGAACAGTTCTGGCACCACAATGACACCTCTTTTGTCTTCCTCCTTCCCTAGCCCCAGAGATGTTCAAGGGACATGCAGAGAACCTTTCCTCCATACTGGTCTGCACAGAGAGCAAGTGTCAGTATTTGAGCTTTAGGTGCTCCCAGGATGCCGCCCTGCAATGTGTGCCTGCCCATGCAGGTGCAAATACCCCCTGGGCTGGCTCCACATGTCATACCCCATCTGGCAGCCCCACAAGCTTCAGGGTGAGCTGCTTGTGGCATTGATGGGGAGGATGCTTCATCAGGGTAGAGGGTGCCAAAGGTTCCACTTCTGGCACTGCCAAATGACATGAATGCTTCTCTCTTTACTGCTTTCCTTCCCTGCCATCATAAAGGATCATGTTTCTTTCCTACTTATTTTTAAGTTGACTCCTTGTTTGTGTCAAGTCTTTTTGTGATTCCTCAGTTGCTGTTTAATCCAGCTAATGGTCATCTTTCTCATTAGTATTATCTCTATGGGGCCTCTCAACACCTAGGGATTCTCAGCAGAGTTTTGTGTTTCCTGTTCACACACACTGTTCAAATTACATCCCTTTTAAATCAGGTCTTATTATCCATGCCATTTGGCTAAGTATGTGTGTCTTCACAACACTCTGTTCCTCTTGAAGAGCATCTAATCCTTAGTGGAAACTCTCCAGCACTGATTTATGTATTGCTCTTCCCCAGCATACTCTTCAAAGTGCATGCCATCAGATTCTGCATGAGTAGCACTAAAAAGTCTTTCTGACTCACACTTCATGCTGCTTCTTTTCCAATTGTAATCTGCAAGTCTTGCTTGATTTGGAGTTTCTGTGGCAGCAATTTTCTTGCATACTGCTACCTATCTCATTGCTTGACATGATGCATTTGAAGACTCCTCCATACCATTGCAAAATTTTCTTTACTGTTTTTTTACCTTATTAAAGTTCTTTGCTTGGAGGTGCCTGTTTAATCATTTCCTAAGAACACAATGTGCTCCCTCATTCCCCTTTCACCACCGAGGTTAGTGTTTGATTCTGTGCTTTTTTATTATTTATTTATTTTCATTACATTTGTGAGCTGAGTCCTCCCCTTTTGGGCAAAGTGTACTCTGTCCCGGAAATGTATAATTTGATTAATTTCAGAAGAACTTCTAGCAAATCCTACAGATTATTATTAAGAATATATCAGATTATTTTGTTTATTCTACTTCATGTGCTTTTCAGAACACAGTTCATTATCTCTGAACTATCAGTTGTTTTTCTGCCCCCAATTTGCTCTCCATACTAAAATGAATATTTCATTTTTTGTACATCTCTGCATCAAATATCCTCCTCTGAAAGTATTCTCCTATAGCACCAGCTAGAGTTATGGAATTACTAATTAATCCACACATACAACCTTTGGCTTCAGCCTCATCCACAGCATGATGAAAGTGACTGGAATGTCCAAAAAGCAGCTGTCCTGATTCCCGAGGGCAGGCCTGGCAGGAGCTGCCCTATCCCCTGCAAAATTCCAGCTTTAACGTGGGTCTTGCCAGGTCATACATGGTGCTAGCTGCATTAGGGTATTGGAAATATCCATTTACCAGTGGGGACATCTCAAAGGCTCAGATCTTAAGAATAGTTCAAATGATGAATTCAAATCAAACTAAATCCAATATAATTTGTATTCTTTAAAATGTTGTGGAGGCAGTAACCTGCCTTTCTTCTCTGTGTGTCTGCTCAGAACAAGAGGATCCCAGCACAAACTGTACCCATGGTCCTGGTTTTAGTTAGGATAGAGTTAATTTTCCTCCTAGTAGCTGGTAGGGTGCTATGTTTTGGATCTAGGATGAGACTAATGTTGTTAACACACTGATGTTTTAATTGTTGCAGAGCAGTGCTTACACTAAGCCAAGGATTTTTCAGCTTCTCACTCTGTCCTGCCAGCAGCCAGGCTGGGGGTGCATCAGGAGCTGGGAGGGGACAGACCCAGGACAGCTGACCCAAACTGGCCAAAGGGGTATTCCATACCATCTGACGTCATGCTAAACAATGTATAGGGGTGGCTAGCTGGGGTGGGGGGGTGGCTGCTGCTCAGGGATAGGCTGGGCATCGGTCAGCAGGTGGTGAGTAATTGCATTGTGCATCACTTGTTTTGTACTTTATTATTATTATTTTATTTTCTGTCCTAAAAAACTGTCTCTATCTCAACCCACAGGCTTCAGTTTTTCTCGTTTCTCTCCCCCACCCCAGAGAGGGATTGGGGAGGGTGGGCGAATGGCTGTGTGGTGTTTAGCTGCCGGCCAGGTTAAACCACAACAACCCAAAAACTCGAACACTACATCTTCAGAGCTTTCTTCAGAGCTTTGGTTATTGTCCTGCAAGAGTCTTTACAATGCCACTGCCATAAATGCAACCTCTTGTGTACTGACCAGCCATTAATATCGGGCTGTTAAACAAGCGCTGCCAAAGAGCAGACATCCTGCCCAGGGCTTTCTACAGATGCTCAACATCATTTTACTAGATTTAAGAGACAATCTCACATGCTGCCTCTACCTAGGTACATGAGAACTTCCCGGATTTCCAGGCTTATATCAGAGTAATAGTTGAGTCTAGCCATGACTGTATATCAGACACTGGCCTACTTTTCCTCCTGGGAAACAGACAAACTGTCCATGAAGAGAAAGCATCTTTCCAAACTCAGTGAAGCTATTTACATCCTCACTGTCCCTTCTCCCCAGGGAAGTTGTCACTGCACCGAGCCTGTCTGAATTTAAGAAGAGATTGGACTGTGCACTTAGTCACATGGTCTGAACTTTTGGGTAGACCTGTGCGGTGTCAAGAGTTGGACTTGATGATCCTTAAGGGTCCCTTCCAACTCAGGATATTCTATGATTCTATGATTCTATGATTCTCTTCCTCTTTGTTTCTCATCCCTGACTGCATAAGAGGTTTTGCCAGGAAACCAATGTAGGACACAGTGGTACTTTTCCATTGATGTTGTAGAGTCAGAAGTCGCTGCTGGAAATATCTTTGTGATGGCATGAAAGTATTTTAAGCACAATCGTTAGCCCCACCCTCAGGAGAGCTCTTGCTGGGACATGCTGTTCTTGGGAAATTTTCCTGCTACAGGTGTCTCTGCACATTTCCTTGCAGGCTCAGGAAAGGCTAGGCTGGCTAGTTTTAGGCATCACTAGGGGACAGTCATGATCAGACAGTCTTTTCTTCACTCTGACATTTGGCAAGCCCCAAAGCATAAGACAATAACAGTAAGAGGAATTTGTTTACAGATACTAAATAAAGCACTGAAGTCTGACTTTATGGAGAAATTACATGACCTGGAGAGAAGAAGGCTGATGACAGCCAATGGGGATATCTCAGTGGTTAGTGCACACCACACAAAGATGTACAGGCACTGACAGAATGAGAGCAGAATGCATACACCTCCCAAGCCATAAAGTCACAGCATCTACTAGCTGGAAGGGGCTCCAAAGGTCACTAAATCCAACAATTTGCTAGGAGTGCCCACATAACTACCGTGTTGTGAAGAATGGACTCTTTCTTAAAATAAATGTATTGGTCAAGTACAAAGTCCTGCACCCTGGAAGAAACATCCCCTTGCACCAGAATGTTCTGAGGGCCACCCAGCTGCAAGATGTTTGCAGAAAAGGACATTGACCATGGGTTGCTGAGTCCCACTCAGCCCCCTATCGAAGCGGGGACCCAATCACTACGTCCAGCCCAGCCCAAAGGCCAGCAAGAACTGACCACTAGAAGCTGCATGGTAAAGTGACTGTGTTCTCCAGTGACACCATGGGGGAAGCTGGCTGCAATTTCTTCAGTCACTGCTCTTGCACAGCCTCTTGACCTGGATGTCATGCTCTGGGGCTTGGACCTGTGCTGTCTGAGGGCATCTGTCCTCAGAGCACAGTGCCATGGAGCCAGGCCCTCTGCTCTTGGAGGGTTCTTTTCCCCTAATTTGAGCACCATGGGCCATGGCCCCAGGGATATGAAGGGCATCTCTGCTCTGATTTGAGCATTCTTGAGACCAGCTGAGTGGTCTTACTGGACCTTTTCCCCTCACTTGAGTACTGTGGCACTTGGTCTTTGGCTCTTGCAGGCACTCTTTCCCCAAAGCAGAGCACCGTGATGGCTGAGCCTGCAGTCCTTCAGGGGATTTTTCCCATCAGGTGAGTGCCATAGGTCTTGGTGCCACGGCTTTGCTGGGCCTCTTTTCCCTGACTCAAGAACCATGACACCCAGTTCTCTGCTTTTGCTGGGCTTCTAAGCTACCGTTCAAGTCCTGTAAGTCTTGCCAGCCCACTGGTCTTTGAGGGCTTCCTTTCCCTCACTTGATCAGCCTGAGGCCTGTCTCTTGGGACCTCTTTGCCTGGCTTTGAGGGCTATGGCGCCTGTCTTGCTGGCAGTGCAGGACCCCTGTGCCTTGGTCCAAGTGCCACAGGGACAGGACATGTGGTCTTGCAGCACTTCAGTGCCCTGAGGTGAGAGGGACCGTGGGGCTGGGCCGTCTGCTCTCGTGGCACCCGTGTGCACTGATTTGTCCACATGGGGCTGACTCCTGTCCTCTCTAGAGACTTGCACTGGGACCAGGAGGCCTGATAAGACCCACAGGCTGTGCCCCATGGTGCTCAGCTCTGGCAAAGGAGGCACGGAGAGAGCAGAAGGACAGGCCCCATGGTGTTTGCTCAGGACAAGGAGAAAAGCATGGTGTTTGCTCAGGGCAAGGAGAAAGGTGTTTGTGCTGTCACCCTCCAGCACAGGTTTTCTGCACACTCTTCAGGATCTAGCCTTGGTGCTGGCATTTCTTCTCCCCCACTTGGACAGGACCCTCTGTGGCAGATGGGTGCCTTCAGTTCCCTCCATGCTACTGCGGCCCCGGAGATCCTTGGCTTTCGAGGCAAGGGCACACTTGCACCATCTTGCTGCATTGGCCTGAAGCCGTGAGTCATGGCAAGGGCAACTGGATGGGACCCTGGGAAGAAGATTTTCCAGCCTTACTTTCTAGCTGGAAACTCTGGTGTTGAGCACAAGTGATGTGGTGGCTGCAGTGGACAGTGACATTGCATAACCACAGATGCATGTGCAATGACCAGAGTGCTGTCAGAGTGTGTGCCATAGGCAAGGAGAGCCTATTGTGATATCTACCACTGAGAAACAGTGACATCCCCGAGGCTTGTGACCATATGGTCCTCGCTGCTTATATCTGGGCTCAGTCTCACCTAGCTGGCTTGTGCTTTCACTCTGGCTGAGAGTTTACATGAAGTCCAGAGTGAGGAGCAAGGATCACCTTGGTGCTGGTGTCGTGCTCTGGGAGCCATCGTAGCTTCTTCCCCGGCCCTGCCTGGCTCAGGCAGTCGGGGCATCCAGGAGGCGTGTTCACAGCAGCAGACATGAGCAGTCTGGGGCAGCTGGGAGGGTTTGCTTCCTGGGGGCCTTGACACTTGTTCTTCCCCTCCCAGGGTCAGTGAGTGACCATGGCCTCTCTTCTTTTTCGAGTGTGACTGCTGCAGCTGTCACACTAGACATTGTGTGGACAATTTGTCTGGACACCTGCATCAACACCAGCTATGTGGTGCTGTGCCTCCACCAGTTCTGCTTTGGCTGCATCTAGCCATGTATTGAGAGACAGCCCAAGAGCTCTTTCTGCAAGAAAAGGGTACTGTCCATCTTGCACTCAGTGCTGCTGGATGCTGCTTTGAAGAGCTTGTTGTAAGATCACCCACGGTGGCACCTGTCATCACCCACCAGGAAGAGAGAGCACACCTGGATGCCCCCAGCCCCTAGCAGCCAGACACCTCTGAACCACAGGTACCCATGGCTCCTGTGGGCAGCCTTCACCTCCAGCCCCTGCTGCCCTTTGGGAGGGTCCCAGCCAGACTCCATCCATCCTGGTTCCTGTGCCCTGTGACCAAGAAGCACCACAGGGGCAGCCAGAGCACCCTGTGTCATGTCCCTCCACTTCCAGCTGGGGCAGGTACCATTCACATGGGGGGGCCCAGTGAGCCCCAGAGAGGAAGGCCCCCACCTCCCTGGCTTCAGCACCACCCTCCAAGAGGCCATGCTGCTGGTGACACTGGGACAGCAGCCCAGGAGCTGGTGAGACCAGGGCCAGGCCAACTGCTGGGGCACATGCCAACCCCTCAGGACACAGAGAGGCCCTCAGCGTCTCACTATCACACAGAGTAGCAAAGCAATAAAATTACAAGAAAAAGTCTTAGTGTTGCCAGCAATGCACTGGTCATTGTTGGGACCCTCCCAAAGGACAGCAGGGGCTGGAGGTGAAGGCTGCCCACAGAAGCCATGGGTACCTGTGGTTCAGAGGCGTCTGGCTGCTAGGGGCTGGTGACGTCCAGGTGTGCGGGAGCTCTCTCTTCCTGGTGGGTGATGACAGATGCCACTGTGGGTGGTCATTGGTAACCCCACCCCTGTGGCCATCCCCCCCTTTTCCTGCTGCTGTGCCCATGGCCTCCTCACATGCCTGCTGCACCCAGAGTTTGATGGGTTTGGTCTGGTGGGAGTGGGTAATGCCGCCTATTGCCAGGGTGTTCGTCTCGTCGCTTCTTTCCCCAGGTGCCTTGCACCACTGCTCTGCGCCCCCTGAAAGAGCATGCTGCCCAGCTGCAGGTCTGCAAGTGATGTGGTGGCTGCAATGGACAGTGGCATTTTGGTAGCCCCAGATGTGTGTGAGATTACCAGAAGGCCACCCTGTGTCCCGTCCCCATCGCCCATGCCCTAGGCTCCTGCTCATCACCTCTCTTTTGCCCCGGGGGAGCTTGGGGTTCTGCCCTCCTGCCAGCCTGCCCTGCTGGACACATCCTGGCACTGGCAGTGCCCAGATACCCCCCAGTCTGCAGTCATGGCCTGCTGCTGCTTTTCTCTGCAGCAAGCCAGGGTTGTGCCCTGCCCAGATGGGAACAGCATGGAATTAACTAAGGGGAAAGGCTCAGAGGAACAGCCCCAGGCACCAGGACATGCTGGGTCTCCCAGTTGCAAAGACGTTTTGCAGAAAAGGAGCCAGGGCTCCTCACTGACACCAAGTAGAACATGGACTAGCAATGTGCCCTTGCTACAAATAATGCTAACAGTATTCTTGGCTGTACTGGAGAACTGTTGGCAGCAGGTCAAGGGAGGAGAAAGTCTCTGAGAGAGGTGCTCAGCTTCACTGCTGGCTGAGGGAAAGGATGCAGCCACGTCCACTGGCCTGGGCAAGGCACTAGGACTCCAGGAGCGAGGTTTGGTCACAGCAGCCAAGCAACAGGGGCCTGGGATTTAGTGGCTGGAGGGGGTGGCCATGATCCTAATTACTATAAAATGCTTAAGGTGGTGCACAAGAGAGCAAAACTTACCCTGTGAGGGCTAAAATTAACCTCTATATAAAATTCAAAGCTTAAAATAAAATGAAAAAATAGCTTGAGGAAATATGACAAAATATTACAAAAACCCTACACTATGCTTTAAAGTCTCTTAATCAAGAAAAAAATTCTGTCCTTTTCCCAGCCACATTGCAGAAGCAAATGCACAACCCCATCCTTAAAAAATAAACTAGAAAAAAAAAATCTCCTTTTCCATAATGTATTTGTTATTTTTATTCTATAATTTCAGACTCAGCCTTCAAACTCTGTTGGAGCTTGTTTGTATTTGAGAATTCTATGACAGTCAATATTTTGCTGATGTGTGTTCTTTTCCATAGCACAGATGCAAGAAGTCCTATTTTGCTGAATCCTGCTTATAGTAGTACTGTGCTATTGATTAGATTATTTTAAATGACTGTCAGTACTTATTGGAAAACTGGTGCCTTTTGATTACTTACTACAGCAAAAATGTAAGCATATAAATGATTATCAGTAACTCTGACCATGAAAAAATCTTGCACTATATTGAAGATCTGCTTACACTGTCAATAGTTGGCTGGGCTTTCTCCTGCGTCCTTCAACAGCAGACTGGTGAGCCTTACCTTTCTGTACTTGGTTTATGCATTCTTATACTCCTTTTATCTTTTACAGCTCAACACAACTATATCCCTAAGTCATGTAGATGTTTCTGTATATATATATACATACTTCTTATAATATATATATATATTATTTATAATATATATAAAATATGTGGTGCACAATGCAATTGCTCACCACCTGCCAGCTGACACCCAGCCCAGCCGTGGCTTTACATGGCAAGGTTTGGTAACGGGGGGCTGCAGGAGTGACCTCTGTGACAAGAATCCAGAAGCTGCCCCATGTTAGATATGGGCCAGTTTCAGCTTGCTCCAAAAGGACTGCCTAGAGCTGAGCCAATACACCAAGTTGTTTGCACCTCTGTGAAAGCAGACTTAAGAAAGGAAAAAAAAAATGCTGAGCAACAGCAGCTGGGAGACACAGGTAAGAAGCAGCTGTACAGTCCCCCAGGGGAGTGCAGCAGGAGGGCAGGAGGTTCTCCAGGCAGGAAGCAGCAGTTCCCCTGCGGCCTGTGCAGGGAGAGGCCCCTGCTGGAGCAGGCTGTCCCCCTGCAGCCCAGGGGTCCCACATGGAGCAGATCTCCACGCTGCAGCCCGTGGAGGAGCCCCCGCTGGAGCAGGTGGATGTGGCCTGGAGGAGGCTGCGGCCCATGGAGAGCCCCCACAGGAGCAGGCCCCGGGCCGCAGCTGCAGCCCGTGGAGAGGAGCCCACGCAGGAGCAGGGGGTGTGGGGGGAGCTGCTGCCCGTGGGGGACCCGTGCTGGAGCAGTTTGCTCCTGGGGGCTGGATGGAGCCCGTGGCACGGAGCCATGTGGGAGCAGTTCCTGGAGAGCTGCTGCCTGTGGGCAGCCCCCGCAGGCTCAGTTTGGGAAGGATGGCATCCCGTGGGAGGGACCCCATGGGGAGCAGGGGCAAAGAATGACCGTGAAGGAGTGGCAGAGGAGAAACGCTATGGATTTGCAGACCACAACACCCATTCCCTGTTTCCCTGTTCAACTTGGTGAAAGAAAGTGGATGAGGGAAGGGCATTTTAGGTTTCTTTCCTTTGTTTCTCACTTCTCTAGCTTGTTAGAAATAGGCAGTAAATTTTTCTAATCTTCTCATGCAGAGTCTGTTTTGCCCATGACAATAAATGTTGAGTGATCTCCCCGTCCTTATTTCAACCCTTGAGCCCTTTTCACTGTATTTTCTCCTCTTTTCCCTTTAGGAGGGGGTGTGAAAGAGTGGTTGTGGTGGTGCGCAGCTCCCTACCTGAGCAAAACCATCACAAACATGTACCCATGAACCCCAGCCAATCTTTCCAGTTTTTATTTGTTCTGCATTATGTCATATTGGTATGGAACATCCCTCTGGCCAGTTCGGATCAGCTGTGCTGGCTGTGTCCCCTCCCAGCTTCTTGTTCCCCCCCTCCTGCCCCCCCCAGTGTAGCATGAGAAATTGAAAGTCCTTAACTTAAGCACTGCTCTGCAACAACTAAATCGTCAGTGTTTTATCACCATTATTCTCATCCTAAATCCAAAACAGAGCACCATACCAGCCACTATGAAGAAAATTAACTTTATCCCGCCCAAAACAAGGACAATATCCACCCCTCATTCCATATCATTTACATAATTCTTAGGTCCCATATTTTCTATTACATCCCAAATAATCACCACCTCTCTTGTCTTTTGATCTATACACACAGATATAATATAGTCTATGGGCTATCCCTCTCAAATGTCCAGTGAGTTGATTTAGTCCATGACTTGGGCTCCATCTTTCATGGCAGTTCTTTGGGGTAGAAAAGATGCTGTGTGGTGTTGGATTCTTGCATGCTGATGCCAGCTCTAGTTCCATCATTACTGCACTTCTGTTTTCTCTCCACTTCACTTTGCTCAATTCCATCAAAATTCATTCTGCATTAATTTCTGTGATTCTTACTGTAGTACCCCTATGTGACATATATCAACCTTAGTAGTCATGAAATATAGTATTATATACCAATTAGCATCACACAAGTCAAATCCTTGGCTACTCTCACCCCAAATTAAATCACCTTGAGGTACACATTGGACTTTCCCATCCTTCCACATTATGTACCAAGAAGATTTTGGACTATTGTCTTCCTTTTCTCAAAAACTTCTTCAGCTCTGTAGATGTCCAACTTCTGTTTCCCGCATGATGATGTCATTGATGTATTGCAGGTGTTCAGGAGTTTACCCCTGTTCCAGTGCAATCTGGATCAGTCCATTTCAAATAGTAGGTCTTTGTCTGCACCCCTGGGGCAGTCAATTCTAGGTTCACTGGATGCCCCTCCAAGTGAAAGAAAGCGGTGGCCTGCACACTGCTGCCAAAGGGATGGAGAAAAATGCATTAGCAACAGTTGTGACATACCGCCTCTGATTAGGATCCCCCTGTCACTTCATACATACAGATGGGTTCTGTCCCTTTATAGCTTGATGGCATTAGGTTACACTGTGCATCAGTGTCCAGTAGAGCCTTATGCTCCTGTGGGTCTGATGTGCTAGGTCATCAAATCCACACAGTCCAATAAACCTTTCCTCCACCTGGCTGCAGACAGGGCCTCTCTAGTCTTGGTCATTGCATTCAAATTCGTTACTCACTTTTTTGTAAATGTGAATCAAATGTCCCTTCATTCAAGTCAGAAGTAAGATCAACCTATTTACTCTGTCTGGAGAACTGCACATTGGAAACTGGAACAACCATTTCTCTGGAAGGACCCCTTTTTCCATTGTTTTTCCTTGCAGCTCAGGTACCGTTGCCTCTAAGGTCAAGGTGGATTTTCCATCCCACTTCCTCACGTCCTCCCTGTGGTCCTGCAAATAAAACTAGAGGGTGGTCTGTGGTGTGTACCCACTATATCCTCGCTTTTGGGTAGAGGAATTCTTACTTCTAATAGCTGAGACAGTGGTTTGTAGAAGTGGGGGAAAGGACTTATTCTCTCTCTCTTTAACCTGCTATACTAGTTTCACCACAGAAAAAATGCAGACCTATAAGGAACAAGATAAATTTTCTACATACTGCTGGAGTTGGCCAGCCAATTCATCCACCACGTCTCCATTTTCTAGCTGCCAATGAGTTGGCATACAATGATGGTGTGCCATATACAAACTTCCACCATATGGGTCACATGCACTTGACTGCATCTGGATCTTTGGGTAACTGTTCATGGATAACTGCACTTTAAAGGTATGTGAACTGAATTAAGTGCATTCTCTAAGCCTTAAGAAACCTGATTAGCAATACAAAAGACTGCTTCTCAAAGGAGCATTGCCATGGAAAGTGTAATTTCCACTTCCAGTTTAGTTGTCCCTTTATGGCACTTAGATTATAATGGTGCTATCCAAGTGTACAGATAGCTAGACAGCACAGCAGAGAGGCTGTGATCTCTAGGAAAAAGAATAATTATTTTCTGGAGACCAAAATGTATTTAAAGTAAAATGTTATGGAAACATAAAATGGCAAAGATGGAACAGAAAGGGTCTGCTTTAAAGGAGACAGTGCTCAAGTAGTAATGGTCTTTGATGGTTTTAGAGTAAACAGGAAACACGTCTCCTTGAATACAGTAGTAATTTATGCCTAGATCAAACCTGGAATATGCTTTTGTTGGTCAGATTTTGTGCACACTTGCACTGGGCAGTACCTGAAGAAATGCCATTTATATAATGCCTGCTGAAAGTCAATACATTGACTTTCTTTGTTGGTAAATACTGTAAATGTAATGATTTTAAAAGGTGTCTGATGCCTGCATATTAGATTCTTAGTATCTTCACAATCATTTTTTGTTCTCTAGGCTGTTGTGTACATACTTTGGCTTTTCTCACCTTTTTTACTCATTTTAAATTGCTACAGGTGAGTGGATACCGTGAAGTTCATTCTATTTAGTTTAGAGTGTGTTTGAAATAAAATATTTAGTTTTTTTTAAAGAGTGAGGAAAAACAGGTTTATACACATAGAAGATGAGACATAAGACTACTGAAAAGGTCCAGTGGCTTACTGCATGTGGTCAAAACTGTTGTTTGCAGAACCGGAAATGTAAAATTTCTTCTTCTGTTCTCTCTTTCCTTTATCCATTGTAAACACACATACACACACACCAAAACTGACAGGATATGTTTATATCTGACATTTATTTCTGTCTGGTGATCTACTGAAACATGAGAATAATCCAGAATGTTCAGTGACAGAGCCTTAAGCACAGAGAGCGAGAGCTTTGAGAGCAAAATTAGCTTTCTCTCTCCTAATAGATGCTACCTGCTACTGAGACGTTTTGACTGGTAACAGGTCTGGGCCTTCACAGCCCACTGCCCATCTGTGACGCCTGCTGTGTTCTGCAGCACATTTGGAGAAGTCACAGTGCAAACTGTTGCCATTCACAATAGGTCTCCCTCTAGCCCTGATGGAGTAGCACTATTAAACACCAGCCAGCCAACCAGCCTGGCAGCGAAGTCCTGTGCCTTTTTTTTTTTTTTTTTTTTTTTTTTTCCAGTTGGTGGAAACAGAAGCGCTGAGGTATTAACAGGCCAGGTCCTGTTCTTACCCCTGCCATCAGAGTAGTTACAAAGAATGTTTATCAACATGGTGATAGGTGCAATATAAATATAAATAAAAATAAAAAATGCATATACATATTCATGTAAACAAACACATCAGATATTACATGTACCTCAGAGATTCTGCTGCTCTTAAAGCTTATGCTTAGAGTTAGTTGAGAAGTTTTGTCTCATCTTTCTCCTCTACAGGTGAGCATCTCTTGAACCATCCTCTGTTGAAGAGCCAGGGGGCATCTTAGGACTCTTCTCCTTTCTGAGAAGCAGTGTGAAGGTTGAATTTCTATCCCAGAGTGGAAAATGTGGACACACATCCAAAATACAAGACCCATAAAGCTTAGGTAAACATTACAAAATAAGTTATTTCCAGTCAGAAATGTCAAAGTGCTTCAAATGCCAAAAGTACATGTATTGGTATTTCCAAATATAATTAAAAACAAAATAAAACAAGAAAAAACTCATCTCTTAGCTCTCAGCTCTTTGTCTGATCCACAGAAAAATGCCTAAGCAACAGCATTTTTGATTGTGTATCTGTACATTGATTATTCCTATTGTGTTTCATGAAACAATCCTTAAAGTTATTCCAGAATAATTTTAAAGGGACTGCTATATTTCTCTTCACAACTAGACCATTTTTAGGTGATTGCTATTAAGGTCTTTTTCTATTTTCTGTGGCTCAAGAATATCTGAGTGTTACTATTACGTCAATGTGCAAATAACCTACAAAGAACAATTATAAGTATACTGAAGTAAAATTCAATTCTTGCATTGAAATGCAGTCCCCTAGTAAAGGACACTCAAAGGAATTCCCAGAAATCCCCCTGCTAAAAGAAATCCTGCTAGCACACTGGGATGCTATCCAGGAGTTAAGCTCCAGACCAATGTAAAGATGAGAAAGTAATTGGCTCTAGAGTCAGATTGGACACTGAGAATAAGCTGAGACCTCAACTGGCTGAAAATATGCTCTGTACATTGAATTAATATTTCCATATAATCATCATCATGCTTAACTGATATTTCTAACAAATGCATGCTTTTGTGTTCTTTTTAGTTGACTTTCTTGCTTCAAGTTATTAATCAGTCAGTTTCTGAAACCACAACAAAAAGAAATTAATCATAAAATCATAGAATGGCTCAGGTTAGAAGAGACCTTAAAGATCATCTAACTCCTCTTCCCTGCCATACCATTCTCAAATAGTACCTAAAGAAACAAACAACAGAATATGCATGTACTAGGTGTGTTGTCCAAGTAATGCTACTCAGACTTTTGTCTTGTCTGAGTAAACATGAGTAAACTTGTCTGAGTAAACATGAGTAAATTCAGAAGCTTCTGTTGCTTTCAGAGACTGACGGCTGTTATTAAATTCAACTAACCTGCCTGCCTTGCTATCAGCTTTCTCAGACTTAGGTTCATCACTCAGCATCTGTTCTGGAGCATACAAAACCTTATCTCCATCCAGTGCTTTGCTGGGCTAACAAAAATAAAAAAAAAACAGCCTTGGGTCCAATAACTTCAACAAAAGTGACTGAGCAGTTAGTTCCCACATTATTTTCCTGTATAATCCTCTGATAAAGGAAAGCAACAGTGAAACTGAAAGTTAATGTCATTATAATAGCAACAACAACAACAAAATAAGAGCAGATGCCTTCAGGTGTTCTCCTCCTCCATTCCTAAAAAATACATAGGATTGACTCTTTCCTCTCTGGGATAGTCCATTTGCTCTCCAAGTTTTCAGTCCACACTCCATCTGAATCCTTGGCAAATGCAAGCTGACTCCTAAATCTGTGTGCAAAGAGAGAATATTTGAAGAATGAGGCAGCATTATATAGTGATGCATCAGCCTGGAAGAAGAATAGCTGCTGTAGTATGGTACTCCATGTGGATGAATTGCTTCTTATAGAAGAAGAATGGAGTAGCTTGGGCACTGCATCATGGTAATGCTCTCTACTCTGCTTCTACAGGGCATAGAAGAGTGTTCTGTAATATACAAACAGCATTCAGTGCTGTAATAGTTCTAACTCTGTTCATCAGACAATTCACACTATGACTTGTTAGAGTGTCTAAAGCTTGATTTTACATGAAGTAGTGTCCTGAGGTACCCTCAGCTCCTCATATGCCAGCATTATCACTGCTTGTGCACCTTTCACCTTTCTGCTTCCACTGTCTTTCAGAGTCCTCTCACTGAGATGCTTCCCCCTGCAACAATCCCACATACCTCCAATACCCACTGCTGCAATACAGGACAGAGGACAGTTTTTTTGAAGGCAGAAGAAGCTCACTAGTCCAGCAAATAAACATGTCTATAATTCTGGTTTGCAGCCATGCAAGGGCTGATAAAACCATCCTAATAAACTTGTACCCTAATTAGGAATCTGGCTGTTGCTGCTGAGGAAGTATAGAATGTTATTCTCTCCCCTGCAGTAGCATAAGAGGTGTCCACTGTCCCTCTGTCCTGTAACTTACTTTCAAAAAGTTTTAGGAACTTAATGACAGCTAGTATTCCTGCAAATATGGCTGAATTTGGTCAAGAGTTTATTACAGAATTACAGAACTACTGCGGTTGGTAGGGGCCTCTTGAGATCATTCACTCCAAACTCTGCTGCTCAAGCTGGATCAGCTACAGCAGGTTGCCCAGGACCCTGTCCAGCTGGGTTTTGAAAGCCCCTCATGGTGAAGACTCCATAACCTCTCAGCAGTCAGTTTCATTGTTTCACCAGCCTCAGAGGGAAAAAAAAAAAAAAAAAAAAAAAAAAAAGTGTTTTCCTGTGTTTATATGGAATTTCCTGTTTTTAATTTGTGCTCATTGCTTCTTTTCAGTGTACTGTTCTGAGAAGTGTCTTCTTCGTTGCCACCCATCAGATATTTGTACACATTGATGAGAACCCCCTAAGCTTTTTCTTCACAAGTCTGAACAGTCCTTTCCTCATGTGAGAGGATGCTCTATTCCCTTACCCATTTTAATGGCCCTGTGCTGGACTCTCTTGCCAAGTTATTAAGACGAACTGACAGACAAGCAATGGTGTCATAGAATCCTTACTGACTTAGCAAAACAGGTTGAAGTGAGCTGTAGGTAAGGACAGAGCTACGTGACTAGATGGAAATCAGGTGCCTGAAGAGAAGCTAAGTGTTTATTTTGTCAATAAAAGTAAATCCTTTTTCACAGCCTGTACTGTAGTCCCAGTGTTTCAAACCCCCTCACTGGTGAGTATCAGTTGAAAAAAAAAAAAGGCAGGTGAGTAGAAATCCAGTCCATACTCTCTACCTGTCATTTTTAGTAGTTTCTTATTCTGAGCATATGAAGAAATTTGGAAGGATGATGTGAAAATCCCAATAAGAAAATTCCAAGACTCTTGAGAATCCCTAGACTAGACTATAGTCATGTAACCACAATACACTTGAGCTCATCTTTAGATGACTCTATCAAAGCAATCGACTCTAGATATACTTACGTATTGGTTAATTCCAATATTTTAAACATGGTTTCAATTATTAGGAGATGTATTTAAAACATATGGCTGTCTTCTCATCTTTGTTTATAGAGCTAAATAGAAGAATAAATCTGGAAGATGGCTTGCAGACAAAAATATTTGCCAAAAGAAAACGATGATTTTGGATTTGCTCCAATTTCCTGTTGAAACCAGTAGTAAGAAAAAGAGAACTTTGTGGTTGGAAAACAAGTTGGAAAGATTGTTCTTGTTTGTATCCTGTTTATTTGTAGTATAGCACATAACACTAGAATATATGTTTGCAATCATTTGGCATAGAAACAGTTCTAATAGAGAATATCCTGTTCTGTTCTGTTCTAATCTGTTTTGTTCTGTTCTGTTCTATTCTATTCTATTCTATTCTATTCTATTCTATTCTATTCTATTCTATTCTATTCTATTCTATTCTCTCTTCTATTCTATTCTATTCTTTATTCTTTTCTATTCTCTATTCTATTCTATTCTATTCTATTCTAATTTCTTAGCAATTACTTGACTTTTTGAAAAAAGTTTTATACTAGCAAAGTGTTACTAAATTCCAGTTTCAGTTCAGTTGCTGCCTTAATGAAAGTTAACAGAAGCATAGAAAAGAAGTATCAGAGTAAAGATACATGTCCTTCTGTTTTTATATTGTGCACATCTAAGTGGGGCCTAGACACCAAGCAGAGGATCTAATCTGATATAGGAATACTTCTAGTTAATTAAAATTTATGATGGAAAGTTCAAGGATGGTGCTCTGACTTCATTGTGTGAGTGGTTTTTGTTTGTTTGTTTTAATGAAGGCATTTTACTCTTCAGTGTGTTCTTGCTTCCTTCCTTACTTGATATTTTTAATAGAACATGTGAGGTCTGTATCCTATAAATACCAACTATCATGGAGAGGAAAGTTAGCAAAGACCTTGCAGACCAGGATAACCTGTATGCAGCCAATCTTCTGTCACAGGACAGTCACTCTATACTCACCAGGTTACCTATGCAGGTTCTCAGCTCCAGCTAGTGGGGAGAGCTCAGCAACAATAAAATTGTGTAACCTGAGGGGAAGTTGTCAGTAACAGTGAGTAATGCCCTGTTAGCTCCCATACAGACAGTTCCAACTTCCAGGTCAAAATCTTGGAAAGAAAGGTTAGACGTGCAGCTATTGAGAAAGAAACAGGAGAAGTTCTATAAGAAATGACCCTTGTGTTATTTATAATAGTCTTTGGACTTCACAGGAGATGACAGTACCCTCTGGCAGAACACCATATGGCAGAATTATTGCTCTGAAATATCTCTGGTTGCCAGTAGTGCTGTTTTGTTTAGACAATGAAGAGAAGTGTAAAGATTCTAATGTAAGACAATTCTTCTTGAGTTGCCGTGACAAGCTAGTAAATATTTTACAGAGTAGAATATATAAAACACGCAGATACATATTTACTTAATTTACAAAGTGTAGACATTTTGTTGACTGTCTAAATTAGTTAAATGTATTTGAAGCAGTAAAGATGATCGATGTGAATTTTAAGCAAACTTCTAAATTGCAAAAGACAAAAACTGTTGCTCTGGAATGCAGAATGCATTGTAAATCATTGGGTTATTTTTGATTATCAGCCTACATATGAGGCCAACTTACTTCCTGATAATGCTGCAGGCACGATTGCTGTCCTACAATTTTTTATGCTTACATAGGAAAGAAGTCTGTTACACTTCTGTTGCTTGACTTAGGTGAAATCCTCAGGTTCACCTGTGTCACCATGCTGGATAATGCTGGAGTAAAACATACAAAATATGGACATAGAATTGACTTAGGTTTTAGCTGTTTGAAGGTGCATTGTGTCTGATGAAAGTATGTTTCCCTCAGTACTTAATCAAAGGAGTTTTCAAAGCATGCTTCCACGTGCACACAAACTCCCAGACATGTAATGCAGAAATTAGAAAAACATATAATTTGTTTTTATATTTGATTTAGGCTAACAGTATGTTTACAGCTTTTCTCTGCTGGTTTGTAGGATAAAATGAAATATTTCCTGCCAGTGGAAATTTATAGTCCACAGACAGTGAAATTAGAGGACAGTCACCGTTGTGGCCATTTTATTGCAGTTAGGGTAGAGTGTGGAAGGGAAGTAGATGCAGCAAGAGCATGGTAACTGAGTACTGGTATTTTGACATGTGTCTGAAGTAGCTAATATGTGTATAATTTAATTTTATTGAAGAACAGATTTTGTCATTTTAGGAAAGGCATTCTGGAATAAAGATTGAAAACACTGGCAGAAATAACCAAATGAAAGGAAACTTAGTCCAAAAGAGCCATCAGTAACAGTGAGGTAATTGACAAACTATGAGGACTATAAAAATAATGATAGAGAGAGAGTGTGTTTATAAAGCTGATGTTAATGGAGTGACCCTGTAGCTGTAGTGGTGTAAGCAGAGTGTGATCCGCTGTGCAAATATGCCCTTCCAGCAGCTGGGGCAGCCTGACAGCATGAGCCTCTTGGCAGCTGTGAGGCAAGGGGCAGGGTTAGGGCTGCTCATTATGGTCAGTTTTTGTTTGAAGGGTTTGCTGGAGGGACAGAGGGAATGATGGGGGAGTGGCTCTTTTAAGTGCTTCCAACAAATGTTTTCTGTGTGAATTTGTTTTTGGAATAGTGTCACAACAAAGCCGTTCATGTTATTAATGAGAATGGGTCCTTGTGCTCTTGGTGCACAAATTTCTCAACAATAAATATTGAGGAGGAAGAATATGCTTAGCCTCTTAAGAACTGCCAGTTACAGATGATGACTTTGAGGATAACAGACCAATACATTCTCATTTGGGTGAATACATGAGGCATACATAGGCTGATAATCAGTTACATTTAGTGTTACCTTCTTGGCATTGAATGCAGCTTCTGCGTCATTGATTCATTGATTTGAATTTGAGCTGATGTTTTCAGGCTGTTTGAATCATAAGCTGCTTAAATGAGGTTCATCAGCACAGAAGCTTCATAAACATTCCTGTCCATACCTTCAGTTTACTGGTCCTTTAACACACTAGTTATTGTGATGCTACACAAATGTATTGAAATGAAAGAACATGAAAAAAACACACTGTATTTTATGCAGTACCTAGTGTGGACAAAGGGCAACGATGATTCTGTTCACATATTAGCACATGCCAGTCATTCCTTTCTTAAAACAAACAAACAAACAAACAAACAAACAAAAACACTACCTGTTAGACTAATGAGCAAGTTCAGGAGCAGGCAAGTATGCATCACAGGTGATGGCCATCAGGCTTTCCTCTTACCCTAGAAGACATCCTGCAGCAAGCCAAGAATTAGAGATAGCTGGTAGCTAGATGGTTTTAGTATACTATGTGTGATGAACACACAATAAGCAGAGGAGTATTTATGGATTTTTTTTTTTGGTGTTGTTTTGTTTTGTTTTGTTTTTAATACCACTGTAAATAGCCAGTATGTTGCAGAAATAATCCTTTTCTATATACAGTTACACAGGGAAAGTACCAGGAGCAAAAAGTGGAAAAAAGGTTTTGAAAGGAATGAGTGGCTAGAACTGCTAGAACTGAAGCCAGACAAATTCAAAAGCAGGAAAGAAGAAATACCATTGCAGCAGGGGAGGTGGTTAAAGACTGACATACTCGAGAGATAGGTGTGGTGGCCGGGAAGAAAATTAACATTCTGGAGGAAGTACCATATTGAATCTAGTATAAAGAAAAGGACTAACAAAGGGTCTAATAGGTTTAAATCTGAAACAAGGATTTAGATTTTTCATTATATATATATATATATATATATATATATTTCCTACTCTCTTTTACAGAAACAAGTCCTTTATTTTAAAGTGGAAGAATGTTTGTTTGGAACAATGTGAACATGAGAAGCTATGGACCAGGGAAGAAGGAGCTATAAAGCTGGATTGCACTTTAGGAGCCTTGTGTGTCAAGAAGAACTACGTAACCCCTCAGTGCTGCACATACTGTTGGTGTAGTAGGAAGGGCTTGTGTGGCAGTGCCTGCAGGCCATGAGAGAGTCATGTCACCTTTGAGTCAGTCACCTTTGCCTGTCAATTCAGCTGGGATAAGAAAGGGTTGCTGGTAAGTGTGTGCAGCAGACTCAGCTGCTGCCTCACTGAGGAAGAGGGCTCTAAGTAGACACTGGTTTACTTTAGGATCGTGGAACTGTGTTATTTCGAAAATTCCTGTTAGCCCATTTATCTACCCTGAGGTGGCTTTTGTCTTGCATTAAGCCCAATGATTTATGTTTATTAGAAGACAAAAATTACCTCATTCACCACCAGGAACTTTGTTCATTTTCCCAGGACTCTGAACAAGGGCATAAGCAAAACTGAAATGTAAGGAATTTAAGCACCATTGTCTTTGCCAACTTCTGGCAAACGGCTTAGGTAGCAGAGTGGTGACTTCTCCCTTCATTGTGGTCTTTTCTGGAATATGAATTTTAAATAACAAAGAGCTATTAAGCCTTGTATAGAAACGATTCAGAAAACTCCAGTAACCAGAAGCCCTTCTACTGCTGCATACTTTGGGAAACAATTCACTGTTTATGGAACAAAGTTTCATACACATATTTGAAGTACAGGAAATGATTCTGCAGCAGTTTTACATTACTGTTGTACTGTCAGAAGCTCTGAGGTGGAAAGGAGATTAATGGTTTTTTATTTTTATTTTTATTTTTATTCTTGAGGATAGTTTGGATGTATATAGCAGTGTGACAGGCTATAAATGTGAGTGAAAATCAGTCTTCCTTCTCTAGGTACTTTTGTAACTGATCCTAAAGATTTTGAAATACTGAATCTGATAAGTTAAATGACAAAAATATTTCGCTTGATGGCAATGATATCTTTGACTACAAGCATTTAAAACCAAACCAAACCAAAAGCCTGAATCAATGGGCTAGAAATTTTGAGGTAACAGTAAAATAAGGAGTGTCTCCCAGCAATAACTATTTAAACATATTTCAGTCTACATTAACCTGTTAAATTTACCAGCCAGGCCACTTCCAACTCAATACAAAAAATAGTAAATTACATTGTGATGACTGCTTGACCAGCTCTCCATTCTGCTATTGTCTGTCTTACTCCCACTGGGAGGGGGGGAGAATCTGGCCTGTTTCATTTCTGAAAGTAATCTTGTGATCAGCAGGTCATAGAACCATAGAATTTCCTGAGTTGGAAGGGACCCACAAGGATCAGAGAGTCCAGCTCCACACAGAACCACTCAAAACTTAGACCCTATATCCGAGAGCATGGCCAAATGCTTCTCAAACTCCATCAGGCTCGGTGCCATGACCACTGCCCTAGGGAGTCTGTCCCAGTGCCTGACCACCCTCTGGGTGCAGAACCTTTCCCTAACACCCAGCCTGACCCTCCCCCGTTCCAGCTCCATGCATTCCCTTGGGTCCTGTCGCTGTCCCCAGAGAGCAGAGCTCAGCAAAAAAGGTTCTTCAGCATCACTGAAATCCAAACAGTCTTATTTAAGAATCATTATTACGCTAGATCTCACTACTACAGAAAAGGAATAATAATACAGTTAGACTACAGGGGGAAAAAAATCTCACTAATAGTAACAACACAGTTTATGTTATAATACAGTGACTTTCTGCTTTTTCTTTGCTCCCTCTTCTCCTTCTCCTTTGGGTCCTTAGGTAACCATAGTAATTCTCATGGTTCGTGGTGTCTTAAGGGGAGTTATGAGATTCTGGAGTTGTTCGCCATGATAAGTGCAGTGTTCATGTTGGTGGCTTCTTCTTTTTCACCCTAGGATCCACCTGGGGCCATTTTTATATTTACTAATATAACTTTACATCTTACTATTTCTTCACTAGTCTGCAGCTACTGTTTATATCCAAATTTACCATATGCATATTTTAGATGCCTGTGTATGTTGGACACTTTTTTTTTGTTGTTACACCTAAAATCAGTGTTTTTTCTTTTTTGACCTAATTACTGGTGACTGGTTTGTAGACGGTGATTCTCCATGGCCAACTCTGTGCCCCATCACTCACCCCATTGTCCTATGCCACATTTTGTGAAACCTACCTGTGAGGCCTTTGGTGTTGTTCCAGGCCTGAGCTTCTCAGCACAAAATCAGAATACTACCTCATGGTATATCTGGTGACTGCTTGTTGCTATCTTTAGAAAAAAACATAGAAAGATAAATACGCTTTACAACAAATTAGCCATAGACATTCGGTCAGTTAGAAATTGCTGTTGCCACAAAACCAGGCAATGCAAAGCAGAAGGCAGAAAAGATCAGAGCAAGCTAGTGACAAACTTCAGTCCTGTGGCCTTGAAGACTAGTTGCAAAGCTCATGGCATATAACTAACAATGTCAATAGGGTTTTACTGGGCTGTTTGTTTACACACATGGGCATGAGCTTAACAGCAGTCTGTGAAATCCCATCTTTCAAGTACCACTGACCAAACACTTCTGACTTATGGAGTGGTTTCTGGAGTGGTTTCTCTTCTGCTTTTTTTTTTTTTTTTTTTTTCACCAGAAAGTTCATCTTACAACTAGAAAAACAACCTGAATGCCTCCCAGTTCTTTATTTGTTGAAATCAGGCTGGGTTAGGGAGGGGAAGGAAGTACAGCATTTAAATTTAGTGGCAAATTTGTAATAAATCTGCTTCCAGAAAAATTTCTGAACTAGATATTGATGATTATTTTTTAACATGTAATACCTTTTTTCATGTTGCATTAATCTTTGTTTAAGAGAGCACAGAATAAATGCTCTTGACTTTGTCAGACACTTCTAATCATAAAATATGCCATTTTTGATTGAACAACCACTCTAAGATGACTATTAAAGCTAAAAGCAGGCTGAAGATACAGAAGTAAAAGAGAAAATAGAACCAGAAATGAACAGATATAGCATTCCTTAACTAGGTATATCATAAGTTTGTAGTCCATATACTGTTGTCACACAAACAAGAAATGGTTTGGTCATCATTACAGAGCACTCAGGAAGCATACTTATTCAATTTCTGCTTAATTAGCATATGTATACATATAAATACAAAGTTTTTTTTTTGTTTTTTTTTTTTTTTTTTTCTCCAGTGTCTCAACCACCTCTGAGCTATAAAAAAGGGTAAGCAATTCAATTATTTTTCTCTGGCCAAGTCCTTGCCTTTTTTTTTTTTTTTTTTAAGTGAAAGGCCAAAGTCTTCAAGCGATGTTCTGCTTTTTGAGAGCTTACATAGGTATATGTATATAACCATATACACGTAGGTGTGAACTAGATTTACTAGAGAGCACAAGCCATTCCTGTAAGCTATATTTTGCAAAGTATCACTATGAAATTTATCATATTCCCTGAGAAATGACAGAGCATCTCTTCAAATATAATATTTGATGTTGAAAAGTCAGTAAAATCTTAATCAATCTTTTTAAAGCTTCCAGATATTAGGCAACAATTAGCTGATCAAAAATGATTTTCAATTTTCTGGCTCAAAATGTCAAAATAATGTAAGCCTACCTAAAAGATTTGCTGAGTGAAAAAGCAATATATTAAGCCACCCATTTACTTGGCAAATATATGTGAAAGAAGAAATGCTAGCAGGCTCACTTCTCTCTTAATTGCGTGAAGTAAGGAATTAGTGCAACCTTACTAGCGTTCTCCAGACTTATGGTCCAGTCCTGGTTTTTGAGGGGTACCTCATCTTTTAAAACAAATTCTCTTTTGTACATGGCCAGATAGCAGATAAAAACAGCAACGTTTTATTATCACTTACTGAGAATAAATGTCCATAATGTAAAGCCTATTTATCTTCATTCGGGTGTAAATTTGTAGGCACGTCAGTCCCTTGGTTTATATATTTTCAATCCTTTCTTCTTTCAAGTATTATCACTTCACATGTATACTTGTCTAGAACAGTGAATGGTCACATTCATTTTCCCGAGAAAAATACATCAATCATAGCAAGACTTCTATGAGGTTTATAAGAATTACATAGCCCTTAACAAAGTATATTCCACTTCGGCCATATAGAATAAAGTGAAAGTTTGTGCTAAATTAGTATTAGAAAACATTTTGATGGTGAAGCAGATGTGGAAGTTATATACTCCAAATATTCAACATAAAGTATTCTCAAATGACCAGCCACACAAGCTTAATATGCAAGATGAAACAGTTTCAAAGGGTATGTTTTTCAGAATTTGATTGGTAAGACATTCTGATTTATTTTATTTTATTTATTTATTTATTTATTTTTCTGGAGGCTCCTTCTGTTTAGCTTAAAATATTGGCAAAAATATCTTCTATTATGATGATGTTTCACAGAAGAAAGCTGACAAAATTTTGGTTTAAAGGGACTGGAGATGACTAAAAGGATTTCAGAAGAGTCTATATTTTTATTTATAAATGATGAAATTACCATGTTGAGTAGGATCCGATTACTAAAAGGGACTTATGTTACTCTGGGAAAATCCAGAAATATATGTACAGACATATATTCTGTACTGCTTGTGTGCAAAAATATTTTTTGCAAAAAAAGTAATTGGCCTTTGGAAACTATGTACTTCAGGGATGGTGGAATTAGTCTTAACAATGACAGAGTAAGGGGAAGAAAGAAGAAACAATTTTTCCTTAACTGAAGTTATCAGTGCTCACCTACAGTTACCATTGCTTATATACACTTTATCTGATGTAAGAAAATGAATTATCTTCATGTAGATTTAGAACTACACACCCAGTTTGGATCATCCCTCTCATTTATGTTTTCTGTTGTATGTCTACCCACATAGTTAATTACAATTTCAAATATCAGTAATATCAGTGACAGTAATGGGGGAAAAAATAAATAAAAATAAATAAATAAATAAATAAGAATAATAAAAAAGATTAATCAGCTGGATTTTACCTGGCGAAATTTATTTAATAGAAAGTGTAAGGTGTCGTGACAGGGAAAACTGGATGGTTATAAACATGCAAGATCACTCTTCTAGATGACCTTCATCTCTGGTGGGAGTTATGCCTTTAGGACATTCCTGCCTGCTTTCTGTGAAGGACATAACAGAAGTTTTCCCAACAAAGACACATACCAGCTTGCTGAGAAGTGAATATGGTTGCAATTTTTACAGTAAAATATTTTCATGCAGTTGCATAAAATACTTCCTCCTGTATTATTAGTTCATTCCCGGGGCAGTACAGTTACCCTTCTTCAGGACTGTAAGCATACATTCTGTCTATTTAAGCATATTTTAGGTAAAAACTATTTAATAACTATTGTATATGTTTTTTTTTTTTTTTTTCATTCCATATTTTAAGACATGTTTTCATACAAGTTGTGTAAAAAGCAATTGGCTAATATGTTTAAAAGTTTCAGGTGTAATGGAAAGGGAGCTCCTTACGGGTGCTATTTAAAATAAAGCTTCATTTTAAAAGACTGTAAAATACTATCTTTTCATTCCTCTGAGTATTTAAAAACAAAACAACAAACTACAACTCAGTACTTAATAACAAAGGTCTGTATGTATGTGTCTGTGTCTTATTAAAAATGTGATTGTGAAACCTCACTTTATGGAGGAGTGAGTAAGGGGAAATGGGGGAGTGGGGGAAGGTGTATGTTTGATGTTCAAGGATCAGTGCAAGACCTAAATGCCAAAGACAAAAATAAAATCTTTATTTGTCACATATATTCTTGACATTTATCATTGAGAGGACTGTAACTACTCCTTTTATTCTGATTATCTTAAAATAAAAAAATTAAAAAATTAAAAAATGGTTCGTAATGGCTTTCTCATTTAAAGCGGTATTTCATGTTTGTGTTCCACAAGCTTTGTCCTTGGACAGAAGATAACATTCATACTGTCATTTTCCTAACTCATTATCTTATATCACTAAATGGATGTGATCATAATTGGCCTGCATATATTCTTTCCCCAAAACCATTCAGCTGCTTAATACCATTTTTTTGTAAATGTGTTTTGTCAGTTTTTCTATAAAATATGCATGGAATGCTTATGCAAATTTTCAGAGGGCAATAACTTTCAAATATATGTAATTTAATGGGATGGCTGCAACTCTGGCATTTTAAGTTTGACTGATAAAATAAAGAAACTGTAAAGTCAGACTGTCCATCTTTGTGTTCCCTGAACCACAGAGCAGCCCTTCAGCAATATCAAAGTATTCTTGGAGCTCAGCTGAGTAGAGCTGAAGTGGCCTTGGGAGACCTGTCAGTCACTGAACTGTTAAAAGAAAGAAATCCTATGATCTGTGGTCATTCTGCCTAAAGAAAACAGCATGGGAAGCACCATGGAAAACGCAGCACCTGAAAAAGTTTTTCTGGTATCAGCAAAATCAGGTAGAGGGGTATATCTTCCTTTTTAGTAGAGCTGTCTACAAAGACTGACAAAGTTCCTGATCCCTCTGTGCAGAACATGAATTACTTTGCATTACTGATCTGTTGGCCATTGTAAGGTATTTGGCAGTGTTTGTTGCTAGCGGTGAGATGGCTACAGCAGAGGTTCTGTGGGCAATTCTCATCTACACGTTATTGATAAAGTCACCTTGCACATATTTTGGCTTGTTAATTTTCCTTTTTTTTCCCTCTGTTTCCTTGTTAATTTTCCTTGTTTTTCCTTCTGTTTCAAAAACAAATAGCAGTGCTAACCCAATGCTAACCCATTGTTGGGCAGATGTCTGTGTAATTGGTTTGTATACCACAGCCATTCATATAGTTTTTTTTTTTAAAAAAAAACATAACTTCTAGTAAGAATCAAAGGAAGACATAGCTATTTGATGCTTCTTATTGCTAGAGTGAAAACTGTTAATTCTTAGCAATGGGTTTTAAAAATGGGTTTAAAAAATATATATTCCTCCTGATTAGAAATTTAACTGAAGTAATATACAGAAAAAGAAAAAAAAAAAGAAAAAAGAAAAAAAAAGAAAAAAGAAAGAAGAAGAAAAAAAAAAAAAAAAGGTTTATATGCTGTTATCTTGTGTTTTAAATTGTTCTGGTAAGCATGATGCAAGATCTAAGTGATAGGATGCAGTCACAGCCCTATCATACCACCGCACCCTTTTCCTTTCCCCTGCCAGTAACACAGAGAAGAGGAAGTTAAATCTGGTTTTGCTGTTAAGCTACAGCCAGCAAAAAGAGCTTTACTGCAAGACCAACATATGTCTCTTGTGTCCTGTTCATTTCAGAGGCTACTGTGCTGGACAGACGCAGGGAACAGTAGCACAGTAGTACTTGGGAATAGCCTGGAATAACCTGAACACCTTTAAAAAGATGAATTAAGATAATTGTGAATATTGGTAGAGAAAATGTCCAATGGCATGGGACCATTTCTTTTTGTACTACATTCTGATACAGGAATGGATCAAAACATAATAATATCCTTTAATCTTTTTTAAGGTATTTTGTATGTCTTTTTGTTTGAAGCTTAGCAGATATTTTAAGATGAAGTTCTTCAAAGAAATCCTGTGGAAAGCAGTATGCAAATCACATTAATGAAAATTATAGAATGGGCATTTAATTTATGACCAGTTGCTCAGAGTTAAGATGGCTCATCAGGAAGTTCTCAATAACCCTTTACATCTCTGTGACACCTTCAGGCTGTCCAGTTGTTCTAGCAGAGGCTTTTAGTTCTATGTTGACCCCATTTTTCAGGCCCCCATTTATATTATTTCACATTGTATGCTGCAAGACACCATGAGGGATGAATGTGTTCTGCTCAAAATCTGTGGTTAGCATCCCAGAAAAAATGGTTGTGATTACACAAATCAAACTATTTTAAAGAAAGCAGCCATAGCCCAGCTGAAGTGCTGCAGATGATGCCACCCTATTAAAACACTGTCTTCATTATAATCAGTGGCTATAATAGATTTTATATAGTGCACACAGTACATACAATGAACTGCCTCTTGCAGACTGAATCTTTGGGAGGTGACAAATAGGGGGTGGACTGTTTGTGGGGCTTTTATTTTATAGTTTGCTTGTTACTTCTGTACTCCAAATTATAAAACTATTAATGATTCTCAAAGCAACTTAATATAGAATGACCCTTAAACACAGTTTGACAGAAATACAGCTTTTGTGCTAAGTACATCACAGTGCCCGAAGGGACAGAACCTGAATAGCCACTCACCATTTCACAGCTGAATGTGCAGCAAAGAGATTAAACTCCATGTTTATTGCACTTGGACTCACTGACCTGCTTACTGGTAGAAAGGCAGTTTGGAAGCATTTTGATGTCACAGATTTGCAGCACTGTAGTCCAAATGTAGTAGCCTCTGACAGGGCAGACCAATTCCCTTGAAAGGACCTGGCAGTCAGTGGGTTGTGGATATGGCCAGTTGGCATGGGCAGCAAAAAGGGGAAAACTCCTGGTTTAAAAGAGTTTCAGAAAAATGAAGATGCAAATTAATTTAACAAAATAGGAAAAATGATGGCAGGAAAATGTTTGTTGTGAAGATATGTTTACTCCTCATTAGAAAGCTGTTGGTTAGATGTCTGAAATAATTTTTGGTTATACCAAGATAAAGTTCTCTCCTCATATTCTCTCACACACTATCACCTGTACCCCCTCTGTTTTCTCATTCTCTGCCTCCCCCCTCCCTCCTCCTTTCTCTTTCATGCCCTCTCACTCAGTTTCTTAGTCCTCTCCTTCTCTCACTTTCCCCTCTTTCTGTCACTCTCATTCTCTCTCCTCTTCCTGCTCTCCTACCCTCCACCCCTGCCCTCCTTTCAGTCTGTCTTGGAAACAGATTTTCTCTGTATGTCTCACAATTCTAAATTCTTGAACACAGCAATTCAGAATCAACCCTGCTGCCACAGCAAGTTGCAGTAAGAAAGCCTACTTTTATTTTAATCCTTCCCAGGCTTTTGAAAACTTTTTGTTAGGCAAGTCATAAGCATAGTAAACATAGAAATTTAGACATGGTAAAACAATCAAAACAAAAGTCCTGGGATAAAAGGAATGCATTGCGATTTTTAAACGTGATACTCTGGTCTCTGCTCCAGTGCTCAGTACTCCCTTTTACTTGCCTACAAAAAGTTCAAAACTGAAGACAAATAAGCTGCTTTGCATCCGAGTGTCTCAGCTGAAACGGGGCTATATGAATAGCAGCTAATTTGGATGTTCGGTCCTTGACTTCTGATGATGATTTGATTTCTGCTTCTGTCAAGTTCAGTCAATTAAGAATTTAGAAAGCCCTCTCCTGGGTCTCCTTGCTGTGTCCCTGAGCTCATGAAATTGATTACATCTTATTTGATAAGAAACTTTTGAATATATATGCATGAGATTAAGAACAAAACCTTAATATTTGCTTATAATACTTGTAAAAGTCTCTTTTATTTTGGTAATGACACTTGCATTTCCTGTCTTCACATCAAACTCTTATCAATGGAAGGCCTTTTAAATAAGCTCATGTAAAAATAATAATAAATAAATAAATAAATAAATAAAAAGGAAAATTCAACTAATAAAGCTGCCTTTTTCTTTTTTTTTTTTTTTTCCCTCTGAGTCTAAGGTAAAGAGTATTAATAAAGTAAACAATTTGGACTTAGCCTTACTCCTTGTTAGATCAAGTTAATCTCTTTCTGTGGGATAATTGCAAACAATACTGTATTTCAATGACTGTGTGAGCTCAAAAAAACAAACAAAATTCTTCTATGCATGACAGCTGTTACAGTCTTACTTTTATTGTCATGCAAAAGGTGCCATAAATTAAGAAACTGCATTTTGCCAAGATATGTAGAAATTATTTTCTCATCTACATGCTATTTCTTTAACTGATGACCCATTTAAAGAAGCTATAATTAACTCTTCTTTAGTTAAACATGTAGGTGATGTCTTGTAGGGAGAGTCTATGATTGTCTTTCATTTTTGATCTCCTAATTGTTTATTTAGAATTGTTGTACTCCTTTAGTTTACCAATCTCAGTCTTTTATTTTATGTTTTCTTTCCCCATGTGTTGGATTTATGTGGCAACGTTTTGGTAGTGGAGGCTGCAGGGCTGGCCTCTGTGAGGAGCCTAGAAGCTGCCCCATGTTAGATAAGGAATAGTATGCCAGCTCCAAAGGGACCTGCCTCTGGCCAGACCCAAGCCAATAAAAAAAAAAAAAAAAAAAAAAAAAAAAAGAGCAGAGCAACAGCAGATGGAAGAGAGAGGAGTGAGCACCAGGTTCACTTGCTCCTGAGTGAGGGCAGGAGGTACTCCAGGCATGCAGCAGCAGTTCCCCTGCAGCCTGTGCAGAGAGAGGCCCCTGGTGGAGTAGGCTGTCCCCCTGCAGCCCATGGGTCCTACATGGAGCAGATCTCCACGCTGCAGCCCATGGAGGAGCCCACGCAGGAGCAGGTGGATGTGGTCTGGAGGAGGCTGCGGCCCATGGAGAGCCCCCGCAGGAGCAGGCCCCGGGCCACAGCTGCAGCCCGTGGAGAGGAGCCCACGCAGGAGCAGGGGGTCTGGGGGGAGCTGCTGCCTGCCCATGGGGGACCCGTGCTGGAGCAGTTTGCTCCTGGGGGATGGATGGACCCTGTGGTACGGATCCATGTGGGAGCAGTTCCTGGAGAGCTGCTGCCTGTGGGCAGCCCCTACAGAATCAGTTTGGGAAGGACGGCATCCCATGGGAGGGACCCCATGTGGAGCAGGGGCAGAGAGTGGCCAAGAAGGAGTGGTGGAGACGAAGCTTTGGGGACTGACCGCAGCCGCCATTCCCTGTTCCCCTGTACAGCTTGGTGAAAGAGAGTGGATGAGGGAAAGGCATTTTGTTTTCTTTCCTTTGTTTCTCACTTCTCTAGGTTGTTATTAAGAGGTAATAAATTACATTAATCTTCCTATGCTGAATCTGTTTTGCCTGTGATGATAATTGTTGAGTGATCTCCCCATCCTTATCTCAACCCTTGAGCCCCTTCCATCGTATTTTCTCCTCCTTTCTGTTTGAGGAGGGGGAGTGAGAGTGTGGTTGTGGTGGAGTTTGGCTGCCCTGCTGGGTAATACCACCACACCCCATTACCCTATTTTAATTTTTATTTTTTCATAATTTAATTAAACAAATCTTCCTGAAGTTACAGGTTAGAGGGTCAAATGGAACTATTCTGGTACTTTTTCTCTTTTTACTGAAGAGTGCATAAAACAGACGAAAGCATTCTTCAGCCTAATCTTATATCATTCTATAATGATAGAAAAGTAAGAATAACATAAAAATGTAAGTCTTGAATAGTCATTTATAGCAGATGATGATATATTAAACCAATGTCTGAATTGGAAAGATACCATTATTCTCCTTTACTTGCTTCGAACTGGTTCAGCTTGCAACCAAGTATATTTCTTTCTCGGCTCAGTATTTAGCTGAGGTTGATTTGTGGGAGTATCAGCTAATCTTTATGTTTGTTTCTGCTGGTTATTTGATTTCAACTGGTTTGTGTAGGTTTAATTTGGGATCTTTTAATTTCTGTAGAGAGCCAAAATGAACAACAAAATCTAAGGATCAAGCTGAAGAATGACTAAAAGGAACAAGCTGTTTGGGAAGAAGATGACCCAGAGGCAAAAAGGCTATCCGTCAAAGCATTAGCTGACTGGCTATTAGGCCACTCATTGTGGAAATGGAAAGGGGCCTTAGAAGCACTCTCCTTTAAGTACAAATTATCCATGTCATCTAACTCATTCACTGCTGTTGAGAATAAAGCAAGTAGCAAACATTCCTAGGTGCACAAGAGTGGACACCTTAATAGTTACAGGATGTTCATCCATTTCATGCTGATAAAACCTAGAATGATGGTATGTAATTGGGGTGCTGTTGGGCACTTTACATATGCAACCAGGAACACATCATCTACATCACGTCTAAGGAAAGGCTTAAACTGACCTCTGTCTAATTCCAGACTTATATCATGGTTTGCATGGGGATTGGTAATGTGTTTATGTCAGAATAAATTGAGTTTTTAAGAATCAGAGGTAAAAAAAAAAAAAAAAAAAAAAAAAAAAGGAAAAATAGGACTATATCATGGAGCGACAGAGTGAAGAAGTAGAAATATATAGTGGAAGCTCTTTCCTTCCTTTCAGGCTTAATGTGAATTTTGTGTGTGCATAAACCAAAACAGATGAAGGGGGAAACAAAAAAAAACTTTCTTTGGATGCACGAAATCATTACAAGCTGGGTGCATGAGGAAGGAAATATGCTCACCCTCATGATGCTAGAGATTTTTTCTGAAGTCTCCAAAGCCAATAGAATCATGAAGTCATAGAATAGCCCAGGTTGGAAAGGACCTTGAAAGATCATCAGGTTCAACTTTTCATGGGAAAAGGGAGCCTAGATGAGTTTATCTAGCACCTTGTCCAGTGAAGTTTTGAAAACCTCCAGAAATGGTAACTCTACAACAATTTATCTTACCCTTATTTTTTTGTAAATATATATATATATACACTTATATACACATATGTATACACACACAAATATATATATATGTATATATTTTTAAGTCCATCCTGGTTGATCACCTTAAAGTTGTACATAAACTAAGAAAACATGAGAGACTTGGCAATGACAAGCTCTCCTGTTTATATTTTGTCAGCTCAGATTTTGTTTCTAAATGCATGAATTTAGTACTGTAACAGAGACTTGTACAAGGACCTGAAAGCACAGATGTTAACTTCTAAAGTGAAACTGTTCCATTTCTATATACTTAAAAGCCCACCATACCTGGGAGAAAAACAAACAAACAAACAAACAACAACAACAACAACAAAAATGACACTTTTAAAATTGGATTTGATAAAGGTGAATGGCTGTATAAACAGGGAGCATGTTACTCTACAGCCTCCCTGATGTGGTAGCCCCAGAGCTTAAGTTTGGAGAATGGAGGGTATATACACACAGCTAAGCTGGAACAGGATAAGATCTTGACAGCCTTCTAAAACTTTGCTATCCCAATGAAAAAATGGGAAATTTGGGGAACTGGAAAATATCTAGTCCCTAGAAAGTACAAAAAATTATTTCTCTAGCCTTACAATGACAAATGATGATGGAGTCTGTGTGCTTTGATCATAGAATCACAGATTCATTGAATACCCCAAGTTGGAATGGACCCTTAAGGATCGATGAGTGAAACTCTTGGCTCCACACAGGACCACTCAAAAATCAGACCACATGTCTGACAGCATTGTCCAAATGTTTCTTGAACTCCAGCAGGCTCGGTGCTGTGACCACTGCCCTTGGGATCCTGTTCCCATGCCTGATTCTATGGCTGGGTTTCTGAGGTCTGGTGCCTACTTTTTCTCATACCTAGTCATTAGGGAATCTCGGGAGTCCCTGACAACACACCCAGGAAAGCTAAGAAGATATTTTGTGTTATTTAACTTCAGGAAACTGGGATATTAGGGAACTGTTCTCTTACTGCTGAAGTCAGTCTATTTGACATCAGGTTCTTTACAATACAGAAGTCTTCTAAATCAGTTTCTATTCAGAGCCCGGAAGTTCTTCATTTTCCTAATTCCCAATGGACATGGAGTTAGTTTCTTGTCTTACTAATTGTGAATTTGCATTTGCACCTTTTTTCTCATAGGTTTAGAACATACATATACATAGATGTACATAGATACATATAGAGATAACAGTGAATTTTTGAAACAAAATTTGTTTATACATAGCCTATAGCCTAGCCAAATTGCATATGATATTTTCTGCAAGATTTTCAGTTCCTTGAAATGTGCCATTTTATTACTCTGTTCTATATGTGTTACATGTCATCTTTTAATTATTATTATTATTATTATTATTTTCCCCTGGAATTTTATTCTACCTTTCTTTTTGAAGGATGTAAAAGCCCATGGTGTGTGGGCTGAGATGAAAAAGGAAGCCTTTTATGATACTGTCTGCTAGACAGCAAGTCTAGCTGTGCATTGTCTACACCATTGGTAATCATTACTGGGCCAATTACTCAGTTTTGGCAAGCGTGTTTCATCTTTGTTAAGTATCCACTTCTCTTTGGCATTTTAATCAACACAGATCAGTCCTTCAACCTGGGTATGTTTGCAGAGAGCTGTGAGCTTTGCTGGAAAAGGGATGATTTACTCCATATTACGTTAATGCCTCCATGTGTGTTTTCCCAGTGACATGCTTCACCACATTTTGTTTCTGCTCTGTGTATCTTTCCCTCAACAGAAAGCAAGGATATGATGAAAAGTAGCTATTTCTAAAATCAATGCTTCCAGATCAGACTGCAAAAACTTTCCACACTGATAGATTGGAGAACTGAAAGTCTCACTCATTCTTTCACTTCCTGGACCGGTGCTTATCTGAATGATGTGGAAACATCAGGGTGAGGGAAGAGTGGTTTCATGCAGTGCAAGAGTTTGCATTTGGAAACTTCATCTGATAGTGAAAACACTTAGGGTGAGATCATTGTTCTTTATTATTATTGTTATTATTAATATTGAGTTTATGAAAATTTTTCTTATTTGAGCTTGTGGGACCATGCTGTAACAACAGCAGAACTTCTGCACTGTTCATATCATCATATGCAAATATGCTCAAAAGTTCTGTCAGTTTGGCTTCCTGAAAAAAGGGGTCTTATATTTAAACTTGATCAAAAAAAACTACCAATCAATTGACAAACAAATAACAAAGAAAAAAAAAATCTTTGATTAATGGAAATGTCTTCAGCGTACTTAAAACAAAGTTCCCCAAATTTCCATTTTTTTTTTTGTTTGTTTTCCATAGTGCTTACTGTTTGTAACCGCTTACCATAAATAAAGGATGGTGGGCCCTATTTGAAGAAGAGATAAAATGACATTTTTACACAGTCTGTCCTTCAGAGTAAAATTAATTAATTAATTAATTAATTAATCAGTAACTGTAGCTCCAGCAAAGAAAAATCTGTCTCACATTATGAAGTAATTAAGACTTTAAGTTCTGAACTTCCTAAAAAATGACAAGAATAAGGAAAATTTTTTACAGTTTATTATCTAGTCTTGGCAGACATAGATCACACTGTAAAATACTGATTAAAAGTATAAAGAAACTGATATTTGTACGAAAAGTGGTATAGAAGCACTATAAAAATTAACATTAAAGAAAAATCTCCATCAAATAATCTCCATTATTATTTAACATATATTTTCACTGCCACAAAATCAAAGACATGCCCTTTATTGAAAATACTTTGAATCTTATTTTATAACCTGTGCTACTGTATATGTGTTAGCTTAGCTGAGCGAAGTTTTGTGTGTGTAAAATGAAAACATGCAAACTTAAGTTATGCAGTAACTGATATCTAAGAAACCTGATTTAATACAAGTGAGAGATGGCTTGTCATGGATGTCTTCGCACTCACTGACCAAGTTAATAGAATTACTTATAGTTCCTTCAGGTAACCAGAGGGGATCATGATAACTTTTAAATTTCTTTAGGTAATGGAAATGCAAATGAAAATAGGGAAGTTTGAGGGGAAAAAAAAAAAAAAAAAAAAAAAAAAAAAAAAAAAAAAAGTATTACTTACTTGGTAACTAAACATAAAAAGAATGAGAGAGGAAATTAAGCAAGTTAAGCATCAGGGATTGTGCAGATATCACTTGGAGATGGGTGATGACATTAACAGTGTGCCTGTGAGGACATCTCCTTTCAATTTTTTTTTTTTTTTTTCACATCTTTGAAAAACAGTTTTTACTGATAGGAAGTGAGCTTTGTGACGTATCTATATGGTCTGACATCAAACTATTATCATATTACAATAAAGATTTGGTCTATTTGGTTTAAAATAATTCTGGAGAAATGCCTAACGTCTCAGCTGTGAAGTTCACTATTCAAAAATATCAAAAAGAGATGCCTTCCTTCAGCATACTCATAATTCTGGAAGGCTCAAACGTTTGCTATCCCATTAGTCTAAAAGGTAGTAAAAAGTGAGAAATTCTTCTTAACATATCAACTCAAGAGCTAAGGGTCCAAAGGATAACTATGTTTGGAGATACTAACTAAAAACTGTGGTACCTGAAATGGCAGCTTTGATTTTTGCTTGTTGCAGAACAAGTGTTGCTTAGAGGAGACTTTCATTGACTGTATATTTTTTGGTCTCCTTTGAACATCATACTGGTTCTGGAAAGGCTTCTACATGCATGTTCTATGCTTGTTTGTACATATATGCTACAATGATAAGCAAAGAAAATGCTTATTTCTTTATTTTCAGTAACTTTTTGTTTACTTATTACTACAGTCCATAATTTTATAGTATGAATGAATGAAATTGAATTAAAATATTAGTATGTCTATGAATATAGTTCTAGAAATTACTTAGTAGCTGTTCACCATGAGTCTGGAGGATCTACATAAAACTACTACAACATAAGAAAGTGAGAGTGGTAGTTGCAAGTTGTTCTGTATCCCAACAAATTATTTTGTCAAGGTAAGAATTTGCTACGCATGTTGCTTGGAAAATAGTCCCCTAAAATTGTGCAGTTGCAGCCTAAAGGTTTTGAAGAGTAGTGCTGTTATTCAGATTGGGGTGGGTTGCTGTTTCAGAGAGCTTATACTAAGTTGGATAACATCATGCTAGAGGATTTCTATTAATTGGATTTGTTGATTTAATTCCTAGTCATTATTAATTCATTGATACATTGATTTGATTTTAGCATAGTTCAATTTCAGTTATAGTTGTGTATTCATTAGGATTTCAAGTTGAATACACGGTTCATTTTCACTGAACTACAACAAAGGTTTGCAACTATGATTTGTTCCACTTGTAAGACACTTGAGTTGGCTTCCAAATCCACACTGTTGTCTTTCTCAATTTACTAGTATTTCCACCAAATGTTCTAGAATTTCTAGGTACCAAATACTCTAATATTTTTAGATCAATTTCTTCATTACTTTGCATCTAAACCAAATGGGTTTAGGTGGAAAAGATCCAAGGCAGGGCCACAAAGATGATAAAGGAACTGGAGCACTTTTCCTATGAGGAGAAGCGGAGAGATTTGAGACTATGCCACCTAGACAAGGATAAGGAGGTATCTCATTAATGTACACAAATACTGGAAAGAAGGGTGCAAAGGGAAGGAGCTGGGATCTTTTCAGTGGTGCTCAGGAACAGGGCAAAAATGGGCAGAAAATATCACACAAGAGATTCTGTCCAAAGTTCAGGAAGCACTTCCTTACTGTACAGCTGATGGAGCACAGACACAGGTTGCCCAGACAGGTTGTTCAGTCTCCTTCCTCAGAGATACTCAAAAGCTGTGTGGATGTAGTCCTGGGCAACCTGCTCTAGGTGTCCTTAGCAGCAGGATTGGACTAGGTGACCTACAGAGGTCCCTTCCAACCATTCTGTGATTCAGTGAAGTTATAAATAACATGTACTTTATGTTTTTACCTGAGGTTTTAAATATCTTCCAGCTTCATTTGCTTGTCATGTAAGATGTTTATAAGAAGAAGAACCAAAAGTTGTCATTTATCCCATTCCATGTGTACAGCTGACAGCTCGTATAACGGTGGAATTAAAGTCTTTGGCTCCAAAACTAAAGAGTTCTTTCTTTTGATCTTTAAGGTACTGATCCTTAGCTGTTAGAAATATGAGGGTTTGTAGCCTCTAAAAGTTGAGTCCACAAAATGGATCAAAAAATAAAAAATAAAATGAAATAAAAAATGTGAGGTCCACAAAGGATAGTGGACCCCACTGCAACAACAGACTGCAGTAAATGTGGTTTTAGTGCATGCTGTTGTCAATTAAAAAAAAAATATATATATATATATATTAAAAAAAAATATGTAAGTGAACTCTAAATTTAGATAAATTAAATGATGTTGCTTATCCTCCATTCTCTGAATGAGGGTTCTGGGTTAAATCCTTTAGGATTTTAAAGGTTAAGACAATGTTTAAATGAGACACTGGCTTTTGAAGAAAATAGTACATACATAGGCTGATGTATTCTGCTGCAATGTGAGTGCAACGAGACACCGGGCAAAGAGAATCAGCATTGTTTGGAGGCTATCTACAGCAGAAACTGAGAAGGAGAGAGGAACGTGCTGAGAATTGTTTGGGCCATGTAGTGCATGACAGCTAGATAACAGAAGTTAATAACACCTCTGGAAGCTGCAGAGCCACCGTGCCTGATTTGCAAGATGAAAAATGTGAAGTGAAGGACACACATTATCAAAGATCCAAAATCGAGCAAACCCCCAAAGTGCACAAGAATGCCAACCAAAATATTAAAAAAAATAAAAATAAAAAAAATGCTGGGACCTTCAGGGGCTCTTACCAACAGGAAACACAAAGAACAAAGAATTTTGGTCATCTTCCTCTGGACATTTATTGCTGTGAATCTGAAAAATCAAAAATGGACAGGGGAAGATGAAAGTGATTGGTGTTTTAGGCATTACTGTTATTTTTGATATCTTCCTAAACGCTATGATGTAGTAACTACATAGTTAAAAGCTTGCCAGATGTGCCCTTGGAAGTGGAAAAGCAAGGATGATCTTTCTGTCATCATATTGATCTTAATGAAAAAAGATAACTAGGGAAGGAGAACATGCCCCAAGAACATAACCATTACTTTATTAGTTAACATTTATATTACCATAAAGATCAATTCTGAAACAGTATTGCAACTGACTGAGCTTGCAAAACCCTTAATAAACCTGCCTAATATGAAGAGCTTTGTAGTGCATAAAATAAAATAGTACTAGGCAGTCATGCTAAATGCTTTGAACATTTTGTTGTTTCTTTTTATGTATCCTTATGTGTTTAGTAATGAGCAAAACAAGCAAAATGATGGAAACTCCAGAGCTTGGTCTGCAACCCATAAAGGTACTGCCTGAAGATCAAGTTGACAAACTATTTTTCCATCTGAAAGGAAAATGGATAAAGTCTTAACACGTGGGGAAAACAAGCAAACAACAACAACAAAGCAAAAACAAACAAGCAAACAAAAATCATCAGTCTTTCCTTTGTCTGAAACTTGATGAATCTGACAGATCCAGTCTCTTCTAAGTATTGGAAAAAGGTTAAACAAATCCAAGGTATAGACTATAAGAGACAGCATTCAACATAACTCACATTTCTGTTATAAATTTGGATGTAAAGATTTAACTGACAATACCTAGTGAGTTTTATTGCTGATGCACACATATTCCATCAACGGTTAAATTGCACAATGTGGAATGAACCAGATTAACACCCTTTCCAGCCACAATGATGTGCTAGATGAACTCAGGTGTAATTTCCTCTTGTTATATGTAATCTTCTGGGATATATTCCTTGTTAGTTTATGCTTCAGTAAAGGTGAGCTGTTCTGATCTCATGCTGGTAGACTGTGGGAGAACAACTGCCTCTTCTGGAAAGACAGCTGAAATGTAAGTAAGCCATTAGAAATGGATGGCTTTTTCTTGCATTTTCTTTGCAAAATGTGCTGGTCAATCCATACTGCTGCCACAGTACAGTTTACCGTAAGGTACATGGTTGAGAGGGGCAACCAGTTAACTGTCTTGGTTAACTCTGCAAAGAAGAGACACTTGTTTACCCTAGATGAAGAATAGAAAATGGATTATAATAGGAGCATTTGATGTTAAAAACACATGCCCAGAGTAGCTCACAAGACTAGCACAGTCCTCTCTTCCCCATTTTAAAGCCAATTGTACATTTAACTTATCCTCCATAATACTTTAGACTTGTCAAATATTTTAAATTCTGTTATACTTTTTCAACACTTTTTTTTTTTTTTTTTTTTTTGAACATTTGACCGTTCAGCATGTGAATGCTTGTTGACAAGTTAGGTTTCTATGTGCAGCTCCCTCTCTCTCTCCCTCTCTCTTTCTCACCTCCTCCCTCCCTCCCCTCCAAGATGCACATCCTGTTTTTTCCTTAGCATTGGTAAAAGCAGAAACAATTCCTGTGGTAACAGTCCCAAATATCAGCTCTTTTGTAATCTGTCTTCAAGATACTCTGTTCCATGCCCAGGAAAGTAAGCCTTACATGTTTAGATTCGATTTCACATTTATCACTGTAGTCAGTATTATTAGGAGAAAAATATAACATGCCAGATTTGAAAGCCCTAGATAGTTGAAGCTACTGTAGCTCCATAGCCCAGGTATGGCCAGTTGTGGGGCTGAAGGTGCATTCCCTGCAGACATATGCGTAGAGAGCACATGTATCCATGTATTTACAGTGTGGGTCTCTCCAGCAGCTGGGCTCAGACACTTGCACTTCCCAGTAGCTGCCCCTGAATTCCAGTTTCTGTAGCTGCCGGCACCTGGGTATACGAGCCCCTGAGGCCACAGCCCCACTCCTCTGGCTGCCACAGACCTTCTCACACATACACATACACACAAACACACACCTCTGTTGTCAAGGCTGACCAAGACTCCCTTGGTCACCAATAGCCAACTTCCACATGGTCTCAGAAAGATCTTGATAAATTGGAGCACTGGACAGTAACGAAGTGTGTGTAATTTAATAAGAAAAAATGCCAGATTCTGCAGCTGGGACAGTGCAATCCTGGATATGTAGGCTGGGGGACAAGTGTCTGGATTGCAGTGAGGGATCTGGAGGTTTTGGCTGGTGATAAATACTTACGAGTCAATGATGTGCCATGGTAGCCAAAAGGGCCAACCATATTGTGGGGTTCATCAAGCTTAGTACAGCTAACCCATCAAGGGAAGTGTGTGTCCCTCTATAATCAGCATTGGCGTGATCTCACCTCAACGACTGTGCGCAGTTTTGGGCTAAGCGATATGAGAAGGACATAAAAATACTAGAATGTGTCTAGAGGAGAGCAAAAAAGATGGTGAAAGTTCTAGAGGGCCTCACTTGGAAGGAGTAACTAATATTTTATTCGTTTAGATTAAAGAGGAGACTAAGGATTGACCTGTGCAGGATTAGAACTGAACTGATTTGTGAGTGAAAAGAGCATTGACTGGTCTCTTTAGAAAGCCCCATGGACTTCGCTGTCCATCTTCCTATTTTTACTGTGTGCATGACTTTCATTTTCCTAGTTCAAAAGATATCTCAATGAAAAACCTGTCCCTGAATCTGATGTTCAGAATTATTTCATGGTCTGCCTTAAAAACAACATCATGTTCCAGAAATGTATCATACAACATTTAACAAAGTATGTTGGAGTCATTGCCAAGATAGATTTTGTATACACAAATTATATATCCTTGGTTACAGTGGCAAAAGTGAAAAACCATCATATTTAAACATTTAAAAAGTCTGATTTTGAAGATGGTAAGAATAAAATATATAATGATCCCTCCAAGGAGTCCTTTTAGACTTTATTATGCCTTTTCCTAGATGCAAGTAGAAGAAACGTGGCCTAAGAGTATTTCAGTCTGCCTTGATTACCACTAGCTAATATAATTGCAGTCAGAAACACAGAGCTTTATGAACATAATTCTGAGGAGCAGCAGCAAAGGGAGGCCCCTTGCTTTAAAAGGCCCTTAAAATGAATGGTAATAATTTGGAGTCATTAAATCTTTTTTACTATCTTTCTCTTAGATGAAAGCTTTTAAAACCTAGTTCTCTGGAAAATGAATATTCATATAATTGAAATAACAGCCATAACTACCAGGAATTAATTCTGTACATTATCTTTTTCTTTTTGATTTCTTAAAATCAAAATGTAGCAGACTGTCTAAGTCAAGGAACTTGTGTGCTAACTTTTCATTTTGTTCGGTCTTTGTTGTAATTAATGTGTCTGTCTGCAAAGTCCCCTTCCTCCCCTCCCTCCTCTCCATCCCCTCCCTTTTTTTCCTTCTTTTTTTTTCTCTTTAAGCAATGCAAGCAGCACCAATAATGATGTCTTGTCAGTAAAGCCAATAACTTAAATAAGATCGAGTACTTTGCTAATGTTGAAAATGCCATTGTTTCCAAAATGGTACATCATTTTCTTTTTTGAATCTCCTGCTTAATTTCTTTTTTTGACCTAATAATAATAATAATAGTAATAGTAATAATACTAATGATATATTGAATGCAAAAATTAGAATAAATTATAACTCATAGTATGGTGTGGAATTGTTTGTGAGAAATGTCTTTTAGCTTCTTCCTTCCTTTTCTTGTGACTCATCATGCAATGCAACAGCAGAAGCACTGGAAACCAACAGTTTCTAATCATCTAACCCTGAAAGAGGTCTTCTACAAAATGCATATTCTTCCCTAGACTTCTCACTGATTGTTTTAATGTTCTAAAATTTTTAGAATATACCTTTCATTTGAAGGGCAACAAACCTGAGAGAAATCATGGCCTATGTTGTTGAAAAGGTACTAGAAAAAGATACTAAGTACAATTACTGTGAAGAAATTTACCAAATAAATGGATGTATATGTCAGCCACAACACATTTCTGCCTGTGTCAAAGAAGGTTTCACATAATTTCAGATTTGAATAGTACGACTTTGCATTGCAGGATCAACCTCTTCTCAAGACATTAATTAGCTTGTAAGCTCTCTGAAGTCCTAAGGAAAGTAAAGTATCAATCCATATTTATTTGTGTTCTGAAGACAAATAGATGAGAAATGTTGTCCCCGTAGAAGATCTTCTTCATGTTCATTAGCTATTCGGACAATATCGTGGTAAGGAGACACTAAGACTATTATTATTATTTTAATGGTTGTGTATTGGAAACAAAATATTTGACTTGCTTCTTAGTTTCTACAGAAAAATAGAGTAGAAAAAAAATAATTTGAAGATAATATAAAGCTGCTATAAAAGCTTATTAAGCACAAAGGATAAAAGAACTAGTGGAGCTTTAAAAATGGTAATTAAAATAGCTGATGTGTGTCTAATGCATTTTCTCAGTGTCTTCTAGCAGCAGATCATGATAATGTATGTTTAACTTTTTCTTCCGTGTTATTGAAATTATTACTGCTCAAACTGCTATCTCAGTAGACTGTCAAGATCCTTACATGATAGCTGTAGTAGGAACATAAAAGCAGCAGTATGCAGTCTGCTGAAAATTCAGTGTGTGTGAAGGTGCAATAACTGAGATGTCAGCCTTTGTTTTAGTGTTCTGTGTAATTAGAAGGAAACATGTAAACCATGATCTGACATGAACGAGTGATGTCTCTGTAGTATACCTCGTATGTTAGGATCAGCATAATAAACAGGCTAGAGAAGAAGCAGAAAGGATTCAGAGATCTGTGCCACTTTTTTTGTGTTTCTCAGTGAATTCTGCCTGTCACACTTCTGTGCTTTCATATTTGTGGTCCATATGGTGGAAAGTTACCAAAATCTGAGAGTCTGTTGAGCTTTATACCCTTATTTGTATCTGGTAAACTGTCAAAGTAGTGCAAGAGCATTTGGTGTGTCTGACACTGACAAAATGATTCAGAGACAAAATTATTGGAATTATACTTACAAAAATATGTACATTTTGTGCAAACGTTGCAGAATCATATGTTAGTGTGCACATGTGGTAATTTGATTCACACATTGTAGAATTTGCATTAAACTTGTACTGTTCTATAAAGACTTTGCTATCTCGGTGGTTTCCTTTCCAAAAGTGATTTCACGGTTGCTAATATGCTCTTCATTTTACTCTCTGTCTAGGTTGTATTACACTTGCCAATCTGGAATACGTACATTTTCTTCTGGTAGACTGTGTTGTCCAAAGTTTTCTCTAGGCATTTGAGCTGTTTTCCCACAAAATGGAAGAACCCAAGAGTTTAGTCTTCTGGATCATTCTATTCTTACTGGAATGTTTATGTCTATACAGCCATTTTAGTCCTGTTTATACATCTAGATGTGGCAAATGTTCATAAATAAGGTGATTCCTCTTCCTTCATGATCTTCTTATCCATTAAGAAATACAAGCTGCTACATTTACTTCCAAAGATTGTCCAGGTCTTTGATCCTTTCAGTTTGCTCTTCTATTTGGAGAGGGGAGGTTTTAGTAAAACTCAGCATGTGACAGGAATGTAGGGAGATTGTTATTGGCACTTTCACTTTTTTCTTTCTAATTTCCTTTTTTCTTAATAAAATAAAATAAAATAAAATAAAATAAAATAAATGTTCATGAGTGTTTAGTGATAGTGCTTGAGCTGTCTTTGAGCTGTAACAATTCAATTCCTCCACTACTCCAGCATGGGCTCAACATTTTAACCATGTGTTGTATATAATTTATCTCTTCTATTTTTATTAGGTTATCAGGAAGACTTGTCAGCAATTTATTGTGAACATAGAAAGCAGAGGAAGGGATTATTATTACTGTTATATTACCTGCCACCTAGAGAGTATTAACGTATGATAAGGTGTAAAGCTTGGGAACACACTTATAATACCTGGTTCCACACCACAACAGAGCTCGTGATAAGTGACTAAGAGACAACTCTGTGAAGAACTAGCCTGGGAGAATCTGATCACATTTCCAGCTGCCTTATCTGCACAGAAACTGTTACCACAGTGAATGACATTATTTCCATTAACCCCCTACCAGGAAATTCCTCAAGAGAAACAGCAATACAGAATATTTATAAAGTATTTACTCCATGGATATTTTAAAGGCCAAAATATTTTATTCAGTTTGCATCATTCTTGGATAGAAAGAATCATAAATATATTCACAAATTGAGGTGCCTGTACCTTAAAGAGGTAACACTGCCGAAAACTGATAATTGACAGCTAGTGAACATACAAGAGGCTGAGCTGAGAGACTCTTAAGACTGCTTGAAATTTCCTACTCTACATCTTTGCAAAGCTCTTGGATCACATGCCAGGAGGGGATTACATGTTGTGCTGTGTCTACTACCATGTCTATAAGTTAGATATCTTTCTTAGAAGTAAAATTCACAATGCTGAGTTAAAGTGACTAAATTCTCTACTGCAATTTGAGCAGATTTAGACACTCCAAAAGGCATTCACAGAAGACAGCATACTGAGCACCAAAATCCTTAATGCATCTAAAAAGAAATAATGAAGTGAATGTGCTCTCTCCTTCCTAGTAACCTAATAAAAGCACTGAGGAAAGTTCCTCTGTGAGACTGGGGCTCAGTGACAGAAGCTGAGAAACTGTGTCCAGTATTAGGTGTCCATCTCACACAGCTGGGCATGGGCAACTAAATTGTTTGCTTTTTTAAAAACAACCAACAACCACCTGTGGATAAAACCCCCTTTTTCAAACAGTGCTCTTACAGTTTAATCTCCTGCTCTGTGTAGAATGATGGGTGCCTGAGCCTGCAGTACCCAAACTAATGCTAGAGAATGAGCATGAGATTCTTTGTGTGTGTCTGTTTGTAGTGATCGTCTGTCGGTAGGCATATATGTTTGGGCTGTTATGTGTGCGCACACATTCTGTAGGAGTTGGGGAGCCCACTGAAATACATGCCACATATGTACCCTTCCCTGCCACCCTAAAAAGGAAGGGAGATTCAAGAAAGAAGAATCATGTTTTTAAAACACTAGGACAGGACACCTGGGGAATAGTCACTGCTCTGTCCTGCTTTGAGTGTTACCTATAAAGCTGTCATGGGTTAAAATCCAGAGGTAATCTTGAGAATGGTCCTTCACACTCACTGAGGACTATTAAACATGTGTGTTGAGACATTCAGGATATCAATTCTGTTTTATAGCAATCTCATTTTTTCCTCTCTTGTGTAAATCAAGGCTGATAATCATTCTGTACTACAGAAGAAAGAGTCTGGTTTCACCCACACCAATTTCAAGTTTAGCAGGATAAAGCAAGCACTCCATTTTATAATCCCAAAGCTTCCTCTCAGTTTCTATGGATTCTGCTTCCTTTGTATTTTCATACTGCAATCAAGGAATAGCAATACTTATCTGAATTATAAATCAGACTTTTATTCAGTCTAGCCAGCTGTAACAGCTTATCTGTATTACTATAATTAAGGAACTTTATTATCATTGCTTTGTGTAGGCCACCAGGTGCTCTGCTCTCTGTCCTTTGCATGACAAAGGATGCATCCATATAATTTTCTATAAACATTTCTTTAAAGAGGTATTTCCTAATTTTTCCGTTCTTGTTTTTTTTTCTCCCTTTCAGGCAAGTCAAGATGACAGATTGTTTCTCCTATTTTCTTTTTCTAATCCATCTACTTTCAATGTTTATTTCATTCCTTTTAACATTTGCTATTCACATACTTCAGTTTAGTCTGGAAAATCTCTGTTTTAGAGACTGTAGACCTTCTACATTACTCACTTTCATTTTAATTTCACTGACCCATAATATCATTTGCTTAATCTCCTGTTAACTTCATCAACTGAAGTATAGAGATCATCAATTTGGTTAGTAATTTCATTTTCTCCTTGTCTTTAAATTACTGTTTAAACACTTAAATATTGTGTAATGCCCAATTGTAGTCTTTCTCTGAGCCAGAACAAGTACTTAGAACAGCTTCATGAGATCAGCCTATGCGTAAAAAGAAAAGAGGAGATCAGCCAGCCATGTGTATTCCTGGGAAGGTTTTAGACACTACAGCTGCTTCAATGACTCTTTCATTTTAGCTGTTTGATCACTCCATCAGATCATATTGTCTTCTCCAAAACTAAAGTGTACTCAAAATTCATCATTTTGTTTCCCCCATTCTTAAGAGAACAATGTAAACGAAAAGTGCTTGCTGAAAACACCTGTGAGGTATGTTGAAGTCCACCTCCTCACATACAGAATCAGGAAACTTTGTTGATAAGCCACCTCTGCCGAGTTTGTGAAGTGAATTAGATATTTAAAAGCAGTATTGTATAACATGTCATAATTTAATGAATTATATATATATAACTAATAGGAAATCGGTTGCCAAAAGGTTGTACAATTGGTACAGAAAAGAAGTTCAGCAATAAAGAAAGCTGGTAAGGGAGGTAAAGATTTAACTTAACACTCCATAGCTAGATGGAGAGTTTATAATATTCAAGAAGAAAATTGATATTTATTACACTGGAATGGGAAGATTGATAAGGCTTTTTAAAACAGGGGTCCACCTAGTAAATATTTATGAATGAGGATGATTTGATTGTATCACATAGTGATATGAATTTTAGTAATTACTGGGGAAAGGTGCTACCTAAGGTCCATCAAGAGAAATATTTTTACTCCATGGGGATGCAGTAACTGACACCTGATAGTTCCAAAAACAAACAAACAACAACAACAACAACAAAAAACAGTAAAATAAAAACTTTTAAAAAGGAGAAAACAGCTAAAGCTATGCTGATCTTGAAGAAAAAAAAAAAAAAGAAAAAAGAAAAAAAAAAAAGTAACTCAACAAAGGAAGATCTACATAAATAGTGGAAAAAAACTGTTGCCAGAATGATTTGGTAAACAGTTTGAAGGATAAAAATTCAGTTCAGTTGATAATCCTATATGGAAACTGGATCTTCTCAAACATGTCTAATTTTATTCTTTGATAAATAACACATTTACCTGAGAAAGGTAATGAAGCAGATACGTTTAGTTTTGGTAAGTTATATGACCATGTAACATGCTGAGTAAAAGCTACAAAACCAATGTAGTAAAAACAGTATAGGAGATGTTCCAAAAATTCTACCTTATGGATTGGTTTTTGAGTTATACTTTAATAGCCAGGCCACACAATAAATGATTAGAGTGATCCTCTAGCAACATGACATGGAAGTAAAAACAAGAAAGAAATGAGTCTTGAGGATGAATTGATGAAAATGTTTGGTTCTGACATGTAGCTTTAAAAAAATAATAATATTAAAAAAAAAATGAAAAACTGGGTACAGTATGGAAGAGAACTAAGAAATCACTGCAATATTAACATGACAGATTCTCCCTCTTTTGCTGTTTTCTGATGAAAAGGTGCCATCATTTAGGGGGAAATGTGCACCAAGAAAAGCAAATTATTGGTTTCTGTTTATATAGTTGAATCAGACGCAATACAGAGACAACTGATGTTTTCTCTTGGCTTTCAGTGCCATGATTTAAGGCTGACATACATCAGGCTCTAGTTCTTTTTCAGTGTTTCTTAAATCATAGAAACATAGAATCATAGAATCACAGCATCATAGAATCACAGAATAATATAATAGTTTGGAAAATACCTTTAACGATCATCTTGTCCAAACTCCCTGCCATGGGCAGGGACAGCTCCCACTAGACCAAGATGCTCAAAGCCCTATCCAGGCTGGCCTTGAACACCTCTAGGGATGGGGCATCCACAGCTTCTCTGGGCAACTTGTTCCAGTGCCTCACCACCTACCAGAGTAAATAACTTCTTCCTGATATCTAATCAAATTATATTGTTGTTGTTGTTGTTATTGTTGTTTTGCTTTGTTTTCTTTAAAGCTATTTCCCCTTGTCCTATCACTACACCCCCTGACAAAGAGTCCCCAGCTTTCCCGTAGGCTCCCTTTAGCTACCGGAAGGTTGCTATAAGGTCTACCTGGAGTCCCTGGAGCCTTCTCTTCTCCAGACTGTACAGCCCCAATTCCCTGCGCCTGTCTCCATAGGAGAGGTGCTCCAGTCCTCTGATCATCTTTGTGGCCTTCCTCTGGGCCTGCTCTAATACATCCATGTCCTTCTTGTGCTGGGGACTCCAGAGCTGAACACAGTGTTCCAGGTGGGGTAAATGGTTCCCAAGTTATGTCAGAGTTAGTCTTACCAGACCACAGTTCGTTCCTTTATAATGACAGAAGTTTGATACCTGTTAGACATTACTTTGGCAAGCTGAAATTCCTCCTTAGGTTAACTGTATTTGCAGTATTTTTGTATTGATTTTTTTTTTTTTTCTATATCTATTCTGCTTTATAAGGTAACAATCAATAAGATGACTTTCACTACAAGACTAGCAGTAATATTTCTTTTTAAACACATCTAGAAAACACTTTTGCTTAGAAAGTATTGTGCACTCTTTCTGTAGGATCGTGCTGTCTGAAGGTGAGGTATCTACTTCTTACTGAGAATTGGCACTAAAATGAAGAATTGGCTCTTTAAGTTTACTGTTTATGCTACCACTGAAGCCAAAAGATTTTATTTCCTTGGCATATCAGGCCATGTCAGGCATACAAGTCTTCGACAGACCTAGTATAACAGAAGATTTTGTTAACTTTCTATTTGGTGAGACACAGTATAAAACTCCTCTGAGGGAAAATGAATAGAGGTTTCTTATACTAGCATTTGCTTTAACACATGCCTTACTACTACTGAAAACACTTGTGTATGGTCAAAGCAAAAGTGGACTTTCAGGGAAGAGTCTGTAGGGGGATAATGGGGTTGTCAAAAACTGTAAGTCGATTCCATCAATTTTTGTGGTTGCTGTCATAAAAAAAAAAAAAAAGGAAGAGCTGTTTGCACACAGAAAAGACAGTGTTTGAGAGGAAGAAAAATATGAAAATCTGTTTTTCAAAAATTTCTGTACTCAGGGAGACTTACAGTAATCTGTGATAAAGCCAATCCTTTTACCACTAAATACGGAAGTATCTCCTTCTGTTATCTGGAAATTTAAACACAGTAAAGGACTAACAAAAAATGCTAACTTCAAAACAAATGAAAACTATGGACTATGAAACAATTTATCAAATATTTTAATATAATGTCTTTACACTAGTAATTACATTCAAGGATCAGGAAGACTAATATATATGACTAATTTCACTTAGAGGAACATAAGCAAAATATTACTTAGTATTCCAATAATGCAAAGTATCATTGTACAATGATCCCTTACAAAGTCTTTGTGACTCATTAGCTTCAGATTGCATGAAAACTCTCCAAAATATATTGTTATAGATCAGTGTGATCTCAGAGGTCATACACCCTTTAGTTCAGCTGCTTTACAAATCTTTGTGAGCCCATGTTGTGGACAGATCAGCACAGCCTGACCTCTGAATGGCACAAACCCCAGGCTTCCCTGGGTGCAAAATTAGGATAGTTTACACACGGCAGCATCCCACCTGCACTCCGTGGCCCTTTGTGCCTATGAGGGGCATTATCCAGACTTCACAAGCTAAGAAATAGAAAGGTCAGTTTCTCCTAGATTAGGGTTTTATTCAGGACCAGGACTAATACTCAGGATTTACAAGCCAGACCTTAGATATATAATGTTGGTTCAGTTGGTAAGCAATGACTGATACGATTCTGAATATGTCGTCCGCTCCTAATTTCTCATCAGCACATGTTCCCTCTGCCCCTAAAGCCATTCTTTCTGCTTCTGCATTCAGATTCTAACATATTTCTGAAAATTTCTGCTGCCTTATGCAAGTAGTTTATGCACCTAATCACCTTGGGAATAATGGTTTTTGAAACCTTTTGAAAATTTGGATTAAGATGCTATTGAAAATATTATTTGTCTTCCTTATCTTACAGTACTTTCTTTTTTCTTTTCATGAATATCAATTGTATTTGATTAATTAGTCAAAGAAAATAGTTATAATCAGCAGTGACATGTTACTGAGGAAAAAATAGCACAAACATTCAATCCTGCAAAAATGGAAGTAATAATCAGCAATAACAAAAGAAAGTCAATTTCTCCACGAGGCTTAAATGCATCTGCTCCATAAACCACTCTGTTAAAACAATGCTGGATAAATGTCAAGTTGATTACATTTTAGTAAAAAATATAACTGCAATACGATGCTTGATACAACACGGTATTATGGTTATTATGTTTCTATGTGGGTATTTTCTTTTTTGAATATTCTGTGTTTTTATCTCTGCAAAAATTAACAATTTCACACACAAACACACACACACATAAAAGGAATCTTCCTTAAATTTTTGGACCAGATTCACAGTGTTTGCTGCATCATGATTTACGCCAGATGAGAAAGGAATCCAGAATTCCCCCCTTTGTCATCAATTTCCTTATGTCATCAGCCACATACAAGCATTTCTACTTGTATGTACACAGACACATTGTTTCTCTTGCATTCCTGCTGAGTATTACTATTGAACCACAGACTTATCTTAAATTTTATCAACTACACTTCATATTCAGTATCTGTGTGTTATGTGCCCTTTCTATAAGGGCGATAGCCAGTTTTTGTATTATTTACTTGATGATGTGTATACAGTCTGCTGAATTACAAATGTTAAAATTAATGCAGATCCTTGGCTTCCTGTTCTTAAGTACTGAAGTATTTTATTGCAAAGAAAAAAGACCATTTTTAATATAATTTACAGAGGTATCATGATAAAAGTTTTAACTCGTTTCCAAATCCTCCTATCAGAAAGAGTTCTACATACATACAAAAAAAAAAAAAAAAGTAAAAAAAAAAAAAAAGGCAAATGAAATCCACAGGTGCATAGACATTGCACCTGAGAACAATTTTTCTTTAAAATCCCACATATTTCTCTAAATGTTTTCCTTCATATTTCCCTGCAGTGCTTCAGCAATATGTACCTTGGCAATGCCAATTTTACATATTCCATCTCATTTTAGCATCAGCCTGTTGTATTTCCTAACTTTCTAGCTTTTGTGGTGACACACATCATTCTACCACAATTATTTACAAATGTCCTTTGTAGAAATGAGAGAGCATGATTCCTTCACTTATTGAACTTCACTAAAGAACAAGGACGCTTGTTTTTCTGACAGGATCAGGACACACCACGTCAGTGAAAGCTGCATTTTCCATTAAGAGAAAATGAATTGCCATTACCTTTGGCATGTGCTATTTTTTCCTGTTGTTTTGCTCACTACTTAAATGTCTACATGAGCTATTTTAGTAAAATTATTGTGTTTCCAAAATGTAGGTGTATTTCAGTGTATTTGCCCAGGGAGGTTGTTGAGTCTCCTTCTCTGGAGATATTCAAGGCCCACCTGGATGCCTACATGGGCAACAGGCTGAAGAGAACCTTTTTTTGGCAGGAAGGTTGGACCCAATGGTCTCTGGAGGTCCCTTCCAACCCCTAAAATTCTGTGATTCTGTGGGTCTCTCCACCTTATGTCAGAGCAATATGCAGTCACAAGCTATATTCGCAGACACATCTGCCTCCCATAAAGGGCTGAGGTGCAGTCCTGGTATTGTGGTCCATGATCTGCCCCTAAACGAAACAAAAATACTTCTGGGTTCCAGTTTTATTGAAAGTCAGTCTACTAGTATAAAACAGGCTATTTTAGTCTTAAATGCATCGCAAGGAAGCCTTCTTTAACTCTCCCCATAGGTCAGTGAGCCCTGAAACCACTGGGCAAGCACGCTGTGGATATTTACCTGTTTCTTCTTTCTCAGTTCAGGACTTTGGTGGTGATTTCTCCACAGCAGAGCAGAACGTGCCTAGGAATCTGGAAACTTGTATGATTAAACAGGTTCTAGCATCAGGAACCAGAAGTGTCTCACTCCAATAAGTCAGGCAAAGATAGCCTGAGGTTTGGTAAGGCTCTCCTGTCTGTTACTCTCTGTGTCTAAATAATATTTTTTATAAATGATGATCATGAGTTTAGAGGTAGATCTATAATATTATTCTATCTCCCATTGTGTTGTTTTAACAGTGGGTTGTTGTTTTATTGTTGTTGTTTTTTTTTGTTGTTGTTGTTGTTTGCTTGTTTTTTTCGGGGGGGCCCCCCTTTTCTTCAAGTTGCAACGTATTTGAGAGCTAGACAGTTCATAGCAGTTTGACATACCTTTTATAATGCCATTCTGAACCATATCACTTATCAATCACTTATCAGTATCTGGCAGACTTTTCTGAACCCTTGTTTATAGCTAAATTCCCAGAGGAACTGCAGTCTCAGGTGCACAGATGCCTCTGACCTAAAGGCCATATTCTCCCCCCCTCCTCCCCCCTTATGAAAAAGACCTGCCCAGTTTTAGGGTCCATGCTTCAGTCATATTCTCAGATGATGTTGATATGTGAATGGTCATCAGAAAGACTGCTTTAGGCAGCACTGCAGTTTGTTTACAGCCATTAGTATTGAAGTGCTTTCTCTCTTTGCCACAGATGTTTCAAATGATCATGTGACAATAGTAAAAAGCAACTAAGAAGTATTTGCTGACAGGCACTGTAGAGCACTCTAGTCACCAGGTGAAACCACCACAGGGATTCCCAGTTTTATTTTATTTTATTTATTTATCTGGGTGGTGGGGGGGGTGATGCAATGTGTATGTGTGCACAAATGTAAGAAAAACTGTGTGGGATGTATTTGATCCAATGTTCTCCAGCCATATTCTCAGGATGACAGTAGTGAAAACAGGGTGCTTACACAGAGTGCGAGACCTGGGAAGGCATGGTATGACACATTATAGAGACCTTTTGTAGCTTGGCTCTGTAACATCCTTCCCCAGACCGCAACAGGCTGATGTGATCTCCATGGTAATATTGATTTTGGCCTTGAAGACATCCTCCACATTCGTCAGCTGGTGGTCGGTAAGCCAAAACCCCTGTGAGATCCTGATAAGAATGCTTGTGTTTTCATGAGCCAACAAATGATTCAGGCCTGTGACCAATACATTTGGTGCTGCTAAATCTGATCTAAACACAAAACCTTGGCAGCTCCTCCAGCCATTTCCAGGTTTATTATCTGATAGTATAATCACTTGGCTTCCTGATAAAAAGGGATCAGGAATGATCCCTGATACTACACTCTTGATCATTAACACAGTTGAAAATAGGTGGAATTGCCAGAAATTGGTGCCATGGTCCACGATGACTTAGGATAACTCTTTGGACAGTAAATCAGGTGCAACTTATGTGAGGTTGACAAATAGTGACAGAGGCCTGAGTAAGAAAGGTTTATGAGACAGTCATGCATTTAAGATACAATTTTGGATACAATAAACGCCATGCATGCTGACTTTTATTCTATCAAGACCTTGTTTTGATCAATGCAGGCAGAAGAGATTTGCTCTAAAGGATCTCAGAGCTGGGGTTTCTTTGTGACAGAGAATGCACAGTCCGTTTTGATGTAGAGTTACCACTTTCTATTAAACTGTCTGTCTCTGCCACAAATATGAAACTAATTTAGAGGTAAAATTGAGCCACTAGAATAGCATTCCTACTAAAGCACAAAAGGAGAGAGAGGAATTATTAAGCATATTTCCAAAAGTATAATTAGGGCAATGAAAAAGAACTAAGAAAAAGAAGTCCAGATAAATCTGCTAAAAATACTGGAACTCCCAGATTTAAAAATGAGTCATATGCTGAAGAATTATTCTGTACATTCCCTCTATTTAGAATACTTTTTCTTTCTTTTACATATATGTTATATTTAAAGTTCATATTTATTGGATATGAATTAATATATATTTTATATAGCTACAAAGAAAAAGAGAATAGGATAAGAATATTTTAGGCAATATATTAAAGCCAAAAATTTTGTTGTAGTGCATTACATGGTTAATAATTTCTTGGGTTGAGAAAAATAAAGAAATAAACTGTAAATATGTAATTAAATTGTAGCAGGTTCAGTGGAGACTAATTGAACAGTCTGAGTTGCCTGGTTAGAAAAATGCTTGTGACTAGTATGGCTCTAACAGCAGAAGTGGTACCAGGGTGGGCAGTAGCACAGCAGCACTGGGCTCCAGGTTGTTGCATAAAGCCGAGTGGGCGTAATAGCATGCAGAGACAGGGAGGAAGTGCCAGTACCCACAGCCTCTCCTTGGTGGAGGCCTGAGCATATCTCCTAAATTGACAGCATACAAATCCTATTGCTCTTCTGGGCTAGGATTGAAAGCCAGGGAACACCAGCCTGGGTGTGTCTGTCTTTTGGAGAAGCTGGAGATTTTTCTCTCTTTTGGGAGAAGATGAAGAGAGGTAGGAAGCATGAGAAATGAATAATGTGAGGTGAGTCCTAGTCTGATGTTTGGGCATGTGATGAAAAAGAAAAAGAAAAAAGAAGAAAAAAAAAAAAAGAGACTCCAAACCTGTAAGTTTTCAGAGAACAGCATGGTAGGCTGTGATGGGACATTGGCTGGCTGCTGGTTGACATTTACAAATCAGGGGAAAACCTAGTGGTTTGGTGGCCCACTTTTTCTTGGCAAAACGCTGTGCTTCAGGCTGAGCTCCTTCATATTTTGGAAGGAGTTTTCATCTTGCCTACTCCAGAGCTCTGTTGGTTGATAGCTGGTGCTCTAGCTCTCACTTGTCAGTCTGGGTGTCACCGTTCTGCTTTAAAAATGCATTTCTCTTCTAGGCTGCTAGGAATAACCACAATGAAATCTTTCACTCACAGTCTTTTATTTTATTGCACTGAGGAACTATTTCTTGTTTCAGTGTACTGTAGCAGTTCACTGCATTTTATTTGTGTTACCATTATAGCTCATGAAGCTGCATTTGCTGAGTAGATACTATGGATGAAAGCTTTTGTATTTATGAATGTCCAGCTTCTCTTTTCTTATGTTAGCATGTGGGGGTTTACAAATATTGATACTGGTTCTTTCAATTTCTACTTTACCCTTAAGTGCTCTTCGTCCTTTTTTTTTTTTTTTTTTTTTTTTTTTTTTTTAAATGCTGCTGAAGACATATTGCCTATATAGAAAATGCATTAGGCAGTCCTGAGGAGCCTGATTTTCAGTAACGGAGTTCAGAGGCCTCTTGCTTAGAGACTTAGGAATTGTTTAGATGGTAAGGTACTGGACTGGCATTTTGAAAGTATTGTAACTGAGGTAGGTGATGTAGAGCTTTGAACTCTGAATATTCAGATTTCAAGGATGAAAATAGCTGTTCTTAGTTACCCAAGAATGTATAAATATCAATCAATCAAACAAACAAAACAAAAACAAAAACAAACAAACAAAAAAACATATGAAATATATTTGGTATTAAAAAATCCAAATGGCATATCATTGAATATAGGACTCAGTGGCTTTGGGACCGTATGCTTCTGCTCAGCACCTCTCAGTTTGGCTCAATTCATAGATGTTCAAATTCTGATGCTGTGGCACCCTACACAAAGAACATTGTATAACTTTTTTCTTGTAGTTCTATAAGTTTCTTTTGGTTTATATGTGTGATTTGTTCTAGCTAGTCTTCTACACAGCAATAATTAAGCAAGATCTTCCTAGCCTATGTTAAGCAAAGTACTTTGTAATGACAAAAATTCACCTTTTGCCATACAGGGTACGCATTGAGCAGTAACTCTGGAGGTATCATTCCTGAAGCATTGCCCCATGCAGACCTGTGGCATTTCTCAAGCTAGTTCTGGTCTGTTTAGTTCTGGTACCACAAACAAATCATCCTCATCACTACAGGCAAAGCAATCTACTTCCTCTGGAAAGAACCAGAACTGCAGCGACATGCCAAAACAGCTGTCTTGCTTTCTGGTTCAGGCCTACATCTCTGAACTATGCTACACTGTGCCTTCTAGGCATATTTGGCAGCAGCCAGTTGCCTAAAACATATAGTGCCTAAACTTTATGGCATTTTAGGCCATATAACATATCTTTAGGCCATATAAGATGCATCAGGGCGGACCTGCTCTGTCATCACAGGCCCTGTGAGGCCTTTGCTTGCCTTCCAAGCCACGCAGATGACATGCATGCCCTATGGATTCTCCAATGGGACATGAAACCTGTGTTTGGGTAGCTGCATCCTGTCCACCTGCTTAGGAGCCAGCTCAAGGATATTGCACAACAACGGGCCAAGGAGTGGCATCCCATTTCCTTGTGATTGGTCCGGGAATATTGCTGAGGTGAAACCAGAGGTTAAGTCCTCATCTGTGCTGATAGTAAAGGGACTTTTTTATTGGCAACATCCTTTGACAGAGAGGTAGAAACAACACAGAAAACTGAACCTGGGGTTTTCTGCTGAGCTGTCATGTAACCCCAGCCTGCTCTTGCTCATATTAACTGGGTTCCAGTAGTAAGTGAAAATTACGGGCTCCATTTTCCTGTATGTGAAGCCAAGAAAGGGGGAAAAAAAAAAAAAAAAAGAAAAGAAAAAGAAAAAAAGAAAAATAAAAATTGCAGAATCCATTTCTCCACAGCATGGTGTGATAGATGGGGCAACGCAGTCTCAAAGGGAAGTTTCAGTCTCCTCCTGCTCCTGAATTACTGTTCTGATGATATTCCTGCAGCTAAAAGAGAAAAGATATACAGTTTTTAATAGAAACTAGTACAGAAATTTCTTTAGCTTGCAGAAAACCATAGGGAAAATAGATTTCTTCTCAGAAGGTATAATTTCTCAAAAAAAACATCTGGGACAGTGAGAGGTGAATATAAAATGGGACACTTTACTTAATTTATTTTAAGCAGTACACATTCAATCTAATTGTGGGTTAGAAAATTACAGGATGAGCAGTCTAATATTTATTTATTGTGGTTTCCAAAGCACTTAAACACTTTCATGAGATCTTCTCCACTTCTCCCCTCCCAAATTAAAATGCTGTGAGAGATGCCTATTTAGTATGGGGATTCACAGCCAAAAATTCCATCAAGACTGAAGTAACCAAGTCATATCTTAAAACGCACACTGAAGGCTCACTTCTCTTTTGTGGAACCAGTAAAGATGTAAGAGGAAAAACCCCATGTTTTGCACAGAACTTTTGTGCCTACAAGTAAATACATGATCTGTATTAGTCATACTAGTTGGAAGCATTATTGAAAAACATTGACAAATCCCTGAATCCAGGGGATTGTGATGATTTCTTTTTGCTGTGGAAAATGTTTGGTTTTGGTGTTTGTTGTTTTATAAGAATGCAGTCATGCAGAGAGTTGTCCAATTTAATATTTCTGATATTTATTAGATATTTTGGCTTGCCATCCTCTTAATCTTTCACACATACATGCACAGATGTATTTTTCTCTTCCTGTGTCTCCAGAGCACCACTACTGCTGACGGCTGTCCCAAGTGCCTATGACAGGTTCCTTGATAGCACTTGAAAAAGAAAACTAGCAACTTCTTACTAAAAAAACAAATGAAACAGTTTATATTTTCAGCAGGAAAGAGTCAATCCATAAAATCCATTCATTACCTGTTTCTTCATCTCCCTACAGATGAATTAATTGTTAACACCAAACCCAAGCTGTTAGAAACATCTTTTTTATTTACTTCAACAGGGCCACTGGGAAGCTGACTGTAACTTGAAGTTCCATCTCCCTTCCCTTCTGACATCTAAGTAGTGGCAACAGAGGCTAAAAGATTATTTCAACTAGTTTGTTTCTATGTTCTAGTGGTTGCTAAATATTCACCACAATACCTGGCCTGTGTAGGACTTGTAAGTGGTTTTCCTTCCAAAGGTTAGTAAAGCCAAATGTTTCCCAGACAAATTATGCATTAATTATGGGGGAATCAAGCTATTCAGAGCAGAAGAAGATACAAGGCCCAATATCTATTTCTTTATTAATACAGTACAGAAAGTTTTGTATTACATATTAATAAACAGGTATAATGTGATTTAAATAGGATGAACTCTAATGCAAAATGAAAACATTTACTGAATGGGTAAAAATATTAGCCTGCTTTTTTGGTTATACGTGGAAATGTTCTCAACCTCTTTTTCTGCATGACCTGATAAATGAACTTGGACATAAAGAATTAAAATTATTTGCAGGGTGGAAATGATTTGTTTTCATGTGGTAATTGAAAATAATAAGAGAGCAAAAGAAGTTCAAAACTACATGCTAATAGAGCCATAGGGATTATGTGACATTATTTGAGGTCAGCTGGTTATGAAGTTCTTGAAATTTCTGACATTTTCCATATTGAAGAAATATCCATATCCAGTTCTGCGAAAGTTGATGCCCTAATGGAAACTCGATGAGTTCCCTGAATAGAAAGTATATATCACCAAACAATATTGGTTAAGAGGATAAGATATCTCAGACAGGCCATTAACAGTAGGTGCACCAAGGGAGAAGTCTGGAACTGCCAACAAAATTGCTTGAGTTGTCTGCCAAGATGCCAGATGCTGCTGCTAAAAAATAAAAATAAAAAATTGTTATCCAAAACTGGTATCAGAGCTTCATATCTGCATTCCACGGATGAGAAAAGAAATGACAGGAAAGGAGTATCTTCACTACTGAGCACTTACAGATTTATTTTTTATTTTATTTTATTTTATTTTATTTTATTTTATTTTATTTTATTTTATTTTTAATATTAGTAACTACTGGCAGAAATTGGAAGAAATAGCACATCCTATGCAATTTTAGGGGTTGTGAGACTGAATAATGATGAACTTTGCTTAGTATTAAAAATCTTTTCCTTCCCTGAAATCTTTCTATTCCCTAACAGCAGAAAATGCTACTTCTCATAGAATCATAGAATGGTTTGGGTGGGAAAGGACCTTAAATATCTCTTGATTACACCCCCCTGCCAAGGTCATGGACACCTCCCACTAGATCAAATTTCTCAGAGCTCCATCCAGCCTGACACTGAACACTTGCAGGGATGGGGCATCCACAGCTTCTCTGGGCAACCTGTTCTAGTGCCTCACCAACCTCTCAGTAAAGAATCTCTAGCTCTATGTCTATTCAGTAGAGAATGAAGAGGTTGTCTTCAGAGTTTGGCATGTGTGTGTACTGATCATGCAGGATTTCTATAATGTGTGCCCTTGGCTTTGTGTTTCTCCATCTGACTGTTAAGGGGAGAAAGATGAAATTTTCCTGGCAATATCCACTAAAGGATTTTTGCTAGCACAGTTCTTACAGCTTAGAGGTGGCAATTTGCTGTGAGACTGAATGAGATCACAAGACCTGGTTTCAGTGACACCCATTCTGGATGAACGTATGGCTGCGAACAAATTTAAAAAGTTCCAAGCATGTCCTTAAGTTCTGATCCAAACCCAATGATTTCAGTGTGATTATTCACTCTGGGCTCTTCTCCATGTCAGCAGAGCATGGGTTCTCAGCTCCTGTTCAGTCTTGAAGATTTGGATGTAAGGAAATGAGATGAAGTGAGTTCTTATGATGTCTCAAACAAAGCTAAAAGTAGAACACAAGAGAGCCAGGGCTCCTCATGTGTTGGTGGCCTGTCACCTGGCTGCAGGCACAGCTACAGGACTCCCTCACACAAGTACAGGAACAGGGCAAGTCCTTATGTTACGGCACAGCACTGCATCAGAGACCACCAACCTGGCAGTAAATCAGCACAGACAGTGCAGTGCCATGGGGTTCCCACACTTGCACGCTTCAGGCAGTGTAACCTTTCACAATTGGCTGAAGCCCAGGGTGCTGCTTATGCCAGGCAACAAAGAGTAAAAGGCATTGCAGAGACTAATGTACAGACTACAGCTCAACATTTATTTATTTGTTTATTCATTTATTCTGGACTATGTTTAATCCCAGATAAGAAATCAAGAAAAAAAAATCTAAAAACAAAACAAAATCTAGCATGCATTTTTCTTTGCAATAATTCTTTTTAACATAACTTATAACCATACATTTTCAGTCTACATCTCAATTCTTTAAGACATACATTAGCACCTTTATCAGTACCTGCAAACAAAAGTATATTTTTCTGTGCATCAGGCAGCAAATGCACTTGGCTCCTGCATGTGTTTCAAGTTGTAGATTACACAGTGGTTAGCAGGAGAGGTATTTTAAATATCTTATGAATAGAATTTTAAGTCAAGATAATTAATACTACCATATATTCAGAGATTAATTTTTCAGTTTAGATTTAGATATCTTTAATGAAGGCATCTTCCTTTTGTCTTTGATGCCCCACTTGCCTGTTGTTTTGCATCCCATCCAGCAGCCAGTGACTTATCAAGCTATTATCAAAGTCAGTGTCAAGGTAAGTATCACACAAAAGCAAAGCTACTTCACACCACTTCACTGACACACAATACTACCAGAGTTAAAAAAAAAAAAAAAAAAAAAAAAAAACAAAAAAAAAAAAAAAACTGTATATTACATACTAATCAAAACATCTATCCTCACTTTACATGAAAAAGAATTGGACAAGCAAAACCCTACTTGAAGGTCCTAGTTTGTCTTTCTAAAAAGTGGAGCAGAACAATAGCACACACTCTCATTATCCCACTGTCAAAGTAATACCAGCTTCTTATAATTCACATTTTAGATATTTCCAGGACAGTCTGCTGTAGATTGCCTTTCAGAAAAAGGCTGTCATGTTTTGAATTGGAATGAACAAATTAAGAGCTTGACATTTTGCATAAAAACCTGGGCCTGTAACAATTTCCATACACAGAGCTTTAAAGTGCAGACTGCACCTGAACATGGTCTTTTGACTTCAGTCCACATGTAGATAAACAAGAAAGGTGAATGTGATTCAGAGGTGACTGATTTTTAAATATGGGGAAAAGTTTTTAAACATTGAATTTGTTCATGTTATGCAGAGCCACGGAAGTGCCTACCTCAATTCTGTTTCTTCCTCAGAGAGAGTTCAACAACCCAGATTTGGGACCTTGGGAAAATTACAGTGAAACATTTTGGTGAAAATGTATGCAAAGCTTGTCTTCACCCAGTCCAGAGGCCTGGATCCTGCAACTGTTTTGGCTCTTTTTAAACCCATGAGCAGTACCAGGGGAATGGATGGAACCTAAAACTAGAGAAATGCTTGTGCCAGGTCACCACCTCAGTGTGATCACTTACGTACTTACTAGCAAAGCCCTTGCAGGGACATTTTCAGGCAGTGTTCTTTGAAACTCCTTTCAATCACTCTCTTGGCAATTCCAGCATTATCATTGCTGTCTGCAAATGCTTATCAGAAACATATCTCATGTAATAATTTATGGCACCCTTCAAAACTAGATTTCAGATCCATCCTTCCATTATTTAGAATTACAGTACTATTCTCCCACTGAGTCTGTTTCACTGGTAAGATGAACTTTACAAAACATCGTACATCATCACAATAATATTATAGATCAGTTGTGTACAGTTTTTTTTCTTTTTTTTTTTTTTAATATATATAAATCTGAACACAATGTTTAAACACAATTACTTCAAAAGTAATGAGTGATTAGAGATTACTTTTCCTAGTAGCCTTTTCTCCATTTAAATTGTATATTGAGTAAAACCAAACAAAATCTAACAAAGAAGTGTTTTCTAAATTAAAAATGAAATTAAAAAATAACAATGCTTTCCACCAATGGATTGGATTGCAGTCCAAAATGTGCTTTAAGATTAAAAGCAATCTAAAAACTTTTGTATTTCTGATAATTACTCCGTACAGTTTTCTGGCTTTTGCAATTGCAAGAAATAGCATACATATAAAATTGGGTATTGTATTAGAGCTTTTCAGCAGCACAAATAAGAAGATTCAAGGCAAATGGCAATATATGAAATTTTCTTAAAGACAGTGCTAGTGCTGAATAAATCCCATTTAAATCCTTGACATTAACTTAAGTATTGTATACATCCTGTGCTGTTCCTCTTCAAACAGGCTATGAAAATTAATTAATTAATTCAATTAAAAAATATATTTACTGTTGCATGCTATTATAACAGAGACCTGTAATCTAAACGTAATTCTGTATACAAGTACACACACTTCTGCTTGCAGTTCCTGACAGCGAGTATTCAAGCTGCAGAGCAAAGCAATCTGGATGTATGCTGTTACCCAGACAGGAATACAATGTTATGCTCTCTTGCTCTGTTCGCAGGCTGAGTGTTATGCACATCCTTGCAGTGCCAATTTGAAAAGCATGGTGGGGGAGTTGTTGATTTGCTACAGTATACTAGTGTAATATCCAACATTCACAATAATATTCTTTGCCCTTCGATTGAAATAACATATTTCTAGATTAGTCTTTTGTTTTGCTTTTTTCATGTTTTCCTCTGATTACTTTAGCTTCTCTATTTAAGTCTGGCCTTCCAGGTGTATTTTAGACACCTTTTCACAAAATTTTAATGATAATTAAATTTCCAGAAAAGTTGTTGTGAAATCTTTACAATACAAGAGCATTACCCTATACACATATCATGTTTAATCCAAACACTCTGAATATCACAGAATCACAGAATCACAGAATTTCTAGGTTGGAAGAGACCTCAAGATCACCAAGTCCAACCTCTGACCTAACACTAACAGTCCCCACTAAACCATATCCCTAAGCTCTACATCTAAACGCCTTTTAAAGACCTCCAGGGATGGTGACTCCACCACTTCCCTGGGCAGCCTGTTCCAATGTCTAACAACCCTTTCGGTAAAGAAGTTCTTCCTAACATCCAACCTAAAACTCCCCTGGCGCAACTTAAGCCCATTCCCCCTCGTCCTGTCACCAGGCACGTGGGAGAACAGGCCAACCCCCACCTCTCTACAGCCTCCCTTGAGGTACCTGTGGAGAGCGATAAGGTCACCCCTGAGCCTCCTTTTCTCCAGGCTGAACAAGCCCAGCTCCCTCAGCCGCTCCTTGTAAGACTTGTTCTCCAGGCCCCTCACCAGCTTCATAGCCCTTCTCTGGACTCGCTCGAGCACCTCGATGTCCTTCTTGTAGCGAGGGGCCCAAAACTGAACACAGTACTCGAGGTGCGGCCTCACCAGAGCCGAGTACAGGGGGACGATCACCTCCCTGGCCCTGCTGGCCACACTGTTTCTAATGCAAACCAGGATGCTGTTGGCCTTCTTGGCCACCTGAGCACACTGCTGGCTCATATTCAGCCGACTATCAACCATCACTCCCAGGTCCTTCTCTGCCTGGCAGCTCTCCAACCACTCATCTCCCAGCCTGTAGCTCTGCTTGGGGTTATTGCACCCCAGGTGCAGGACCCGGCACTTGGCCTTGTTGAATTTCATGCAGTTGACCTCGGCCCATCGGTCCAGCCTCTCCAGATCCTCCTGCAGAGCCTTCCTACCCTCGAGCAGATCGACACACGTACCTAACTAGGTGTCATCTGCAAACTTACTGAGGGTGCACTCAATGCCCTCATCCAGATCATCAATGAAGATATTGAAGAGGACCGGCCCCAGCCCCGAGCCCTGGGGAAAATATAGGATTTCACAAATCACAGGGAAAAGATTTTGAAACCTTGATTAAAAAAATAAGAATAAAAAATAATCCAATGATCAGATTTATGTAAAAAATAGTTGCATTGATATTGTTACCCACAGTAAGATGTAGAGAGAAAAAAGGTTTATTTCAGAAATTGTAATAGCTAGTTAAGGATTCACACTGTGGGACAATGATGGTGTAAAGAAAGGCACATGATGAAACCTGACAGATGTTTTCATTTTCATTTCACATTTCTCCTCAGCTCATTCAGCAAAGGTTTTCTAAATCTTTTTATCAGGCAGTAGAAAAACTATTTAACAGCATCTTGTTAAAAGATGTTATGTATCTAAAAAAGCCATTGATGAAATTGTCACCTGGAAGGACATTGCACCTTTAGTACCCAGGAAGGTGTAGTTTTCTTGTGGTGATGGGAACCAGGAGGAAAAAATTAATAAAGCATCCTCATGATCTTCAACAAGTGCTAATAGCTGTATAAATATCAGAGAAATTAGAACCTCTTGTCAAGTCGTCTGTTCTAGTAAAAAGCCATTCACTTATTTTATTGTGTTGGTAGGATACTTTAATGCTTTTTAGACTTACCTACAGTAGAGGGTATGACGTGTTCCTGTGAAATCACCCATGACATCATACTATATGGTCACATGAAATATTTTCCCCACTGCTTTTTAAAAGTTTTATCCTTTGTTAGGATAGAGATGACAATTTTTAAAGTGAAGCTTTTTTAAATTACATATTTAGCTAGTATAATTAAGCTTTATTATTGAGAAGCTCTAACAGAGCAGTTATCCAAGATCATGAAAAGCTGACAAGATACAATTCCATTTTAAATGCAGTATATCTTCCAAAAGATGTTATATGTGGTAATAGTCACACAATTTTATTAAACATGCTATAATTAAGGAGGGACTATCAAAATTATAGTAAGACATTTAAAATATAGCTGGTACAAAAGACTAAAGAGATTACACCAGCCTGTGAATTAATAATGTACAGTCTTAGTATCATGAATGTGACTAGTAGCAGCAGAAAGTGGTCACTGACCTGCTTATCAAATGTAATGGTGGACAGGCATCTATTAAATAATCTCTGCTCTTCTGCATTAGTTAGAAATGCATCCTGATCACAAAAACATCTAAGTTATTAAAATGCCAGACTGTCTAAATTCTCAGCAGACATTCAGCTAACAAAAAGATCAGAAGAGTGCTTAAATGATGTCTTGCATTTCATTATGGCTTTTCCTTTATGTCATATTAGACTCCCATTAGACTTGCTGTGTAACAAGCTGATGTGCATAAAGCAGTGAAGACTACTCAGGGAAATATGACTCTGGAAGGGATGTTTACTGGACTAGCTCATTTGTTTAAAAAAATTTGGGGACATCTAAACATGAAGGTATATGAGCTTTGGAAAACTTGGAGCTTTACTGGGTTAGTGACTCAGCTGGGCAACTTAACCCAAATTTAAACAGAAATAAGAGAATATTTGATATTGCATATAATTTTTCCCCTGTATTTAGCTAGTTGATCAATCATTTATGTTTCTGAAGTGGTTCATTTCAGATACCTTAAATATTTTTAAATTTTCTGCTGTCAGGAGAAATTACACTTTATTGTGCATATAGGCCTTATCTGAGTATGCAAAGATAAATATGCCTTAGAAGATGGTCCCTAACAGCCATCAGCAGGAAATAGAAGGTGCTTTAGCCAAAAGAAACCTTGGGGATCAAGGTCTGATGTCAGTCCTGTCCATCTCTAGACTTGCAACACTTTTGCCTCAAAGGGCATTTGGTGTGTAAAGTCCTGAACTCCCTTCTGAGGTCAGATATTTATGCCTGACCTTTCCCTGAAAACACATCTGGAAGCAACAGACACATTTTTTTAACCAATACTTGGAAGATGTACACAGATATACTGCTTCACCTTTGCCATTTCTTCATCTGAATAGGGAAATTTGAGTCCACATCTTCCCTTCTGTTTTCCCTTCTACCATCAGCATTCTTCACCTCAATATGACATAAGTCTTACTGTGTGATGGGTATGAAAACCAGCTTTGTAAGTCTGGAGTGATGCCAAGTTCCAATTTCATATGGGTCACAGAGCAGACCAGGGAGATGGGGGCTTGCTGGCTCTTTATTTAGGCAGTTTTCTTAGGAAAGAGCTACCCAAGTCTCAGTGCCTGATACAACAAGGGTTTAGCATCATTGAGCTTCAAATGGGCACAGAAACAAACCAATGCCACTCATAAGAATGAGGATGATTAAAACATTTCTATGTCCTCTTTTGTTGTTAAGAAACTTCCCTCCAGCATTGACACTGGAAACAACTGAAATAGCAAATGTGAATCTCTCTCCATCCTGCTCCCTGTCCATTTCATTACAGGCCTTCTGGCATTTTCCCATGCCCAGCTGAGCTGACTGAACAAGCCAGATGAGAGAGATGAGTCAGAGCAGTGTGGAGGGACTGCACACTCACATCACAGCCCTTGTGATGCATCGTGTGGGGGGACAGTCACCTCCAGTGGCTTGCATTTCTGAAAACATGTTGACAAATAGTGTTTTTAAACTATTTAATCTGTATCTGCAACCGCCATGCCTGCAATGTATCACTCACTCTTTAATACTATTCTAATATTCAGACAGCTGAGTGTCTCTCATATATTTCCTTTTTATTTCTGAAGCTTGTTGGGTCTCAGAGAAGCAGGCACTGTCTAAGAATGAGCATTTCTGCAGAAACTTGTGGAGAAAAAAGATTTTTGAAGTGTAGGAAAAAAAAAAAAAAAAAAAAAAAAAAAAAAAAAAAAAATTTT